>NC_056725.1:885962507-886162507 GCF_019279795.1 Protopterus annectens
TTATGTTAATCACCATGCAGATTTATACCTATTTTTCATGGGCCTTGCCCACATTTTTGACATTTCCAGGTTGAGAGGTATGGTTTGCGATATGTTTAGTATAGATGTCACAATTTTAAATGTTGCGCTTCTGGGGTTTCTACTTTATGGATTTTCAGCTTCATGGTCTCTGTCCCAAAATGCCCATACAAACACATGATGCTTATAGACCACTCACAACTGGGGCAGCATGCACAGTTGGATACAAAAGCAGCCATGACACTCACATCTGCCCCTACCCCCACAGTCCAAATAAATAAGTCAACAGTAAACTGCTACAAAATCATGATAGCCCATATACAATTACCAGAAATACAACAACCTCTTAGCAAAACAAATAAAATGTCTGAACATAGCAAAGAAATATATAACCAGCCAGTAATTCACACATGTTTATTATACTATGATGTCTTGGCCAAAGACTTCAAGGAGTAAACATTACCAGAAATGCATGCCTTGATCACAAGAAGCAATTAACACCTAATTACTTAATTGAATACACAGCCTCCAATTTCACTCATCATTTAGCCCCCTATGTGATAAAGTGTCACAGTTAATATTAATACATTGAGTCTGTACATAACAATTGTCCTTTTATGAATGTTTCATCACACTGAGGAACAGACGTTTTCAGAAACAGTACCTTGAGACCCACTACTGTCCCCATGGTGTGATTTATTCAAATTTACAGCTATACATCAATAATATGTCTGACATGTTCTAACAGCTTCGTTTTAAAACATGTATTACTGTTCCCCACATAAAATATGTTACACGGCCATCTAAGAGTATTCTCTATACACTAACCTCTTGAATATACAGACTTCAACATGTTTCACAACCATTCCCCTCAGCAGGAATTACAGCACTAAATAATGATAGATGAGTATACCTATCCATCTACTACTCTATGACATCTGGACAAAGCCTGACATAATTGGTGGACAGAAGCCCAAATACACTGCCATACATGAAATATTGCTGTTATACACTGAGAAAGTTGCTGGTGTTACAGGGTTTCTTGTAACATATCTTTTTTGAGGGATATAAAGTCAGAAAAACAAATGGATGTTACCATCTACATAATACAATCACCGGAGTATGCTATTGGTTTGCCAAAGACAACACCTGTCTGGGGATCAGTCCATACATAACAGGTTAACCTGTGGTCATTATGTGTATGGCCCTACAGTTGAGAGCAATACAGAGACAGAACATTCTCAGACTGAAACCCATGCAGAAGTACCATGTGCAGACAAACCCTGTTAAACTAGCAGTATTCCAAACATATAACAAGCCATACTCACATTCTGCTCGTAAGTCTTGAACCTTCCACACCATTTAGTTGGCTTGTCTCCACACATCTTGTTGTAAGAGGTAGTAGCTCACACAACTCCAGGATGTCTTCCTTACAAGTAATGGAAAGGACCAATGCCCACATGGAGTACTCATTTATAGGAGTGTGTTGCCATGACATTGGCTATTGGAAGAACTACACAGCTGCTCTGCATGCAATTAGCAAGTGGGGAACACCAATAGGTGCACAGGCCATCACCTGGTCATGAGCATCACCTACAAAAGCCATGCTGCCACCTATTCAAACCAGCTCTATCTCTGTAGTGCACACACACACAGAGAGAGAGAGAGAGAGAGAGAGAGAGAGAGAGGAATAACAAATGAGACATAAAGTGGAAAAGAGAAGAAAGAAAAAAGTAAGTGGAACATGTAACCAAGTAACTGAATGTAGTACTTGGTCTGTAATAATGGGAAATGTGGTTTGGAGGAATATATGCCCCAACAAGACTTGCTGTAGTAATGTCCTTCTAAACAGCTGCTATGGTCATAGTATCTGGCCCACTCTGCAGTGGGAGATATCACAGACATAGCTCTTAACTGTACAGATCTTCACAGAATGTCCACATTTTACCATCATGTATTTATGTCTGCTCCTCCTGAGATCTGTACTTTGCTGGCAAATAGCTGAGGATTGAAGTCATCAAGTAATGACAAACACTTGAGTTTAAGACTCCACATCCTTAAGACTATTCACTGTAATACTAAATTTATCATTCTACAAACTTCCTATGTTTCTAACAGGTATATTTAAAGTCTATCCCTATTTATCCCCCCATCATTTTAGGCATTGTCGAGATGTGATGCTTTGAGAGGTTGTGAGGTGGGATCACAGCTCAGGAACCTTGACTTATCTGGGAAAAGACAGCTCATATATGACAACAGCAGGGAAGTCTGTCAAACAGTTCTGACTGCTCCACTGCTAGGCTAGTTAATATAATGTTTTCCATATCCATGTTATCTGTGATTATGAGTATGACACGTTTGCCTTTTAAACATAAGACACCTATACAGGGTGTGTGCATAGTAGACTACTGTTGCAGACATATGTGTTGAATTGCATGTGATATACTGAATTAATAATATTCAACTGTACAGTGCTCTGCTGGACAATAAGCACATTTGTGACTGATATCTGTAGTCACTTACACATATACCTGTGTTATGTCAGCCAATCCAATGACAAGTCTGTGAGCAATAGCATTGTAATATGATAGCCTACTTATGACTGTTGGACATCTTCCATGTTATCACAGTATTGTCAAACCCTACTGTGCAATCAACGTACTAATGTATGGTGCAGCTATATTAATACAATATCAATACTTATGTCCCCTTTGACACCTATTTATGTGTGCCATTGTCCAGATGTACTGCTGTAACAGGTTGAGAAGTATGATTGAGCAGCAAGACTGTAACTACAGTGTGCCATAGTAATATACAACAGAAATATATACCAAGTATCCCCTGAGCACATGTATGCATGCGTATATTCAGCTGTAAGGCAGAAAACTAAATCACATGGGTTTCAAGCATTCAGGTACATAGGTTATGCATGCTGCACATGTGTGTAATATCAGTGTCAGTGCTGATATGGGTACAATAGTAAGCATGATATTCATCTATTAATCAGAGAAGTGTCCACCTGTGTTATGACCCTCTGTCCATGCCTACCACTACCAGCTATATCCACACCTATATACAGTGGATATAACAATTTTGCACACCTCTGTTAGACTGCTAGGTATGTCTGCTGTATGACAATCAATCTACAGAAGATCATTTCATAATGTTTTTCATCTTTATGTGACCCCTAACCTGTGCAATTCCATTGAAATACAATCAAAGGTGTTTCTAGGATGGTGACCAACTATTGCCAAGTGAACATGTGCCATGATGTTAGAGTCTAGACCAAGATGGATGAATGCTGTAACTATCTCAAGAGGTGAATACACAACATATCAGTTTAAGGGTGTGCACACTCATTCAACTGGTTTATTGTACTGAGTATTATTTCCATATGTTTTCACAGACCCGATTGTTATGTTTTCAATTGAATTGTACAGGCTATAGCTCACACTCTTCTTCTTCTTCTTTCATCTTTTCCCAATTAGGGGTCACCACAGCAGATCACCTGTCTGCTAATGATTGGCAGTGGAGTTTTACAGTGTCAAGTTGCCAGCCTGGTGCCTAACCTTCCACAAAAGGCACACACATGCACACACTCACACCTAGGGCCAATTTAGAGTGTCCAATCCACCTACAGCATGTCTTTGGGATGTGGGAGAAAACTGGAGGCCCCAGAGGAAACCCACATGACCACAGGGAGGACATGCAGACTCCGCACAGAAGACACCCCAGCCAAGAATCAAACCGGAGAACCTCTTACTGTGAGGCAGCAACGCTAACCGCTGCACCACCACGGCCGCCCAGGCTATAGGTCACACTACAGGTAGGAATTGTTATGAAATTAGTTATTGTGGTGTTCCAATTGCACAAATACCAGACAGCGTATCAGTGGTGTGTACCTTTTGTATCCACTGTAGCTATATGGAGACAGCAGTACCTGACCTGTATATCCAGCCTCCACCAAGGTAGAGTAATCCCCTTTGGTGGACAGCAGCAATACACAAACCACATAATAGGTTGCTACATTAGCTGTACAGGGACACATAGATGCAGGTAACAACTTTGAAGCAAGTCCAACTATATCTGAACAAGCATGTAAGTTCACAGGTGACATCCTGTAAGGCTGACTATGACTATGAATTGGACATATCCACACCACTAAAGATAATTGCAACAGTGTCTCCACATGTGCTGTAAGTCTCAGATGAAACAACATAATTCACCCTGTACTGGGGGTAAAGAACACCACATACACACATGCCATGGATATAGGCAACCTGCACCACCCTATCCACCCAAGTTGTACATGGAGATATGCACATCAACCACACTCCTCCCCTCAGCAATGGTGAGCATGTACACATTGCCAACTGATGGCAACAACAGCATATCTCCATGGGGCATAATAACATCAGTGTCTGCCTCCTACATGAAATCAGGCATGTGCTCAGAGCTCCATCACACACCACAGTCAAACACAGACCTGTCACTATACACACACTATCCACATGGAAGATGACTAATGTCAACCCTCTACACAGAAATGAATGGAGGATAGAGGATTATGCAATGAAGTGTCCAACATTGGGGGAAATAAGATAGCTCAGGGAGAGGTGTGTAATGCAAGCTGCTATAGCCATACTAGCTTGGAGGGTTTTGGTATAGTATTGATTATTTGCAAGTAATATCTACTGTTGATGTGCATTTTGACAACCGTATGAGGTCTTGTGACCTTTTCCTGTTTATGTCTTCCAGGTAACATGCAGAGTGCTCACCTACCAGCATTTTCTGTTGGGGAAACAGACATCATCACCCAATATGTGATTGGACATTAGGCCCTATCATGTGGACGGAGAGCAGAAGATGTGTGGGAGAGGACTGCCTTGTGGAACAGTATGGTCCACAGCTTAAATGATGCCGACCTGCACAGCAGAACTTATGAGCATGTGCAGCATCAGGCCACCAACCTCAAATGCCATGCCCATTAATGGGCTGCTGCTGTAGCGAGGGAAGGGCTAGCCACAGGTGGGGGCCCAGCCATCCAGCCCCCACTGACACCCACCGAGGAGCTCCTCACCACATTTGGGCTACACGCCAAATGCACCAGCCATGATGCTGAGGGAAGCATTGTGGATGTGGGTTGCATACACACACTAGATGAGGAGTGTGCAGGTAAGGGCCCAATGGGTATTAGTACACTAATGTATCAGACATACATGTATCTGTATTGTATCTACATGCATTTGTCAGGTCCAATTTCAGTTGTGGATGGCGTTTTCTAATGCATAGAGGTGCACATCTATGGTGAGGACAGGACATTGTATACTATTGCGGTTAGTACTGTAGATGTGCAGACATGCTTCATCTATCCTATACCAAGACCACATGTGCATCTGCTGACAATAACTCCCTCCCACAGTTAGCTAGGACCCTCTGGTCTGCATATGGGACAACAGCTTGAAGCTGGTGAGTTTTACATTGTTCTGTTGTTGCCTGGCAATACCCCAGGCATGTGAAGCACATGAATTTACCATGCCCACAACCATCAGTAATAGTTATATTGCTTTATGTAATCACTATATCACTTGTTGTGCATGTTCATTTGTGCTGAGGTTAACTGTATTGCATCACAGTGGTCAGCACTGGGGCCTATCTGATGTGAATTCAACATTCCTGTAGCATACCTCACAACTTAGTGCCAAGATGTCTGGACAGAGACCAGCAAATTGTGCTGGACAAACAGCCTAAGGTAAGGTCATGCGTGACACATTACCTGGTATACAGTGGATGTAAATTGTGTACACACCCCTCTTAATATGCAAGGTGTTCCTGTTAAATACTAATTAGAACCACAATATGACAGTACACACCTCTTCCAGCCATTAATGTGACCCATAACAGGTACAGTTCACTTGTAAAACCAAGCATCTGTACTCATGTATTGCACCTATAAGGCAGGCCACCTGTGAGGATGGCAGACACCCCTATCAGGATGAAGTTTCAGTTAGGTATGATACCTCGTGCTGCCATATGTGTCAGTAAACTCACTGTGGCCTATTTAGCTATAATATCACATACATGGGCATTGTTAAGTCCCACAGACCACTTCTGACCACGTATAGGTTTCAAACATATGGATATTTCAGACACATCTGTACAGAGGACTGTACAATGGTTTAACCTGCTGCATGTGAGCAAGATGCTGTTATCACACTATATAAAGTAATGGCAGTGGTAGGTGGTCACTAGCCATGTATAGTATACACATCAAAATGGTACAAGCCACACATGATATGATCCACACACACACACACACACACACACACACACACACACACACACACACACACACACACACACACACACACACACACACACACACACACACACAATTGCCAGCATTAAGATTAGAACTCCTACCTATCTAGGTATTCCTATTAAAGTACTATGCAGTTATCAGATGTGCCATAGAACTTATACATTTCACCTCTTCCAAAGGTACTTCTAAGGTGGGTGACATCAACAGCTCTACTAAATTGGAGTGAAGGGAAGTGTAAAGGGTAGTATACAGGTCAAAAATGTTATGAGCCAGACAGTACATGATTCACACACATACACATACATACATGCACACACATACTTGCCAGTATTGGGATTAGAAGTCCTGCCTATCTAGATATGTCTACTATAGTGTTACGCTTTTACTGCACATGCTACAGAGCCTACTGAACTTTCACATGACCAAAGCTGCTGATAACTGCACAGCTGTGGTAAAGTATTACAGGTGGCAGACAGTCTGCCTTCTTTTCCACTCATACATCATGCTAGTTCTTTCTGTCTTGCACTTCAACTAACATTATGGTTTGACACTTCACCAGGTTAATGTATCAAGAAGTGTGGCATACCTGTAAGCCATCAGTCGTACCCATTCATCACAGATGTCTCCCCAGTACTTACTAGTTATGTCCACCCCTCTTGGCATGGTATGAAGGGTGGTCATCTGTGCTTTCACCCATTGTGGGGCACTGCTGCAACTGCCACATGTTCACAGACAACTGTCCCCTCTAAACTCCAAACACTCAGACCTGTGAGGCTTACCCATATATCACCCAATGTGGACATATGCACTCTCCAGCAAAGACTGGACTAGCAGGTTAAGAGAATAGGATCAACACCTACACCACACCATGTGGAATACATAGCTCACCAGGACACCAACTTTGACAGCCATGACATACAGTGAAAAGCCACACACCCACCTTCCCAGAGGCACTCACTGGACATCTACCCAAACAGCACAGACCAGCAAGGCAGACACCCACTCAGGCACTACAACATGGCACATGAAAAGGGACATATATTTACCTTACACAGTGTGCACCCAATCTAAGCCTATAAGGCTAACCACCTTGCACAATACAGTGATCATGGGTAACTCAATACTTAGGCACACACATCCCAGTCACTAAGTTGGATATGGAGCAGGTAGCAGCCAAATATCAATCACATGCCAGCATCTAACAAATGACACAGCCAGTCATGTCACTCCGCAACAACTACGGGTATCACTCCATATCCATGTGGGAGTGATTGACTTGGGACACACCTCCCTGGACTACATGACAGGAGACATGGTTGAACTCTCTGATTATGTGGTCCACACAGGTGTGACAGTAACCCTGGGCAGTGTACTGCTGTCACCCAGAATGATGCTGTGATACTATCAACAGATGGTTGACTGCAACATTGGCTTACATGTTACGTGTCATTCTCAGGGGATCCATAACCTCTCTGCTTGGGATGGCACAATTGACAGAACCCAATGACTTGCCATGGATGTCCTACATCTGTCACTGCTGGGTTGCCAGGTACTGGCTAAGAGCCTTGCCACCTCTATGGTGCCTTATTAGGCAGTGTTCCTAATGTTATTACCACCATAACAGCTACACATGTATGCAATCTGAGGGTCATGCTGCTTAACAGTGGACATCTAACTGTCAGGAGGCAGTCACTCATAGCAGTCATTGGAGTGGAGGACACATGTCTGCAGTAATGGAGAGGTGGTTCACAGCAGCAGACAGCAGACCTGCAGTATCAGGCTATGACACATTTTACAGCTGTCAGCCCCCAAACTTGGACCACACGACACCTCCACAGGTGGTGTCTCCATATTCATTATGGCTAAGAACACCTCCAGACTAGTATCCCATCATAATGCATTGGAGATACTTCCGGTACAACTGCCTTGGGGTAATAGTGCAATCCAGACCATAGCCTGGTATAGGTCCACATCTATGTCCCTAGCCTATCAATGCACATTCCTCAACATCCTGTCATCAATGATGGTCCAACACAACACTGCCATAGTACGAGTCTTCAACTACCCATCCATCACCTGGGGAATGTAGCCAAGCACCAGTACAGTGACCCAACACTTCTGGGATTTATCATTTCCATTGCCCTAGACCAGCTCATACTGACCCCTGGTAGAGGATGCAACAACCTTGACCTGTGTTGACCACTTAAATACTCATCCCCAGATGTCAATCCCTGCATGGTGAGATTCACTCAGGCTGTAATCAAAATGGAACTCAACATGTCAACCACAACCCCCCCCCCCACACACACACAAAGATAACCACCTGGCAAAACCTCTCCAAAGCTGACTTTGCAGCCATGAAAACAGGGGTTGATGTCTTCACTGCACCCATGGCATTGGAACGTAGCTGCATGACTTTGGAATCATACACATAGGCACTGTACAATCAGGTACCTGAATGCATGGTACTAGCCAGAGTCAACAGAACCCAGACAGAGTCCTCCAAACACTGGGAGACAATGTGATGGTCCCCTGCCATTACTAAAGTGTACATCGGAAGGAGGACACTGTTGCAGGGAAAGGTGATGTCCCATGACTGTTGAACTTCCTTATTAGCCTCAGACACAACTTTGGAACCCTCATGGAATCCCAGACAGGCATCTATGGCAGTAGAGATGCAGCAGACACTGACAACAGTCACAACACCCATTGATAGTTACATCAACAACCTCCACAGCGTTAAACACAAGTGCTGTGAGTTACTGCACAAAGCTAATACCTATCCTGGGACAACAGATATTGGCCACAGTCTTGGCAACACATTCAGTGCAAGCCCCCCCCCCCACAAGTGAAGTGCTAAATGAATGTGTTCTCACATGCTGTATCTCATTTCTGTTCTAGGTGTCTGTGTGTCACCAGGATGTGGTCCTGCAGCAAGGCCACAGGGTATGGCAGTGTGGTGACACATCCACCATGTCATAGGGAGGGTACAGTATGTGCACGGCAATTCCCCATCTGTAACACAGTGATTGCATATGCCTCACAGATTATAGGGCTGAGGGTTGTACATAGGTATATGTTGATGCACAACATCTGCTGTAGAATGGAGAATAGTACAGGTTCTGGTTTGGACACACCTCCGATTGCTAATAAGCACAGCCACAGGGGATATTCATCAACCAAACACACTGGGATTACTATTCACACACACACACACACACACACACACACACACACACACACACACACACACACACACACACACACACACACACACACAATTTGCCAGTACTGAGATCCATAGGTTTATTGCTTCATAGGTGTGTAGTAGATGAATGGGCCTGAAGGCTCTACAAGGCTATCCCAAGGGAATACCCTGGCATCAGACCACATGACAATAGTCCCCATTGTGGCTCAGGAGTATAGTCACTGGAGTGGTCCTCAGGGGTGAGTATAGTATTCCTCATCCATTCATCCAGATTTATATTGTGGGTGGCCAGTGATGTGCACTGCTCCCATGTATGTGATCTATATTCCATAACACGGACAGTGCCTGGGTTGTGCACATATCCCACATGCATGTTCTTTGACATGTGAACATGTGCTTGCAGTCTCTGGGGCATGTTGTGTGGACAGATTGGTATCTTCTGATGTAGCATTCCTGACCTCATTTGTTGAGACCTGGCTATGTAACTGAGGTAGTGATTGCACCTACACTGACAGCATGATATGGGTATTCAGTGGAGTTAGTGGCGTCTGTCCATACAAATCATGTGTATAAGGCATGGTATTCCCTTGTGGGGTTTGTTTGCAGACTCTACAGTTGTTGCAGGTGTCCAGTGGGGAACATGGCAAAAGGGCCACCGTACACATTGTTTGGGCTATTGAGGAGATGGAACAGGGTGCCATGTCCTTTTACTTGCTGGATAACACACACTCAGTCAGGAGATGTAACACATCAAAGTACTTTCCGATGTCAGTGGCACTGTTATGGTCAACAGGCATGTAGTCCATTGCAATCACACCATGGGTACTACCTGTGAGGCAATATGCAGGGGAATTACAGATAGAGTGGTTGCTGCCTAGCCAAGTGTGTTTGTGTATGATACATGGTTGGAAAGTGGTCTCTGAGTATTAGAAGGGTTGCTTATATTGTTCACTAATCCATACTGTCATGTACTCATTGCACACGGCACTAGACATTTAGGGCTGTGGATTGTCTACACCAACGTCTACGGTGTTTGACAACTGTTGGCCTTGTAATGTGGACATTGTGACATATACTTGGTCCTCAACATAATAATTTAGCAAAACTCACACCCCAATGGATCCTGTTATTACACCAACCCCCACAGAGAGTACTGATGACAGACACACACACTTGCTAGTACTGAGTTTCAAACCCCGACTTAGCTATGTATTGCTACTACAGTGTACCGCATTTATTGCAAGTGCCACAGAGCTTATAGGATGGATGTTGTCCCAGGGTACTTCTAAGGTGAGGAACATAACGAGCCCTTGTAAATACTGGCATTGGGTGATATAGTGAGTGACAGATGCCAAAAAATATTTTACCCTACACACATTTACTTTTGCCAGGGGTGAGGTTCAAATCTGTATCAAACGTTTTGGACCATTATGGTTATACATTTGCCACATGCACAACTGACCTTACATGGTTTAGGGTTGCCAAAAGGTACTTCTAAGGTGGATGATATCTGCAGGACAGCTAATGTCAGGCACTGAGATGTGTACTGGATGTAAATAGGGCCAAAATCTTTGAGGTATGGACATACATATGTACACACACAAACACTTGCCAAGGATGAGATTCAAACCCCTACCTGTGTAGGTATTGCCACTACATTGTTCTGCATGTATCACATGTGCCATTGAGCTTACATGTTGATAAGCTGTGCAAAGATATCTTTGAAGGTGAGTGACATCAGCAGCAGTGCTAAAGGAGGGGTAAAGGAAATGTTGTTAATTGTGATTGACCACAAAATCAGGTCTCAACAAAGATACACACACTCTCTCACACAAACACTCACATTTACATAGTTGCTAAGATCAGGATTGAACTTCTACCTAACTAGTTTGCTATACTAGTATTACGCAGTTATCACAAGTGCCACAGTGCTTATATGTTGGAGAGTTGTCCAAAGGTATCTTTGAAGGTGAGTGACATCAACAGCAGTGCTGAAGGAGGAGTAAGGGAGGTTTAATGGGTGTGAACAGCCTCAACCACATTCATCTAGAAACACACACACACACACACACACACACACACACACACACACACACACACACACACACACACACACACACTCACACACTCACACACAACTTTACATTTGACAGGACTGAGATTACAGCTGCTACATGGATACCTAGTTGTACTATAGTGTTACACAGTTATCACAAACAGCACTGACACTATAGGGCTGAGGGCTAAACAAAGGTAATTCTACAGTGAATGACATCAGCACATCATGTGATATAGGCCAATGGGATGTGTAGTGGGTGAGACAGGCCTCATAGCGGGATTCTGTCTGTTGCTGTCTGTCTTTCTCTTCCCCACATGTGTGTATATTTGACATATTATATTATGTTGGCCTTAGATATATGTGTGTATTCCTATCCAATGTGTGTGTGTGTGTGTGTGTGTGTGTGTGTTTGTGTGTGTGTGTGTGTGTGTGTGTGTGTGTGTGTGTGTGTGTGTGTGTGTGTGTGTGTGTGTGTGTGAAGTATCATTGGTGTCAATTCGGTGTGTGTGCACAGACAGCTGTGAATAACCAATATCTGTAGCCCACTGTGTTATGAGACATGGGCTTCCTTTCTTTAAGTGTAGGAGCATGCCCATAATGACCTTCTATATTGAGTGTGTGCCTCCATTCCAGGGAGGGTTGGACTCCAGTTCAGGGTTTTTTGTGCTACAGCTACACCTAGCAAACTGTTTCTGCAGGATATCTGTAGATAGGTTGCCAATATGGAGACACAATGGGTTTAACAAACAGAGGATACTGAAACTATTGCTGTCTGCGCTGCTTATGTGACATGTTTGGTTGTAGCATAGATATTCTGATATCTGTACTGTTTTACACTGTGATGTGTCATGTCATGAACTACTGACATTTATCATTCTTTGCTCAAAGTTATTTACTGGGAAATATAAGATGAATGATGCTGAGACCAATATTCTGAGGCATATAGACTACAAATTCTGGCACACACCTGCCATTGTGGAGGGGTAGCTACAGACAATAGACTGCTGATTCTGTGTAAATGGTGCAGCACCTTGTTAGTATGCTGGCTGGGGATCCCCCCTTGTGCTTTTTTCAACTTCACGGAATGGCCATATCCTGCTGGGGCCATACCTCTCAGCTGTACAGATACACCCAGGTTATCCGTTGACAAAACTCATATATCTGGTCAGTTTACCTTCACATTGTGGTTTACAAGTGGTTTTGTGGCTATTTATTCATGGGTTTGCAGTTGGGAGTAGTATGGGTGGTCATTAGAGTTTCAGACTTCACACACTCCATGACATCCATGCTTCTACACCACCCTCTGTTATTCTCTCCTCCTCCTAACATTATCTAAGCAATATCTCGGAGGTATTCCTAAAGTTGGGCCTTTATCCCAGTAGTATTTATGGCCTGATCCACAGTCCTTGCAGTAGGACATGGGAAGGCATGCTAAAGGCATTTGTCAACATGGCCTTGCATTAGTTTTCTGTTTACTGTGTTAGGTTGTTAGTTATGACCCCCCTGATATTCCATACATTGGCACTATGGGTGAGGCATGGGCCTTTGCCAGTGGACTGCAGGCCATTTGAGAGTGCTGCAGGCCATCTGTTACTGCATTTCTACATGGGATTGTGAAGGGTGCACACCTGCAGACTTTAACATTTGAAATGACTGCACTTGTATTTCAGTTACTCTGTTGGCTTCCATTTCATATTGTATTGTGACCCATCATGCAGACAGGAGGCATATCAGTAGAGTACGCATGTTAGATCTAAATGGCATATATTTCAGTTTCAGACTTCTTACCCTTCAGAACTAGAATGCAACTGACAGACCTGTTGTAGTATGTCTGTGTAGGTCTGGCGGGGGCTGTTCACCATTGTCATCATTTGGGAGCCTTAGCTCAGCCTTTCTTTATGATCATCTACACATCTCCTGCTGGGTGAGGCTGGTGGTGGATATTTGACCCTCACTGACATCCATGTGTGTGACCTATTGACACCCACAGTTCTTTGGGCCATCACATGTACAGCGGTGGGGGTTGTCACCTTGTGTAGTGCTGTCTAGAATGTTGGCACCAGTATTTGTTATGAATTTCCTGCTGTCCCATATAGCTGTCTGCTGCTATCCCATTCAGACACTCAATTCCCTTGCATGTTTGCATCCATATCATAGATACAAGTATGAGAACATACCACTCCATTCAGTAATTGATAGGAAAAGTGACTTACCTTGTTGCTGGGCCAGTATTGAGGACAGTGCTGGAGGGCTGACTATGTTGGATGCACATAGTACACTTCCTGTACATGGTAAAGCTCAGGTAGTGTCATATCTGGCATCCCTTTTACTGTATGTGTGAGTCAGAGAGAGGAATCAGTCCCTGGGTCCCTACAGTGTCAGTGTGTGCTATGCGTTGCCTCTAAGCCAAGGCCTGGGCATACTGTGCATGCCTCCTTGTGCCTACAGGGGCAGGCTCAGGATGTTCCCCCCCTGTGTCCCTCTGTGCATGTGCTAGCCTTGGCAATGGTGGGGGGGCTGTGTGACCTTGTCCCATGCTGGTCTTGCTGCAGCTGTTTCCCCAGGATCATATTGTGTAGCATAGCTCATACTATGAACATTTGTATGCATGTAGCTCGAGAGTACTGCAAGTCTGCAACAGATATAAAATCCAAAAAATGAGAAGAACCAGTAAAACAAACCAGAACGAACCAAATCAACTGTAGAACACTGGTTTATTGATGCTAGTTAAAATATAACACAACAAAACGAGTACTAAGTGCTTTCACCCATAAAATATAATGGGCATCATCAGAGTACAAACACTGTCACAGCAAATTCCATTTAAATAGAAGCAGCAATTAGTGAATTAATTAAACAATTCATGACTGATAAAAAACAATTATAATTAATTTGATTTAGCAATTATTTGTGCAAAAACTCATTGTAGTCCCTAAAAAACTGCTTTAAAACTACTTTAAAAAGACTGCCTACATCAATGATTATAATGCAAGACTAATGAACCAAATAAAATAATATATACATAATGTGTTATATATATAACAAATACATGTAATAAATAACTCTATAAAATAGCTAAAAACCATTAGCATAAATATTAAAATAATAATGTGAAAATATAAAAATGTAAAACCATAATACATCCATTATTTGTTTAAAATGGGCCATTAGATATTTATAATAAATAAATTATAATTAAATAAATTGTGATTTATGTCTAAGTATACTGGCTATAGAAATGTAGTTATTGATACCTGGGTGAATACTTGCATTAAGTCTTAGTTGCCATAGACATTCTTTAACTTCTAATAATGTCTTGTCATCACCTCCTTTGTTGTTATTATAAGGTATTCTATCTATCACAAAGAATAGGAACCTTTTAAAATTGTCGCACCTTATGCTATGTGTATAAAGTGCATTAGTGTCTTTTTTCTTTTTTATATCTCTAACATGTTCTCCTATTTGATCTTTAAGCTTTCTAATGGTTTTCCCTATGTAGTAGGCTGAGCATGATGAACAAGTAGCAAGGTAAACTACCATTTTAGTATTGCAGTTGCAATACCCCAGGCATCTGATAGTTTTTTCAAAGTTGCAGACTACTACGTAAGGGTCGTCATTAATATATTTACATGTGTGGCATGTACCACATTTACCCATCTTAGACTTTAGGTAGATATTCTTACTATGTGTTGCTTCAAAATATTCTTTTAAATTCATGCCTCTACTATAGGTAATTTTAGGCCATAAACCCAGAATATCAATGCATTCATCATTGTTCATAAATATACTAGCCCAACTCTCTCGTACAGCATTTACAATTTTCATGGATATATCATTAAAGGGAATAACTAGAGTATCATTTCCAATTGTTGGTCTATTCTCACAAGTAGCATTTGTAATCCCAAACTTAATAATCGATTGATACATGTGCTGTCTTTTTATCTGTATCTCAGCACTTATTTTGTCAATCAATTCCTTTGGGTATCCTCTGTCTAAGAACATACTAGACAATATTTTTATTTCATCACAAAAAAACGTGTCGTTACTAATAATTCTTGAGAGCCTAACCATCTGTCCTTTAATTAAATTCTTCTTTTGATAGTAAGGGTGACAACTGTCGAAGTGTAAAAATTAAATTGAATGTGTTTTTTTCCAAATAATAGTAGTTTCTAACCTATCATTGTTTTTATACAATAGTATATCTAAATACTCACAATAGTTATCAACTATCTTACTAGTAAAACATAAAAAACTAGATGTAGTATTAAGAAATTATTCAAATTCCACAAATCTTTCTCTGGTCCCTTTCCAAAAAATCTAAATATCATCCAGGAACCTCAGATAAACACCATTTGTGTCTCCCACAAGGCTAAGAAAAGATTGCCATAAATAGGAACACATCTTGCCCCCATCGCTACCCCAGTTTTTTGTCTAAAGTATTCACCATTTAGAAACATATAATTATTTTCAAGTACTAATTCCATCAATTCCCTTAAAAATTTACATTTGTCGTTACTAAATGTACCAAATTTTAATAGGCTTGCCTCAAACATTTCTATACCCAACTTGTGGGGTATTGCAGTAAACAGACTTACAATATCAATAGTAATCATAAAAAATGAAGGGTTTATCCCAGTAAATTTAATTCTTATTTTATCCAAGCAATGCCAGGAATCTTTAACAATGTGATCCAATTTTGTTACTACTTCTTTACATTGATGATCAATAAAAGAAGCCATAGCCTCAGTTTTGGACACTCTGGCAGACACTATTGGTCTAAAAGGTGGATCATAAACATTGTTGTGAATTTTCGGGATACCAAAGATGGATGGAGTCATGGGATGTTCCACATTTAAAAAGTTGTATTCATCCTTAGTAATGACTCCATCCATCAGATATTCATACAAGATCCAGTCCAATTTAGTGTATGCTCTATGAATTTCATATTTTGACACCTTTTCGTAAGTAGTATTATCGCTTAACATTATCGTCATTTTGTTAAAATAATCATCTTTATTCATAACAACCACACCCCCACCCTTGTCAGGCTTCATAACCCTATATTTATCCATTGTTGTCAATTCTTTCAAGCAAAATTTTTCGGCTGTGGTTAAGTTGTAAGATACTGTTCTTTCATTCTTCACAATTCTACGTATCTGAGTATCACATAACCTCTCAAACACTTGAATAATAGGGTTTTGGGGGGTATAAATGTGCTGTGTCTTTTTAAAGTAAAATAGTGGTTGTCATTCTGCATGCCTTTGTTGTTCTTAAAAAACATCCTTAAATTAAGTTTTCTAGTGAAAAGTTTAAAATTAATAAGAATTTTACCAATGTCTAATCTAAATTTAGGAACAAATTTGAAACCCTTTTTAAAAAGGTTTAAATAGTTTGCATCAAACTTAAAATCAGTAAAATTATACATACTAAAACCTCCATCAACCAAAATAGGACACTCACATCCATTTACATTGTTGCATATCTCATTTAAATCATCATCAGAAAAGGATTGTCCTTCAAAACATTGTAAAAAATAGTTACTCCGAATGTCATAGTTCAAACTAGGACCGGTGTTAACCCTTATTGGGCAACCTAGTGTAACATTAAATTCAGCCTGTGTATGTACAATTTCGTCCTCAACTACCGATACCATGAGTTGGTCCTGTGGTTTCTGTTCAGGTATTGGTGGTTCTGCTGTTGACCACCATACCGGTCCCTTAACCACTCTGACCTCCTCAGAATCGGTTCTTTTAAAAAAGCCCCCTCCCCATTTTCATACACAGCCTCATTTGGTGCACCATTGTGTAGTGCATTGGAATTAGTATGATGTATATTAAATGTATCATTACCCACTGTATCCACCCCATCAGGTTTAGACATACGTTTCATATTTTTAAAATCCTTAAAATGTGAATAAGCTCTCTTGTACCTATAATCATTAGTGTCCCTAGTAAGTTTGTGATTTTTGGCTTCCAGCCCTTTTAAAATAAACTTGTCATTGTCCTTTAAAATCTTATCAAAACAGTTTCTGTTAAAATCAAACAATAAGTCTTGTTGAATACTTTTATCAAGTTTAGTTAAATGCTCATTCAAAATAGACAGTTTATTGTTGTTATTACGTATAATAAGTTTCATTAACTCAATACCTGTTCAGTCGAACAGATGTAGTAGTTCATTAAACAGTTCAGTCCCTTCAGTAAAGCCAAAAGGTAATTTAAACAACCGAAGACCTTTGGGGACCTGTCCCAATTCTATCGACCTTTCCAAAAATGCGTTGTCCATTTGTAGGGATTTGAATGTTTTTAGCGCTCTATCAAATTGCGTGAACTGCACATTTAGACTACCAAATTCAGTAGCATTAGTGGCAAATACGGTGCTCCATGTTGGTGCTGCCAAAATGTCTTTAAGATCCTTCGCCATAGCATTTCCTTGTATAACTCCTCTATTAACCCCGTCCCTAGTGTTCGGTACAGTGTTAGATGTTGGGGCTCCACATTGAGCAGTTCCTATGTTAGCCCCTCCTCCTGTTGCAATAACCGAACCATTACTAG
Source organism: Protopterus annectens (assembly GCF_019279795.1). NCBI lineage: Eukaryota > Metazoa > Chordata > Ceratodontiformes > Protopteridae > Protopterus > Protopterus annectens. Next base: position 885,980,666 of record NC_056725.1, read on the forward strand.
TTGACAGACATACCATGCTGCTTCCTGGTGTGGAGTGCAGTGTAAATAGTTGTTCCTGAGATTCAGTAACTGTAGCGTAAGTGGCAGCTGGGCTGGTGATTCCTTTATCACTTAAAGCTCGTATCAATCTTTGGGAAATCTCTAAACGCTGCTTCAATAAGTCTTCCATAGTTGAACACAAGTACAAAATAGAAAGTAAAACTAAAAATGGATTTAAAAACTGTAACGTAATTAAACGTGCAGAAAACTAGCAGAACAGCCAGATAATCCAACAGTGAAGTGGAACGCCTCACATCCACGTGTAGAAATCCAAAAATGAGAAGAACCAGTAAAACAAACCAGGACGAATCAAATCAACTGTAGAACACTGGTTTATTGATGCTAGTTAAAATATAACACAACAAAACGAGTACTAAGCGCTTTCACCCATAAAATATAATGGGCATCATCAGAGTACAAACACTGTCACAGCAAATTCCATTTAAATAGAAGCAGCAATTAGTGAATTAATTAAACAATTGGGTGGCCTAATGGTTAAGGTGTTTGCCTTACAAACACAAGGTGCAGGGTTTGAGTCTCACTAGGGATAATTGGCTAAGCTTAAAATCGCTCGCAAGGTCAGTTAGCTTAGTACTAACCTATGACCCTATGACTGATAAAAAACAATTATAATTAACTTGATTTAGCAATTATTTGTGCAAAAACTCATTGTAGTCCCTAAAAAACTGCTTTAGAACTACTTTAAAAAGACTGCCTACATCAATGATTATAATGCAAGACTAATGAACCAAATAAAATAATATATGCGTAATGTGTTATATATATAACAAATACATGTAATAAATAGCTCTATAAAATAGCTAAAAAACATTAGCATAAATATTAAAATAATAATGTGAAAATATAAAAATGTAAAACCATAATACATCCATTATTTGTTTAAAATGGGCCATTAGATATTTATAATAAATAAATTATAATTAAATAAATTGTGATTTATGTCTAAGTATACTGGCTATAGAAATGTAGTCATTGATACCTGGGTGAATACTTGCATTAAGTCTTAGTTGCCATAGACATTCTTTAACTTCTAATAATGTCTTGTCATCACCTCCTTTGTTGTTATTATAAAGTATTCTATCTATCACAAAGAATAGGAACCTTTTAAAATTGTCGCACCTTATGCTATGTGTATAAAGTGCACTAGTGTCTTTTTTCTTTTTTATATCTCTAACATGTTCTCTTATTCAATCTTTAAGCTTTCTAATGGTTTTCCCTACGTAGTAGGCTGAGCATGATGAACAAGTAGCAAGGTAAACTACCATTTTAGTATTGCAGTTGCAATAACCCGGGCATCTGATAGTTTTTCAAAAGTTGCAGACTACTACGTAAGGGCCGTCATTAATATATTTACATGTGTGGCATGTACCACATTTACCCATCTTAGACTTTAGGTAGATATTCTTACTATGTGTTGCTTCAAAATATTCTTTTAAATTCATGCCTCTTCTATAGGTAATTTTAGGCCATAAACCCAGAATATCAATGCATTCATCAGCCCAACTCTCTCGTACAGCATTTACAATTTCCATGGATATATCATTAAAGGGAATAACTAGAGTATAATTTCCAATTGTTGGTCTATTCTCACAAGTAGCATTTGTAATGCCAAACTTAATAATTGGTTGATACATGTGCTGTCTTTTTATCTGTATCTCAGCACTTATTTTGTCAATCAATTCCTTTGGGTATCCTCTGTCTAAGAACATACTAGACAATATTTTTATTTCATCACAAAGTGTCATCACTAATAATTCTTGAGAGCCTAACCATCTGTCCTTTAATTAAATTCTTCTTTTGATAGTAAGGGTGACAACTGTCGAAGTGGAAAAATGAATTTGAATGTGTTTTTTTCGAAAAATATTAGTTTCTAACCTATCATTGTTTTTATACAATAGTATATCTAAATACTCACAATAGTTATCAACTGTCTTACTAGTAAAACATAAAAAAACTAGATGTAGTATTAAGAAATGATTCAAACTCCACAAATCTTTCTCTGGTCCCTTTCCAAAAAATCAAAATATCATCCAGGAACCTCAGATAAAAAACAACATCATCCCAATAACAAGAGGTAAACACTGTTTGTGTCTCCCACAAGGCTAAGACAAGATTGGCATAAATAGGGGCACATCTTGCCCCATCGCTACCCCAGTTTTTTGTCTAAATTATTCACCATTTAGAAACATATAATTATTTTCAAGTACTAATTCCATCAATTCCCTTAAAAAATTACAGTTGTCATTACTAAATGTACCAAATTTTAATAGGCTTGCCTCAAACATTTCTATACCCAACTTGTGGGGTATTGCAGTAAACAGACTTACAATATCAATAGTAATCATAAAAAATGAAGGGTTTATCCCAGCAAATTTAATTCTTATTTTATCCAAGCAATGCCAGGAATCTTTAACAATGTGATCCAATTTTGTTACTACTTCTTTACATTGATGATCAATAAAAGAAGCCATAGCCTCAGTTTTGGACACTCTGGCAGACACTATTGGTCTAAAAGGTGGATCATAAACATTTTTGTGAATTTTCGGGATACCAAAGATGGATGGAGTCATGGGATGTTCCACATTTAAAAAGTTGTATTCATTCTTAGTAATATTCATACAAGATCCAGTCCAATTTAGTGTATGCTCTATGAATTTCATATTTCGACACCTTTTCGTAAGTAGTATTATCACTTAACATTATCGTCATTTTGTTAAAATAATCATCTTTATTCATAACAACCACAACCCCACCCTTGTCGGGCTTCATAACCCTAAATTTATCCGTTGATGTTAATTCTTTCAAGCAAAATTTTTCAGCTGTGGTTAAGTTGTAAGATACTGTTCTTTCATTCTTCACAATTCTACGTATCTGAGTATCACATAACCTCTCAAACACTTGAATAATAGGGTTCTGGGGGGGGTATAAATGTGCTGTGTCTTTTTAAAGTAAAATAGTGGTTGTCATTCTGCATGCCTTTGTTGTTCTTAAAAAACATCCTTAAATTAAGTTTTCTAGTGAAAAGTTTAAAATTAATAAGAATTTTACCAATGTCTAATCTAAATTTAGGAATAAATTTGAAACTCTTTTTAAAAAGGTTTAAATAGTTTGCATCAAACTTACAATCAGTAAAATTATACATACTAAAACCTCCATCAACCAAAATAGAACACTCACATCCATTTACATTGTTGCATGTCTTGTTTAAATCATCATCAGAAAAGGATTGTCCTTCAAAACATTGTAAAAAATAGTTACTCCGAATGTCATAGTTCAAACTAGGACCGGTGTTAACCCTTATTGGGCAACCTAGTGTAACATTAAATTCGGCCTGCGTATGTACAATTTCGTCCTCAACTACCGATACCATGAGTTGGTCCTGTGGTTTCTGTTCAGGTATTGGTGGTTCTGCTGTTGACCACCATACCGGTCCCTTAACCACTCTGACCTCCTCAGAATCATTTTTTCTAAAAAAGCTCCCTCCCCATTTTCATACACATCCTCATTTGGTGCACCATTGTGTAGTGCATTGGAATTAGTATTCACAAAAATGTTTATGATCAACCTTTTAGACCAATAGTCTCTGCCAGAGGGTCCAAAACTGAGGCTATGGCTTCTTTTATTGATCATCAATTTAAAGAAGTAGTAACAAAATTGGATCACATTGTTAAAGATTCCTGGCATTGCTTGGATAAAATAAGAATTAAATTTGCTGGGATAAACCCGGAGTTTTACTATGATTACTATTGATATTGTAAGTCTGTTTACTGCAATACCCCACAAGTTGGGTATAGAAATGTTTGAGGCAAGCCTATTAAAATTTGGTACATTTAGTAACGACAAATGTAAATTTTTAAGGGAATTGATGGAATTAGTACTTGAAAATAATTATATGTTTCTAAATGGTGAATACTTTAGACAAAAAACTGGGGTAGCGATGGGGACAAGATGTGCCCCTATTTATGCCAATCTTGTCTTAGCCTTGTGGGAGACACGAACGGTGTTTACCTCTTGTTATTGGGATGGTGTTGTTTTTTATCTGAGGTTCCTGGACGATATTTTGATTTTTTGGAAAGGGACCAGAGAAAGATTTGTGGAATTTGAATCATTTCTTAATACTACATCTAGTTTTTTATGTTTTACTAGTAAGATAGTTGATTACTATTGTGAGTATTTAGTTATACTATTGTATAAAAACAATGATAGGTTAGAAACTAATATTTTTCGGAAAAAAACTCATTCAAATTCATTTTTACACTTCGACAGTTGGCACCCTTACTATCAAAAGAAGAATTTAATTAAAGGACAGATGGTTAGGCTCTCAAGAATTATTAGTGATGACACGGTTTTTTGTGATGAAATAAAAATATTGTCTAGTATGTTCTTAGACAGAGGATACCCAAAGGAATTGATTGGCAAAATAAGTGCTGAGATACAGATAAAAAGACAGCACATGTATCAACCGATTATTAAGTTTGGGATTACAAATGCTACTTGTGAGAATAGACCAACAATTGGAAACGATACTCTAGTTAGTCCCTTTAATGATATATCCATGAAAATTGTAAATGCTGTACGAGAGAGTTGGGCTAGTGTATTTATGAACAATGATGAATGCATTGATATTCTGGGTTTATGGCCTAAAATTACCTATAGTAGAGGCATGAATTTAAAAGAATATTTTGAAGCAACACATAGTAAGAATATCTACCTAAAGTCTAAGATGGGTAAATGTGGTACATGCCACACATGTAAATATATTAATGACGGCCTTACGTAGTAGTCTGCAACTTTGAAAAAACTATCAGATGCCTGGGGTATTGCAACTGCAATACTAAAATGGTAGTTTACCTTGCTACTTGTTCATCTTGCTCAGCCTACTACATAGGGAAAACCATTAGAAAGCTTAAAGATCGAATAGGAGAACATATTAGAGATATAAAAAAGAAAAAAGACACTAGTGCACTTTATACACATAGCATAAGGTGCGACAATTTTAAAAGGTTCCTATTCTTTGTGATAGATAGAATACCTTATAATAACAACAAAGGAGGTGATGGCAATACATTATTAGAAGTTAAAGAATGTCTATGGCAACTAAGACTTAATGCAAGTATTCACCCAGGTATCAATGACTACATTTCTATAGCCAGTATACTTAAACATAAATCACAATTTATTTAATTATAATTTATTTATTATAAATATCTAATGGCCCATTTTAAACAAATAATGGATGTATTATGGTTTTACATTTTTATATTTTCACATTATTATTTTAATATTTATGCTAATGTTTTTTAGCTATTTTATAGAGGTATTTATTACATGTATTTGTTATATATATAACACATTATGTATATATTATTTTATTTGGTTCATTAGTCTTGCATTATAATCATTGATGTAGGCAGTCTTTTTAAAGTAGTTCTAAAGCAGTTTTTTTAGGGACTACAATGAGTTTTTGCACAAATAATTGCTAAATCAAATTAATTATAATTGTTTTTTATCAGTCATAAATTGGTTAATTAATTCACTAATTGCTGCTTCTATTTAAATGGAATTTGCTGTGACAGTGTTTGTACTCTGATGATGCCCATTATATTTTATGGGTGAAAGCACTTAGTACTCGTTTTGTTGTGTTATATTTAACTAGCATCAATAAACCAGTGTTCTACAGTTGATTTGGTTTGTCCTGGACTGCACCAGATATGTCAAGGCAGCAAAACCATGACTTGAGCATCCCAAACACAGGTTCTACAATGATCCTAGTTTGTGAGTGTGTCTCATTATGGTGTTCTTGTTCAGGTGTGTGTGCATTTCTGATGGGTGTCATCAGCCACGGCTTCAGTACATAACCAACATCCCCCACTAGATAGCTATATTGGAGGTCCCCTCTGGTAAATGCTTGATTCAGCTGTGAGCAATGTCAGATGCGGGAGTCATGATAGCTTCCAGGGATGCCAGCACACACTTTCATGATAATGGTCTGGGCATCGCACATGACCAGGCAGTAGATGGAGGGAAAGCCCTTGCAGTTTATGTAGACCCTGCCCCACTCACTGGGTGGTGCTTTGATGTGGATGTGCGTGCAAACTTTAGCACCAACTACCTCAAGGTATTCTGCTATATGGTGGAAGAGACGCATACATGTGGTCAGCACCTCACAGGCAGTGGGGAAATACATGTGCTCATTGGCATATTGTGTCATGGTATCCAGGAACTGATAGAGTATCCTGGATGCTGATGCCTGTGAGACCTCCATGATATCCCCAGTTGGTCTTTGAAAGGTACTTGTGGCTAGTATTCTTAAGCCTAGACATACATTGGTATCCACTGAGATGGGTTCCCCTCTATTAGTTCTGCATGTAAGGCGTGGCCAGCACAGTTCAACAATTTGCTGTAGAATGTCCCTGTGCACCCTATAGCGCTCTACTATCTTCAGCTCATGTAGGCCCTGGTAGGTTACCCTGGGTCTGTGCACTCTTCTCCTTCTCCTCAGTGTAGGTCGGTTGCCAGCATTTTCCTCCTCACCACCCTCAGTCTCTAGCACATATGTAAAGCAGCAGCAGCCTCTAACATTTTTAGTTAGTTTTGCCAGTTAAAAATTCCCAGTCTGTATATACCGGTGGTGTAGAGTTTGTAGGAAAAAACAGTCTCTAGGATGTTTGCATAGTTTATATTAGTGTGCTGGGCTGCTGCATGTGTAATTGGCTGATTTTGATACATTCCACCTGCCAGCTATGCTAGTTCTCCTTGATTGCCTTCCTAGTGTTGTTTCCCTTTCCCAGTTCCTACCTACCCACGGTGCGCCGTGCATACCCAGTGCTCAAATTTAAACAGTGCTGCCATTTCCTCTTCGTTTTGTTCTTTTTTTTTGTTTTGCTTAAATCCCGGTGCATGGCATCTACACGCGTTTAGCCTATATACACAGTTCTCAGGCATGTGTCCCTATTAATTATTCTAACTTTTCAAAGTTTAAATGTCATATGGTCGACACCATATGATCGAACTTTGAAAAGTTCAAAAGTTAAAAGCAACGGCTCTGTACATCACAGAATGGGACAATTTCCCTTTTCTGCACTGAAGTGCGATCTCAGAGTTGGTATATTTAAGTAGGGGGGTGTGGGGTGCTCAGCCCCCTATGAGGGGGTGCAGGGGGGCTTGCCCCCCTGCTCCGAGCATTCAGGTAAGCTTTTTTTAATTTCTTATTATATTTTCAAAGTTTCAAACTTCACTCATATGCTAATATGTTGTCAAACATGAGGCTCGAAGTTTTGAAACTTCAAATATTTAATATAGACCCCTCAGGTACATCTGACACACCCCCTTCCTTAGTTGTGCTTAGTCAAGGGTAAACACGGGCCACAAAGCTCCAATGCGCTTACAGCAAGCATGACACACCCCCTTATAAAGTCATTCAGCTCTTACACTTGCACTGTTGTATTGCTGCACCTACACAGTTAGGTACAAGCTGACACTTTGAGGAAATCTGTGATTCAGTATAAGTCCCCTCATTTGCATACCTCAGTGTGTAAGTCATTAGTTACTGCACTTAATCGGACCCTTCCCTTGACAACCAGTGCTCCCTGGTATTGTTTACATTCTGCATGCCACTGACTATAATGGCAAAATGCAGAATTAACTTAAAATTGACTTTTCTCATTTTTTTTTTTTTTTTTTGGCACAATACCGTTTGCATGCCGCTACCCTAAGCTTAATTGGCCATGATCAGCCAAAAAAAAAAGTTTAATTTAAAAAAATAAATAAATAAACTTTTATTCATGCCAATGGCCTTATATTTGGCCATTGTTATGTGTGTCTGACTGTATTACATGCTTCCACAAGCTGTCCTACCTCCGTTTGTTCAGATACAGAAATGTATTCAGTTACTAACTGGATACATTTCTGCTCTGGCACTGTTCCTGCATGGAGTCCAGCCAGCTTCATGGATCACAAAATCACCTCATTTGCATGTTTTTTACCAGAAAATGAGGTGATTTGCATCCCACACAGCTTTCCATGCAGGAATAGTCTAGAGTCGCTCATGCAAGTGAAAACGGCATTTTCTGGATTGCTCGGTGGCCATTTTCCATGCAGGAGCTCCTACGCTGTTCCTGCATGGAAATCAGCTGTTCGTGAATCTCGGGGTTAGACTTAGTATGAAACATCTACCTCAAAATGTGTGTGACAGATACACCAACTCAACTGTTATTTAGATTATAGAGTAAAACTCAGAAATTGTGTGCTGAAACTATAACTCAATGCTACGTTAATGTTCAACACTTTTAGACTTCAATCAAAGTTGTAAACATAGCAATAGAGTGATAATGTAACTTACTTTGCTGATGTATGTTGGGTATTCCTGCATTCTACACAATATAGATGCTGTTGTGAAAAATGTGGGCCTGCAAACAGTGGAAAATACATTTCATTTCATAAAACAGGAAAAATAATCAACGTACCTCTCTCCCTCCTCTGCTCCTCAGGCCTGTGCATCTTCTCTGTGCACATGGCTATGTTCCTGCTGTGATCCTCCTCACCTGAAATTAGAAAAGAGAATATATGAGCAATGCATTCCTCAAATAACAGTGATATACATTTCTTAGCAGAATTTTTAGACATTTATTCTTGAAGAAATTAAAAGTACACAGCTGACATTTTTGTATGTAGGTGTTAACATCCTTAAACACAGATCGGAGAACATGAGGTTCAAACCTACAACCATAATATATACCCAGACTCTTAGCTGTGAGAGCAACCTGCCTAGTTAACACAGCCTGACTGTTAAAAGGATGTTTTGAGTGCAGTGAATAGACTCCATGTTTTGACATCATCTGGATAGGATATGGTTTACTAATAAGCATCTTGGCTTAGGAGTTTATAGTATGAACATGTGCTGGTGATGTAGCTAAACAGTTTGAAAATTACATTTATGTTAGCACTGTGTTCCGAAACATTAACAATAATGGAGAGCATCCAGACAGTGGGACAGTGTCATGTAGCATAGAGCTTCTGTGAACAGAACCATATATATTGCCGTACATAAGGTAGACAATAAGATGTGTGTGAGGACCATGATATTCCTTGCCAAAGTGCACATCACTTGGAAAATACATACATCTTCCCTATTCTGAATTTCAACTGTAAGTCTGCGCATCTCATTTTCTGAAAACGAGGATGATGTTCTTGAACTGACTGTAATATTTCATAAAACAGACCTTGATAGCACTTTTACAAAGTATACAATATTAACCAAATAATTAAGTTCATAGGTATTTACTAGGCTAATTACCACAAGGGCCTTTTTAAGCCTAGCCATGCATCCCAAATCTCTGACAAGTTCTGGTAATCTTGATAAGTGTAAACAGGGGCCTGAGAGATGAACCATTTACAGGGTGCCTGCATCCATTAGAGACATAGATGCCAAACCAGGGATGAGTTTCCTGTTCACCATCCAATTGTTCAAGTTACACTTGAATTGAGTTAGGGAGGAACTCTGCTTCACATGGATGGGGAGCCTGTTCCAAAGACAAGGTAGTCTTTGGGATACATACCTGTCTCTCCAGCAGGTCCTATTTATATTACAGAGGAGGCTTAAGTCCTTAGAATGGGTAATTCTGATGCTGTTTGCTTTGCTCATATGCAGGAGGTCCATCAGAGTGGGATCTCACAATGCCCTGTATGCCAAGCATAGAACTCCCCTTTACAGCCTGTAGAAGATGAAATAAGGGATAGGGCCTTGAGGCAGTCTGGATAGGATATTTGGCTTATGCACTTTATTCTTTTAGTGAGGAACCTCTGTAGACATTCCATTTGTTGGATATGCCTGGTTAGGTACATATCAAAGGGGACATTATACTCAATGATAGGTCTGATGAATGCCATGCACAGTGGAACAATGATTTCCTTGGACCTAGATGCCATACTTTTGTTTATAAGTTGCACAACTTAGAATGATTTCCTCACTACTGTAGACACATGATGATCAAAGACTAGCTCACTATCTATGTGTCCCCTAGTCCCTGACTACTGAGTGAACTCCAAGGGATGTGTTGTCAATATGACAAGGAAAAGGAGCAGAATATAAGCACAAATTCCATGCTGCCACATATGAAGCAGTTTTTAGGCTTTCTGGTGATCAGCAGTCTCCAGGAAATAATGTCCCTGTGCTCCTTCTCTGACCAGGAGAAAACAGAATTACTAATCCCAAGATGTCTACTTTGAGGCAGAATGTGGGCTCTCCAATAATTGGTGGTCTTGCAATAGATGCTACAGGTTTTAAAGATAAGATGGTGAATATCCAAAGCCCTGCAGTGTGTACTAAGCAGTCAGATATAGAAGAGGGGGTAACTTAAGCTTTAACTGTCTAAGAGGAGAGCCACTAATTTTATAAGAGAAAGGTTGAAAGAGGGTGGGCACTTTGTATTCTGGTTTTATGGCATACAATGGGATGGCCAATGCATTTAAATAATTGAAGGGGAGTGATTTCACAAAAATGATAATTTTGTGCTTACACATGACAACGAATGAAGGGGAAGAGGGAAGTAGATATTTGGTCAAATGAATGTAAGGGGCAATCCACTAGAAAGACAGCTGAGTTAAAGAGCACAACAGCACCACAGTGAGAAGGTGGGAAAATTTTCTGTGTGACTCACAAGAGACACAGCTGTGGTCCCTTTCTAGTTTTTATATGCAATTAAAAGTAGAATACAAGTAAAACACAGCATAAAGTCAACAAATCACAAGGTACAAAGCAGAAGAAGGCAATAAAGTAGTACAAAACAAACAAAAAAGCAAAAGCAAACTAATTTCTTTTTACAGCAAGTTGTAGCAGAGTCTAGGTGAGCTTTTCCAGTAAAACTTTGAAATGTTTTGCCTCGTAAATAGAAGGTTTAGTTTCCAGCTCCACCTTTAGTTCACAGATAATTAACCTTATCTTGTCTTTGCCTCCTTAATTGACCTGATCTAATTTCTGTGTGACTCACAAGAGACACAACTGTGGTCTCTTTCCTAGTTTAAACATGAAATTAAAAGCAGAATACAAGTAAAACAGAATGTAAAGAAAACAAATTACAACATACAAAATAGAAGAAGACAATAAAGTAATACAAAATACAAGAAAGTAAAAGCAAACTAACCTTTTCCTCACAGCAAGTTGTAGCAGAGTCTGTGTGATCTTTTCCAGTAAATTGCTCAGACATAGAATTGTATTTGACAAGCTTTACTGACCCTGCTGTTAAAAAGCTGATGTTAATGGAAAGTTATGAATTATAGATATATTCATAGTAATTTGACAAATAACCAAGTTCTTTATAATCATTTTCAAAATATACATTAATACTAATGTTTGAAATATGCTTCTCTAAATAAAAGCTATGGGTAGAGTAGAGCAAAATAACAGTTTTAGATATGTTTCCCCTCTTTGGATTTGAGCACACTGCACACCAAAATGTAGACATGCTGTCCTGTTTCCTTACAAGTCAAGCTAACAGCCATCACATATTATTCTTAAAGAAACAGGTACTTCTCTACAAACCCTGTTTTTAGAAAGTTGATGTTATCAGAGCATTATAGATTATGGGCATAGTCATAGCAATTTAAAGACTAACTCAGATATTTGTAATCATTAACAAAATAAACATTGATATCAAGTATTGGAATATGCTTCCTGAATTAAACCAAGATAACAGTTATATATACATGTTTTCCTAAGTGGACAGAAAACAACAGCATGCCAAAATTTAGACATGCTGGCTGGTTGCCTTACAGGCTTAGCTAACAGCCAGCACGTGCTTCATTTTAGAAAACAGATAGTGCAGGTGATTCTTAGAAGTCCTGCAGAAAACAGGTGAATACAGAAACTGCAAACAATTATTGGGCATTTTATTGTAAAGAAATAACCATCAACACATAATTAAAAATGGGTCTATTTTCAGCCACTGAATGGACTAACCAGTGTACAGTTGAACGTCGAACAATAATCATCAAATGTTCACTCTGCAAACTTTCATTTCACTGACAGGTTAAGTACTTGTCCAACACTTCTCTGTTTCACATATATAAGTGTTTCAAACCCCTTTTCTCCACTGTAGTACAGTCTTGGAGTCAGTATATATATATATATATATATATATATATATATATATATATATATATATATATATATATATATATATCTAGTAGTGGGGGTGTGGGTTTGAAACACCTCCATGTGTGAGACAGTTAAGTGTTGGACAAGTAGTTACAAGTTAGTATTTCACCAGTGGTGGACCACCATTGATCTCCCATTACACCACATTATTTCTGACCTCACTGGATACAGTAAGAGGGGAGCAACACATCCCAAGTGGTGGGATGGAAGCTGGAGTTCCAGAATGAACAAGTATGTCTTTCTTTTTATTAAATGGCTGTGTACTGAGACAATCACTGCCCATTGCTGTATTGTGCATATTCATGTGCTGTTGTTTTTAATTTACAGCACCAGAGTCAAGCCATGCACACATATCCACACAGGGTGGGAATGATGAATGTATATCTAATGACATGTATTGATACAGCTGAAGCACAGACACCTCATTCCAAACAATATTTATAATGTTTGTAATGCCGCTTCTGTTAATATTCACAGGTCCATCTACTTCAGTAATAAACCAAGGATTGGCAGGTGGGTGTCTACATACTGTTACTATGAGACCTACATTGTTATTTCCTCTGCCTCATTTCATGATACTGCTGTTTATCATATTATTTCCCTAACATTGTACACTACAGGTACACCCAGTGTAGGCCCAAGACATACAGCTTCAAGAGCAGACAAACCAGGTGTGTGGTTAATAGTGTCAATTATGTGATCACTGATGCTGGTTTTCCCTCTACAATAGTTGAAGTTCATCCCTCATTAACAACATCATCTTCCCACGAGTTGTTTTTGTTCCTCACATATGTCATGTATGTTGGCATTGTAACCCAATTATATAGGTTCATAGGATGATGCTAGGCTATTGGCCCCAGATGTCCTTATAAGCCTAGCCAGGAATTTCACCCATGTTCCCTCAAAGTCAGCACCTGTTTCCCCTATCCAGCAGGGACACAGGTGAGAGCCCACAGGTGCATTTTCTATGTCCCATCCAGTCATCCAGGTTCCTCTTAAAGAAGGCTAGAAAGGCACTCTGCTTGACATGGAGAGGGAGTCTATTCCACAGATGGGGAGTCTTTGGGACACAAATCTATCCTGTCAACAAGTTCTATTAATTTCATAGACCAGCTTAAGGCCTTGTGTGTGGGTTGTGTGAGTGGAGTTTGACTTATGGATATGCAGCAACTCCATTAAGGCTGGGTCTGAGATGGCCTTGTATGCCAGACACAGGTCACCTCTGAGCAGTCCAAAGTCAGGTTGCTATCAGCCTGTGTGCCTGGGTGCCCATGTCCCTCATGACTGATTGCATGCTTAGTATATTGTTATTAATGCAATAATTAGTGAGGATGCCATTTTCTGCAAAGGGGATAATGATGTCTTTCTTGGCATTCAGTGTGAGGGAATGCTTCTGGCACCAGTCAACAGTTTGGGTAAGGCCCTTTTAGAGGATGTTCACATCATTAGGGGAATTTAAGACTGCACATGGCTTGTAGTCATCTGCAAACTTGGTCACCCACAGACCACTGGTTTTGGTTTGCACCTCAGAAAAGTATATCCCAAACAGTAGAGGCCCCAAGGCTGATGCTTGGGGTACACTGCTCATCACAGGTCTACTACTAGAGGTGGCTTCCCCTACTTTGACTGAGTGGGTTCTATCAGTGCACCAGTTAGCTACCCATCTGGTAACATGTGGGTTGATGCCTAGCTGGGACAGTTTATCTATTATGTCCGAGTGGGGAATAGTATTGAAGGCTTTGGCTAGGTCAAGGTAGGTGGTGTGAACCATCTTCCCCTCATCCATGGCTTTGGTGACTGCTTCAAAGAAGTTGACCGAGTTTAACAGGCATGATCTCCCTTTGACAAAACCAAACTGTATGGGTTCAAGTGCTTGGAGTTTGCCAATGTCCTTGTTTATAAGGTCCATGATAATGTGTTCCATGGCCTTGCAGATCAGGCTAGTAAGGCTATAACTGCCTGGGTCAGTGGATGATTCATCTTTGTGTAGAAGGATGACAGTGACTATCCTCCATTCAGGTGGGATGTAGGCAGTGCTCAGACTTTGGTTAAATAGGGTGCCTAATGGAGCTGAGAGCTCATGCCTAAGTTCATGTAGGATACAGCCAGGGATGTAATCAGGTCCCATGGAGACTATATTTTTTGCTTTTGAGAGGGCATTAAAAACCTGCTCCGTGGTGATGAGGGGAGGAGGGCAGGTGCTGGGGATGTCCTGGTTTACTAATGGAGGGACAGGGGTGAGAAGTTTTCACTGAACCTGTCTGCCAGCAGGTTGGCTATATCTATGATGTTTGTGTATGTGGTTTTATTGACCACCAGTTCATAACAGATTTGGGTGTTACCTTTGAGACTGCAGACATATGTGAAGAAGGCCTTGTGATTGTCCTTAGTGGAGGTGACCAATTTGGACTTGAAGTTAGCCTTAGAAGATGACCTTATTTGCTTTGCTTATTCAGAGAAAGGAGAGATTTCTTCCAAATTGGCACCTGCTCCTTCTTGGTCCTGGACAGAAATTTTTTTCCTTTTATTATAGAGTTTGTTTATTGCTGCTGTCCACCAGAAAGGCTTACTATTCCTTGTGGAAGATAATTTGGTTCTGTCAAGTATTGCTGAGTCCATACAGCTATGTAGGTGCTCATATAGTTTTTGGGTGTAGGCTTGGACATTAGTGCTTGTTCCAACTGAAGGGACAGTGGCTGTGAAGCTGCTTATACCTGTTTTGAGGAGATTGTAGTCAGCTTTGGAAATGTTTTTTTGTTTGACCCTGACAATGGGGGGGTCAGGGGAGATGATTACTTCAAAAATGATCACTTTATTGTCAGATCTTACCAAGGAGGATGACACTGTTGTGTTGCTACAGTGCTAGCTACTCATGTTGCTTAGGACCAGGTCCAGAATATTTTCAACTCTCACATGGGTCTCGTGCAGCTGATGCAATGCATTGGCATTGACAAAGTCGAGGAATCTATGGGCATTCGTGTTTGGGCTAAAAAGGTCTTCCACTCTATGGTTGGATAGTTAAAGTCACCCAGGATCAGGGTAGGGGATTGAATCTTGATGGATTCAAGTTAGTCCAAATAGGTGGAATGGGTGTCCTGAGTCATGGTTTGGGGTCTATAACTAGCTATGATTTGAATAGGTGACTTGTTACCAGTTAATTGCACTTAGAGCATCTCCTGTGTGTCATACCATTTGACCAGCCTGGAGGTGCGTATGTCTTTGATAAATGTTGAAACACCACCTCTTTTGGCTTTATAACCCTCCATTTGGGGTCTGAAACTATGGTAGGATGAGTAACCTAGTAAGGCTGGGGTTCTCTCCACAGCTTTGGACCAGGTTTCAGTGACTGCACAGATGTCAACATCCTCCAGGGCAAGAGATGATTGCAACACGTGCAGTTTCATGCTAAGACTCCTAGCATTTAGCAGCATGACCTTTAAATTTTGTTTAGAATAATTTTTCATGTTGGTAATTTTGTGCTCATGACTTAAATAAGGCACTATGGGGAGACAAGAACCTTTGCCAGGAAGCCTAAAGCCCAGGTGGGACAGATGAAGACCATCTCTGGCAAAGCATCGTGGTTTGTCAATCATGTCCTCCCAGGCTGTCAGGTACTGGATCTCCTTGGAATGACACTAGAAATTAAGACAATTATTAAAGTCAATCATTTTCTGTTTGTATTGAGGCATCATTCTAGATGGTGGTAGGATGCTGCTTAAGGCTAGGGACATACCTGCCTGGGACACATTTTCAACAAGCTCAATCATGTCTCTCTTCATATAGTCCAGAGAGGTACATCTCAAGTCATTCACACCAACATGGACTATGACAGAGTCATAACAGTACCTGTTGTTAAGAGACTTAAGTGCGTGCATGGTATGGTGGATTCTAGCACCTGACAAGCAACTTACCGTGACTTTCTCCTTGTCTAGCCTGATGAAGGGTACATCTGTGTGTCTCACGATAGAGTGTCCTATGACTAGTATGTTGGGTATGTGGCTAGACCTTAGAGACTGTGAGACACAGACATGTGTACTATGTGTGATGCTTGGTGCTATGGGTTGTGATGTGCCCGTGCATTTTTTCTTTGGAGGTCTATTTTGTTTAGGTATGTTTTTGTTGAGCACCCCGTATATGTAGGAGTGTGTTGTAAAGATGTGGGTGGTGTTAGAGGTGTGGTGTTCTTAGTGTTCGTGCAGACAACCTTCTCCATGCCAGATGTACTGGCTTCTGACTGATACATCAAGGATTCTAGGTTCTTATTGTAATTGCATCTCTCACATATTGTGTTCTTAGGTGGTAGTAGTAGAGGGTCGTCTGTGTACATAAGGCAGATGCTACACTATCTCAGGATGGGCATATCAACCAGACTAGCAGGAGAAAACATAGGAAATTGTCAGTTTATGATTATCAGAATCTGTGGAAGGAAGGTCAGGGATAGTAGAGTGGGTACTATCTAAGGAAAGTACCTATACTTCTTTTATGTAGATTCTGATAAACATACATAAAGTAGACCTCATATAAAGTCATTATTATTTGTAACATTGCCGTGAGATATATATGTTGTATGTCTTTCATGCTGTCCATCATGTGATGTAAGCACATCAGCTATCTGTATCAACCAGCAGCCTATCCAAAGATCATGATGTGGTTCAAGATGTGTCTCAGCATGGTCATACGATCCCTGGCACAGAAGACCTTGAGGTTTTTGGAGAGTACATCCATGAGGTTAACAGTGATGTTGCTGGACCTGGAGCCTCAGATGTAGAGGTCAACTTGTCTAGTCACTCAGATGATGCTGGCACAGTGAATGTTGAACAGGGTGAGGCCATTGACCAACAGACTCCAGTTTAGTCTGCTACTGCTGATGGTGGTTCCACACAACAACCAGAAGCAGGGCATTGCAGAAGATGTAGGTGAGCAGATGTTGGGTATGGCCAGGAGTCAGAGGGTGTCCTCCTCTTGCAGAGGGAACATGAACAGTCACAGAAACGGCATCAGTCAGATGTCTGTGCACTTGTCCATGCCACAGATCATGTGCCACACCAGCTACTTGTCATGCATGAAAGAAAAAGCCCAGACACAGTGAGATTATGGCTGCATTGACCTCTTATAATTAGAGCTTGCTAACTGTGGCACAGTTGGTAGAAACCTTGGCCTCTATGGTACTGCAACAGTGTCATACTACCAGCAGCATTCTGCACTCCATGACTGTGTTCAGCAAATTGCAGCATGGCAGAGGCAGGCTGCCTGTCTGCTGAACTACCATTGACAATCAACAGTCACTGGCTGTGGTCCGGCCTGCACAAATTTCAACTGCTGGCCCATCTGTTGTGTTCCCACCAGTAACATCCTCAACTCACAATCGTGCTCCTTCATCACAACATGGTATTGTTAACCTATGTATCTCCTCTGTGGTGCAAGCAGTGTAACATATACCTGTACATGGCTGGGGCAGAGTGGACAGTGATGTAAGATGTCAGTGAGTTCACCCTCGACTGCATTAGAGTTTGTCCAACAGTGTAGCACACATAGCTGGCTCATATTATTGAATTACCACTTTAGTGTGATATGCATCTTCTGATATTAAAATCTGTGCATTATGTCCTGTGCGAGTTCTTTTTTCATGTTATTATATTGTACAGATAAGAATGTGTAACACTGATGTGTGTCCCTTACTGTTTGTTATACAGTGATACAACAATCTGAATGTGTATGCATACCTGTGTCAGTTGTGCCCTGAGTTGATGTTCATGTTGTAATATGTCATGATTATGGTGTTATGTCTGATACTCAGTGTATACATCTAGTG
Source organism: Protopterus annectens (assembly GCF_019279795.1). Classification (NCBI taxonomy): domain Eukaryota; kingdom Metazoa; phylum Chordata; order Ceratodontiformes; family Protopteridae; genus Protopterus; species Protopterus annectens. Next base: position 885,998,692 of record NC_056725.1, read on the forward strand.
GATACTTGCCATTAGATGCAATTGGTCTCACTGTGGTGAGGCAACACTTGAACATCAATGTTTAATGTGTGTAGTTCTGTATGTGTTGCATTTTCTTACTCAAAAGTGTGTGTCAGATATTGCTGTGTCACCTGGATCTGGAGCAGATTTACACACTGAGCATCAGATATAACAACATAATTCTAACATATAACAGTATGAACATAAACAAATTAATCACAACACAGACCATCAGCACAGGCCACAAGTGACACATGTATGCATACAGACTCATAATGGTGTGTGTGTGTGTGTGTGTGTGTGTGTGTGTGTGTGTGTGTGTGTGTGTGTGTGTGTGTGTGTGTGTGTGTGTGGAGGGGGTGTGCATGCACGTGTGTGTGTGTGTGTGTGTGTGTGTGTGTGTGTGTGTGTGTGTGTGTCTGTGTCAGACAACAATAGACATACCTCTATGAAACCCATCCCTATATTTCCACTATCAGATGATGCAAACAGAAAACCAAATCAGGACATACTGCAGAAATGTTGTCAGTATCACAACCAACATATATCAATGTAAAGTATGGACAAAGTTTAATGTACTAAACTGAGTCATCTTTGGTTGGTAAAAATGGCAGAGGGTCTGCACAGCAATCATTGCTATAGGTTGAGATTGACACTGCAGGACATAGTGCCTCAACTGTCAGTGTTACTCTAATGTAGTCTAAGGTATTCATGCTTACAGCTCTCACTGCAGTCATGGTTGTCCCTACCATGTATGGAAACACTTAGCAAAGGTTGTCCACAGAAGAGTCTGATGGGGTGATGCCACCATTTGTAGGGACATTGTGGAAAGTAGCATGGGTGTGAGATAACTATCTGGTCATGACTGCAAGGACTAAACCAGACTGGACAGCAGCAGATGTGGCTGCCCATTGCTGCATAAATATCAATGCCTGATGAGCAAGGGTTGGTTTGCTGAGAGGGGCCTGCCTCTCACATGTGGCAGTCTGCTAAATGCAGTCAAGACAGGCAGAACCTACCTGTACTATGGCACTGCTGTAGTACTGCCATTATCAGGGATTTAATGGGTCATGCCACAAAAACATGCTTTAATTCCAGGCAGCCATTGCTGCTATGACATCACCAAGTCTGTGCACCTGTCTTTTTCGCAGCATGCCCAGCTGATATGCAACACAATCCACATCATGGGCAAGTGCATGAATGTCAGATCCATGACATCACTGGGAATGTTCATTTGCCTATAGGAGTAGGCGGACACCCTCTGACTTTTGCCCATGCACACCAGCTACACACCTATGCCTACTGTGCTAGGCAGTATTGCTGTGTTGTAGAGAAGTGTCAATATCACTAGCAGACTTAACATGGGGCTGGGGTCTACAGGTCCTATCCTCTCTGCCATCTAATGTCTCCACATTGTCAGAATGGTTGGACACATTTTCCCCTCACATCTAAAGCTACAGACTCATCCACGTGGCTGTCAGCCTCTGGGCCAGACTGTATCACCAAATCTGTGTCCTGTGTGCCAGGGGCATGCTTCCATACTGAAACATATCAGATCCCACATTGGGATCAGTGAGCAGGCTAATGGAGGATGAAGGCAGTGGGTATGCTAAAAGAAGAAGAGAGAGATGATACAGGTCAGATAAACTGCTTATATCACATGCTGGATATTATTACTGACATATGCCTTGTATATATCACTACAATGTTACAGATAATAATGACTCACCAGTAGGTGAGACATGTGAGGAACACAAGCATAAGACACAACTGACATGTCCTCATGGGAATCCAGCACTTTAAGTGAGGGCTGAAATGCAACTGTTGTGGGGAAACAAAAGCTTAAATACAGCATTATGATTCACATACTTGCAAGTATTTACCATTCCATTTCAGCCCCCACTTCCAGTGCTGGATTCCCATGAGGACATGTCATCATTTACCATTCCAACTGAGGAAACACACACAGCAGGTAAAAAATACATGTAACAGTTGGCTGTGACTGAGATGCTGATGGTGGCTGCCCTATGCAGGGGTAAAAGGCACAGTATTAATGGAGGGCAACAACAAGAGTAACTGCAATAATATGTATGAAACAGAGGTAGTAGCATACCAGTGACACCCTCCAGATGTGGTGAGTTTTTCTATCATAATGCAGATTGTGCAGTGGGAAAATGCAGACAAGGCAAACACAGTCAGGTATATATTCAGCGGCATAGGTTCCTCATGACACATATAACACATTAACAGATTATAGTGATACTCATGTGATGTATGGTGCACATGTTGGCCAGATGATCCTGCATAGAAAAGCAATTACCTTAATTTCATACAACACAGTTATGTTACACAGTGCTTCGGCTTATGAACAAGGTGGGGAACCATATATGGTATGTAGTCAGGTGTACTTGCATGTCTCATATGCCCAGAAGATGAACCTATATTTTACAATATGGAGGAAATATCAGTATGGCAGTATACAACACTGGCATGACAGGGGGGTGAGGAAATAACAGGTAAAGGTCAGAGTAACAATACCTGGAGACACTCACCTGTCATCTCCTGCTGCTGTAAAGAACTGGAGGGGCCTGTGCATATGCATGCAGACATTACACATGTTGGCTCTACTGTTAAGTATGTACTGAAATAGTGCAGCCCTGTGCAATGACAAAATCTAGGAAATAGTCCCTGTCCAATATAGTACTGTAACATATAAAACCATATGAGATGTGAAAACAATGCCTGAACACACGGGGCTTACAACAACAACAACAACATAAACTGTGAATTCTGTAGAGCCTGTCTATGGGATTTCAACCCATTACAGTGGACATCACAGCACTGAAGATCCAAACACAGCAGCATTTTATTCACCATGCACACACTCTGCATTCAGTTCACATTAGCTTAACTTAACTACACATAACATAAAACAAAAATGTTTGATAGCTGTCATACATGCATTCTGTAGCTGTAAAGCAAAGATAGCTTAAACAGACAACCAATGCAAAAAACAGATAACCCGGGTTAAATAAATAGACAGTTATATTAGCATGACTGCTATACATGATGAGCTTATATCAACATGTATCAACTGAACAACTTATGGGAAGCATTATAAAGCCTCTATATCCATAGGATACCATACACAGTACATGGTAAACAGACATAAACAAGGAACTAATTTTAGTGAGGCAATAGTTCTAGTACCTGCTTTAATAAGCATCAAGGAATAAATATCCATAGCAGTACTACAAATATGTGTTACATAGCAATATGCAGATAATGTTGGAATCCATAGGTTTATCATGCATATAACATAGACTGAGCCAAGTCATCAGCATAATATACAGAAAATCTATTAGTACATCCTTATGCACTGTTCAATGGTGCTGTTTAAGTTTTATTTACAATTGCATATGAGAAAATAATGCTTTCTAGTGATATAGATGTACCTACTCTTATGAAAGGTTATTAATTCACATATTTATTTTTCATAAAATGCATATTTACTTGTAGTTTTTTTTCACAAATTAGTCAAATAATGTTTATAGTATGTTTATGTTAAAAACAAAATAAAAAAAAGATGCATGATTATGCAAGATATAGTTTCACATAAGTTGTAGCTTTATATTTCAAGTGTTTTATAATTGTATCTTCTCTGAACTGAGAGATAGTTGAAGGCAAAGTAAGTTCTAAAGAAGTTAAGGGATGTTATGTTTAAAAGTGGAAATTAGATTAATCAGTGGTATGCTCTGGCCTTCTCAGGCTGTGGAATGAGTCTTTGCAAGGATGTCTGTGAGATAGTGTGTACTGGTACCAAATGTTATAAAGTTGGAAGCCAATAAATCTTAATCACAGGTGGTCTGTGGTTTAAAAGGCATATTTTCAAGTGTTCATATGAAGCTCTAAGCAAGGATCATGAAGTCATAAAATATTTTAAAATTGTTTTATTTGTTAAAAACTGTTACATCAAGTTCATATGCATGAAATTGATAAATATATATCAGTTAAGTATTTTACTTTATTCTTTGAAACTGATCTAAACATTTTAGTAGGCAGCCTCCCAGCACTGTTTATGGAATAAACCAATAATTTGCACATCCTGAAGCATTATTCTTCAGGACTAAAAGGTAAAATTCTGTTATTTATTTATGAACTTTAACAATTGGTGCTGTGAGTTGGATACTGAACATTGGTATTTCTGCTTGGGAGTGTGGAATAAATTATAAGGGCCCAACACAAAAAGTTCTTCTGTGAATTCCATGCTGCTTTGTATAGAATGCTCAAAGATTCAGATACCTAACTATTCAGGATGTGCAAACATGCTAAACTAAAAATGGAGAAAAAGGATTTGTGATTTTTTTTCTCTTTTAGGTAAATATAGTTAAAAAAGTGGAATGAGTGAATAACTGTTTTGTTGAATGTCTGAGTTTGCTTGTTAGGCATATGTAAAGTAATAGTGGGAGAACCCCAGACAAAATAAGGAAAAGTTTATTAATGTGTATGCACATACAACAAAAGAAACAATTAATGCAAGAAGGCACCTTGTATCAATGGCGGTACCCTCAAGACTAAATGTTAAGAGGTATGAGAGATGTTTTGTGTTGTTTAATGTATGAGTGAAAAGAAAGAGGAGAGAGAAAGAGAGAGAGAGAAAAAAGGTTAAAGTTAAACTAAGTTTCTGTGCTAATAGCATGCTGATACATAGGTGTATGTGGGGATAAATCAAGTTTATGAGCCTATAGCATGCTTGGATATAGGTTTGTGTGTGGATAAACTAAATTCATGAGCCTATTACATGTTGGGACATAGGTGTGGGCGTGCTGGTAATCAAGTTTATGAACCCATAGCACGTTGGGACATAGGTGTGACTGTGTGAAAGTACATTCAGAGGGTTTGAAAGACTGGTCATTTCTGGACACAGTACCTATCCACCCTGCTATCCCAATCATAATGCTGTAGCTGTAAATTTTGAGCTTGTGATGGGATGAAAGCAAGGAGGTCCTGTGAGAAAAGGCTGATCAAAACCTTCCCTCTGTCATTGCACAGTAATAGAATCCATGCCCTTTCTGCCTGAATGATGTGTGAGTTGATGTAGTAATTTTTCTTTTCTGAATTACCAGGATTCATGAAACACAAGGTAAGTCTTAATAGGAAAAATGGGAACAAAGTTTAGCAGGCAGGATCAAATCCCTGTAAAGAGAACAAATGCATATTTTATGCATCATAATTATGAAAAGAAACGTTGTAAATATTTGATTGAGTGGTTTCAGTTTACTAAAATTTGCCCTGGTAAGGTATTTCCATTAAGCAGAACTTATAATAAGAATACATGTGAAAATTTAAAGGATATTTTAAAAGAAAGGAAAAACAAGGTAAGTGGGGAACAATGGGCAGTATTTTATTTTTGGTATACTGAAGCTCTTAAAAGAGAAAAGTAATATAGCAATAACCCATGCCTGGGTGTGGGTAATGCTGAGATTTACCCACGGTTGGCGTGGTTTGGTCCCGAGGCGGCCGGGACCAAACAAAGCCAACCGTGGGTAATCCAGCATTACCCACCCAGGCGTGGATTATTATACTCTAATGACATTATTTAAGAAAAAAATAATTACTTTTCTTAAATAATGGCATTGTATAATGCCTCCTTGCTGCCCTTCCGCAGCTGTCTGTTATTCCGCGGCAGTTCTGATGTACTGCACATGCGTATGCCTACGCAGTACATCAGAGCTGTGGGCAAAAGCAATGGAGAAAGCAAGATCTCCGTTGCTTTTTACTGTTTCGCTATGTTAAATGGGTTTAACATAGTGAGACAGCTTTAAAAAAAGCAACGGAGAATCTCTGTTGCTTATTTTAAAGCGGTCTCGCTATGTTAAACCCATTTAACATAGCGAGACAGCTTTAAAAAAAAAAGCAACGGAGAAAGCAAGATCTCCATTACTTTTTACACACTGTGTCGCTATGTTAAAGGAGTTTAACATAGTGAGACAGCTTTAAAAAAAGCAATGGAGATCTCCTTTGCTTTTTTTAAACCTGTGTCGCTATGTTAAACTCCTTTAACATAGCGAGACAGTGTTTTAAAAAAGACTTATACTAATGGAAAAAGTCCGGGCAACCGGACCTTTTTCCATTAGTATAAGTCGATTTACAACGTGCACGCTGGCCAATCAGCGTGCACGTTTTGGAATATTAATGGGGGGGGGGGGTCATGGTATAATCAGCATTAATTACAGTATACTAATAAGAAGTTGCTACAACAGGTGAAAGAGGTTAAGAAGGCAATGCAGATCAGTAAAAAGAGATTGCTTTATCCTGTCTAGGCAAGTTTGGAAAAGAAAAGCTGGGGAAGGCCAAAAAGCAGAGACTTCAGAAGAGGATAATAATCCTCCAGTAGCTTCTTCACCCCCACCCCCATATTTACTTGTACAGGTGTCTCCTGTACAAGATTCTGCTGTTTCTCAGACCCCTGCATTTCGGTCAACTGTCCATTGGACACCAGGTCAGTGTGGCACTGTTACATCTCAACCTAGTTCCCCTGTTCAACCCTCATCTTCAGAACAGGCATCTGCAGTTGAAGAGGTTTCTTCTTCTTCTTCCTATCATTTTCAACAAGCTTCTACCTCTCCAACAGGAGCACTAGTATTTGACACTCCTATGGATCATCACATGTGCTCACATGATAGGGTAGAACAGGAGGCTATTGCCTCTGGAGAGGATCTTTTGACACCCCTTAGAGAAATATTGGGGGCTAATAATAAAGAGCTTATTCATCATCCTTGGACCTCTGCTGATTTGCATACTATGTCCAAAAGTTTTCCAGATATTAGAGAAGATCCATTAAGGTTTAAGGAGAAATTAAAAACTATAATAGAAGATTACAACCCTTCTTAGACACATTTAAACCAGCTGCTTCAGGTAGTTACTTCAGATGAAATAAAAAAAAAACAGTTACTTAAAAAGTCTGAAATGACAGAATGCACACTCACAGGCAATGCACTAATAGAAAAAAGGACAAGGCTGTTAAATAAAATTACAAAAGTGTGTCAAGTTAGGACAGATTGGTCTAAGATACAGGCATGTAAGCAAAATAAAGGGGAAGCACCTGCAAATTATTTTCAGTTGTCTTAAAGCAGTGCTTGCTAGATATTCAGAAATACAAATCCGGAAGAACAAGCTAAGGCAGCTATTGCAGCTGCTTTTGTGCAGGGTTTGCAAGCCCCTGTACAAAATCAAATAAAGCAAGTGTTTATAGACTGGCAGGGAAATTACTTGGAGTCCTTGTTAAGTGCTGCAAATTACTGTACTGAGTATCAGGAAAAAACAGAGAAAGGATACTAAAAATAAGCTGTTAACTTTGCAAATAACACATCTTAAAACCCCAAAGGGGATAAAGCAGAGGCAGGGCAATTGATAGAAATTGCTAGAGGATTTAGTAAGAATGCTGGTCAAGGGAACCAAGGTGCAGCTGTTTGGCAACAAAGAGCTGGCAGTGCCCCTCCTGCCCCTTCTGATGGATCTTACTTCAATTGTAGTAAAGCAGGACACTGGAAAGGAGAATGCCCACACAAGGGAATGCAGAGAGTCCAAGATAACCTGGACTGAATGGCAAAAAATTATAATAATGCTACATTTCCTCCACCACCTCCTAAATTGGAAGGAGTCAGAAATCACTGTACTGACTATGTCAGAATAATAAAAGAAAAATAAATCTTAATTCTCTGCTGTCAAAAGATCAAAAAGGACCCTATGTTAAGGTAGAAATAAATTTTAAAAAATTCCTTTCCTGGTAGACACTGGTGCCACTAGGTCTGTATTAAAAGTTGCCTCAGATAGTCAGATACCAGTATCAAAATATAAAGTAAAGGCAGTTGGAGTAACAAATGCTACTGTTACATATCCTGTTTCAAAACCTATACTAATTTTCTTTAGGACTGATTGTAGAAAAGCATTCTTTCCTTTTGAGTACTACTGCACCAGTAAATTTGCTAGGGAAAGACCTGTTACACAAACTGGGTTATATTATTTACTGTACACCAGAAGGGGTGTATTTGGATATTCCATCACAATCAGAGGAGTAGTATTAGCAGTCTTAGCAAAAGCTGAGAAACAACCAATTAAATCCATCCAAATGTCTTCCTAGAGTTCTGCAGTATCCACTAAAACTAGAATCACAACAGGGAATCAGACCTGTAATTCAGCCAATTAAATCCATCCAAATGTCTTCCTAGAGTTCTGCAGTATCCACTAAAACTAGAATCACAACAGGGAATCAAACCTGTAATTCAATCCTTGATACAAAAAGGAATAATAGTGCCAGCTAAAAGCCCTTGTAATACTCCTATTCTCCCTGTAAAAAAGCCAGATACTTATAGGTCTGTGCAAAATGTATTTGAGGGCTGTAAACAATGCAGTATTATCAGCTTTTCCTGTGGTTCCAAATCCAGCAACACCACTGAGTTGCATACCACATACAGCAAAACATTTTTCTGTGATAAATTTGTGTTCAGCAGTCTGTTCTATACCTGTCCAACCTGAAAGTCAGTTTTTGTTCACCTTTACTTATAAGGGACAGCAGTATACATAGAGACAGTTACCACAAATATACACTAAATTTTCTTTATTATTTTCTCAAATTCTAAAAAAAATGTTTTTCCATTGTATTTTAAGTCTAAGCATACCTGAGCAGATTTGCGTGCCATGGCATGCTGCAAAGCAGTGCTTAAAACATCATGAAGAGCTATATAGAAACGTATAGCTTAAATCTTAACTGCAGAGTTAACTTAGCAGTTTGAGTTCTGGCTTTGCATGCAGTAGGTGCACGGCTTGAACACCAAAACAGGCCATTTAGCTTTTACATGGGAAAGCACTGTTAAATTATTATTTTTTTTGTTTAATGATGTAGTAATTGATATTTGTTAACCAGGGTAGTGTAGCTGGTCCAAAATGCCAGTATCAGTGGATATATGATGTGAAATCCTCCATTTAAACGAAAGTGTCCCATACAGTAGAGTCACATCCCAAGGTAATGTAATCAAAGCACATAGGGAGAAGTCATGTTAAGTAAAATATATACACGTACTAATATGTCAGTAATGAATAATTAATATCCAATTCTTAATTTTTTTAAATAAAAAATGTTTGCACTTAGTTGAGTTTTGCAAAGCAATGCTAAGTCAAGTTAAGCAATTCTTAAACAGGACCATTCTAAGCAGTATTCAGCTCAGCTGAGTGGATTTACACACTGCTAAGCACTGCTCAGCATTTGCCACTTTAAGCACTGTTCAACTCAGCTTAGTGAGTTGCTTTGCTAAGCTGAGTTCAGCATTTTCAAAAATGTTCCAATGATGGCAAAGGGTAGGAATATGGCCTTATTTAAACTGCACAGGCAGGAATACAGGCAGGACCCTTTAGTGTTTGATGTACGAGCTACGTCAGGTGCTGGTGAAGGAGCGTGCTTTCGGGTGCAGTGCAGGGGCATTTTGGAGTCTAGGGTCATGGCTAGGCTCCTTGTAAAGAATCATGACATTAGACCGCTGCAGAGCCAGTACCAGGGCTCAGAATACAAGGTTGAGGCCTCGGGCCATCTGACAATTAAGGTTACCAATGCCACTGGTATCCCCCACACTGGTGAGCATGTCCATCACCATTATAATGACCTCAAACAGAGGAAGGGGGCTCTCTTGGCCTAATGGATCCAAGATGCTTGGGACGGGAATGCCCCAAAAGTTTGGAAGTGTTTGACCTGTTGCTTTATCAAATTGTAGTATGAATGTCTGATAGATAGGTATGCATAATGGTGTGTTTTTACCCCACATCTGCAGAGGCATGGGCTCATAATGTGGAAGTCCATGGAGGATGACTAGAGAGGCTGCGTCAACAGTGTGGTGAGTACAGATATGTCTTGCTATATATATATATATATATAGTCCAGTAAACAAGAAAGTGTACTTGTTTACTTCCATTAGGTATAGTGTGTTCTGAGTGTAATGAACAAATGTGTTGTTAGACCAACATTCATATAAGCAATGGCACGTACTGTGTACTACAAATGAAGGCATCAAACAAGCTACTATTGATGAAAGGGAGTCAATACTTTATTAATACTGTGTAGGAATGCATCTGTTAATAAGCTATACTGTGCTTGCTACTGTGAAAGCAATCAGTGACATACATCCTTCATCTACAGGATATGCAGTACAACTGAATATAGAAGTTAGACTGTAATAAAGCACTGTGTCATGTTACCCACAATAAAGCTTATTCCAAAAAAAACTGTTGTATTTAATCTGGTCTGTTGAAGAAATACAAGTGTACAGGTGCTACACAACAAATATGGCTATGAGAGCATGACATTACTGAGGTTTGTCTGCTAAGTAGCTGTTATGCCAAACTGTAGATGTGGAGCTATAAGACAAGTTACAAGGAAAATTTATATATGTGCTGCACTAAGAGATGAACCTTGAATAGTAATGTGTAATGTATTAGACTGTGTTCCCTGCAGCATTATATTGTGTTAACCTTTGCATGTATTCCTGAATGTAGGTATGCTGATTCAGGCAAGTATGAGACTGTAATAGGTGGAGTCTGCAAATGTATTTTGGTCGGGTATGCAACCCAGCACCCTGCCATGGTCTGTAGTGATCACACATATTCACATCCAGTATGGGTTAAATGTGTACACCTGCATTCAAAGTATCAATATACAGTTCACTGACTATCATGCATGAATCTCGGGCATGTATATTCAACTGTCACTACAGTCTTCTGTGACACTCCACTTATATTACAAGGTTAGGCTATGTAACCAAGTGAGTTTTAGGAACAAATCAGTCAGGCATCAAACAGCAGTGCTCCTTTAGCTCAGTGTGATAATAGATAGATATATATTATTATGTTTTGCACATACAAACCACGGTTTGAATCCTGGGACTGGTACAAAGATGTATTTCTAGTTACACCCAAGTAATCCTGAGTATTTGTAGAAACAGTCAAGTAGTGTTAAAAGATATTTTCTTCACAGGGCTCACAGGCAAAAAAATGTTTGTATTAGCTGTATGAAGGGTGTAGTAAACTGTGTACAAATGTTCTAGTGTCCAACCCCATGCCTACAAAGGCAGCAGGATAGGTATATAGACCATGCACTCTTCCCGAGACATGTCTCTCAAGTGTCATGCTATCATGGATAGTGAGCACTGTTGCCAATAACCTCGTGCACACATATAAATTCAGTGCAAGTATGCCATTAGCACACTCACACAACATCAGTGCAGGGTACACCTTGTTAGTAATATATGTAACCCTGTCATGTACGAGTCCTCTGTACTCATGTACCTAGAGTTGTCACAGTTTACCCCATACTATTCCAGGTTGACAGTTTAACAGGTATGTATGTGCTACAGAAGCTGTAGGCCACAGATAGATGTAAAGTGAGGGCCGACCTGTAGAGTATTGAACAGTTCTGTTGTGAAAAATATAAGCTTATACAGTTGGTAATGGACTTTTTTTTTCTCCCCTCCCCTTATCTGCAGCAATAATTATTATTCATATGCTGTTCTCAAAACTTAATGTTGGGACTTGTGTTTATTATTGTACATATATTTAATTGGTCACATACTAACATAGCTTGTTCAAATATCATTGTTGGTGGCCTGTTGCCATAAATGCAACTGGTGTGCTGTTACAATACTGACTGTTGTTCTATTATTTATGCATGTGTTCTGTTTGCTATGCAATTGTTTCAATTCTATTGTTCTGGGTTAATTTGAACACCCATGCATGCTGTTATAACTACTTTTGAAATATGTTGTTCATGAGTAACCAATACATTTTGAAAAACCTCAACACCATAGCATGTTTGGAAAGACAGATCCCAGCGGATCCACCTGTCCTGCCTCAGCTGGCCATGACACCAGGCCTCAGCACATCTGCTACCCAACCTGGAACTGCCTCCTCCACTGGTCTTGCACCACCCTTGGGTGAAACTGCCTCAGGGGATGGGGCCTGTCCCTCACTGGGCACGGGCATAAAGAGGAACCTGTCACCTGCAAAGAGTTCCGAGGCATGGTGCACAGGGTCATCCAGACAGAGTTGGATGCACGCCTGAACCAGATCGAAGGCAGACTGGTGGACCTCGAGGGGCAGCCTGCCCCTGTTGTCCATCCCCAGCACAGCCACCTTCAGGGCTGTGAAGGGGCAGTGGTGACTGCCTATGGTTGGGGACCTCAGTCTCACTGTTTCCATCTGGGGGCACATGGTCCTCCAATTCCCAACCACCCTCCCTGTCCAAGGTGTTTACCCCCCTCATATGTCAAACACCACACCTGTCTGCTGTCTTGTCTGTCTGCATAAGCAAACTTTCCTACCCAACTTACCTCCCCAAATGTACCTACAACCTTTCCCCAACCTTCTACTGTCACCTTAAAAAAAGGGGGCATCTGTCCCCCTCAAAAAAATCACGCACCATACATAGCTCTCCATTTTGCCCCCATGCACACTGACATCAATCAATTTATCCTTGAATTACCCAACCAATGTATATCTCCCTGTGAGGTGTGATGCTCTAAATTCCAAATTGTTCATATCATTCACAGTTGTTGCTGCAGAGGAAATAGAGAGCTATGGTCCTTTCCTACACCCATACTGTACATCCCTAGCTACCTTTCAAATGTTTTCCCCCCACTTGCCCCCATTTTATCACTTTCCTATCACCCCTTTTTTTCTTTTTTTTTTTGGAATAGCATGGGTTTAAATGGCACTAAGTGAAGCTAAGCATCTTTTGGCATTTCGGTGCATCATGCAAACTTACTTAAAACTATTTTAATCACTATAACAGACAAATCACTCAAACCCAAAACAATATATAGAAGAACAAAATGGCACACAAGTGGAATCCAATATTAACTTTTATTTAGCGCTTTCATCAGCGATAAGCTATTGACTTCTTCAGAATGTTAAAACCATTGCATTTCAACTTTTTATATACTCATTAAATCATGTGACTAAAACCACTTAATTAATTAATTAATCAAATCTCATTCAAGATTGAGAATCAATTATAAAATCAATTAAAAGACAGCAAGGAGAAATAAAATGGGATACATAATCACAAAATAGTCATAAAGTCTATTGATTATAAAAAAAACTTACTAATATTGCACTACCCTTGACCAACCAATTCATTGATAATTAACTTAGAGATGATATTCAGCTTTTAGCTTAAGATAACTTGATATAGAAACTACTGCATTGAGCCCAGGGGGTTGGGTTGCATTACATTTAAGTTGCCACATCAGTTCACAAAATTCTAAAAATAATTTGTGTGGACCCCCTCTATCCTTCCAAGTAACTTGCTCAATAACACTGAACTTGAAGCAATGGTCTGGTTTTTCTTTTATATGTTTATATAGTGCATTTTTTTCATTGCACTTCCTAATGTCGTATAAATGCTGATATATACACTTGTTTAAGCTGTTGACAATCTTTCCTATGTAAAAACTTTGACAATTTTGACATAAAACTATATATACTAGACTTTTGCTGGTATAATTAAACCTTTGCTTCAAGTAAACCTTCCCAAATCCCTGTATTTTAAAACATTTGTTCTCCATAATATGGGGGCATTTATTGAAACAGCCACACTTTTTCATAATGCCACGACCTCTAATAGCTGAGTTAGCTTCTAATAAAATTTTAAATGACTTATTTTTATATATTCCATGACTGGGTGGTCCCCCAGTTTGTTTTTAAATTTTTTAATCACTCTATCTCAATCAGCTACTGTTCTGTCCAGCAACAGAATAACCAGCCCTCAAACCCAGGGTCTTGTATATTAGAGCTAGAGCAATGCACCACTACACCATTTCAAATTACAAATGTGTTTGTAAATATATTTTAGATTGTGGTCATGTAACATCTGGGGAAAAAGTCATCACTGCCAGGTCTCAAAATCAGGACTGGGTACACCACAGTCACAGCAGTATACCACTACACCATTTCAGCTGTGAGAATTCACAATGCTTTTGTAAATATATCATGAATTATGGTCACTTAACATTAGGGGAAAAAAGTCAATACTGCCACGTCTCAAACCCAAAACCCAGTCTATTACAGTCACAGCAACATACCACTACACCACATCAGCGCTCGGGTGCAAATACTGCTTTTGTGTGTTTGTGTATATATATATATATATATATATATATATATATATATATATATATATATATATATACATATATATATATATATATATATATATATATATATATATAGATATATATATATATATATATATACATATATATATATATATATATATATATATTATGCAGTGCAGTCATGTTACATTAGGGAAAAACAACAAATCTGCCAAGCATTAAAGGCAGGACCTTCCCATCTACAGTCAGAGAACCACACCTCTACACCAAATCAGCTGTGAGAACCTACTGATGCATTTACAAATATATCGTGCACTAAAGGGATGTAACTGTAGGGAAAAAAGACATTGTGAAACATACCTCTCAACGTCTTAGAGCAAGATATCTGGAGAAAGCCACAAATAATAGCAGGACAGAGGCCCACATATAGGGACACATTTTAAATATTGCTCTTACAAACTTAGAAAGTTAATAGAATAACAGAATTTACATTAGCTTGAATTTTCTGAAGGGCATGACGTCAGAAACTCAAAATTTTCTTCCTTATTTTCAAACTTCAAACCTCAATGATTTGCCAGAAAACTGCAATTTTATGAGAAACATACTAAAAATAAATGACAAAATCCTCTGCACAGATGACAGGCATGGTGAGACATATTGAACCCAGAACCATTTGCAGTACAGTCAGAGCAACATACCAGTAAGCCAACTGACCTCTCGAGTACAATGACTGCTTTTACAAACATATCCTGATTGCCAGTCACACACTTCTCCTATATATAACTGGCCCAAAACACAGTGTACTTGGAATGTTGAGGATTTAACTCATCACATCCGAGTGCTGCCTCCAGGTGCATCTGGAGTTAACTCCTACTGACGTCTCTAAGGCATCAGATATTGCTTGCTCATATTTGCATCAATAATTCCAAAACCATGCTATGTGTAAGGTTTAAAAATATTTCATTTTATAGCTTATACAATAGCAAACTCAACTGCATTAATATTGGACCTCTGTCTAGTGCAGGTAAAAAGATATTAACTTTTGTTTTTATGATATTAATTTATATAGATATAATTTTCACATTTTTCTAAATATCTCAACAACCAGGTAACTTAACTCTAGCCTCGTATGAAAGCTCTCAGCTAGATGAATAAAATGCTGCTAATAGTATGTGGGTAACTTCAGTGGTTGTTGAGATATTGTAAGTTGTTTACAAAATACTGCAATCATAACAGTTATTGTGTTTACTGTAACTAACAAAATTCACTTTAAGACCTAGAACCTAAAGAATACTACCACTATAAAAATAATATGTGCTCAAGGGTTTGCCATTTATACTTCTTTCATAACCTCTATGGTTCCAGAGAGATGAACATTTGTTTGAAATGTGAGGACGTAGTTTGATTCTGTCAAAAGGCTTAGGCTCTGCCCATTGGAAGTTACAGTGGAAACTTTCTCAGCTCCACTGGAGAGAATGAGTTAAGAGACGTGTCTCAATCTTCCCCTACAAACATGCACAGCTGATAACCAGCATCGACTGTAGCAGCATGCACAGTCAGATAGAAAAGGAGCTATGACACTCACATCTGCCGATCTCCTTACTCAGCCCAACACACATTTGCACTGTATACTGCTACAGAATCTGAAAGTCTGATAACAATGGCCAGACATACATACCTCTCAGCTGTACAGATTTCCACAGAATACCCAGAGTTTTGCCTCGTAGTTTTGGCCTTTTCCTCATAAAATTGTGCGGTTTTCTGGCAAGTCACTGGGATGATATGAGGAATGAAGTCACTAAATAATCATATACATTTCAGTTTCAGACTTCAAATCCTTTATAAAATGTGTGTCAAAACAAACCCTGTTACTCTAGCAATTTTCTACGTTTATAACAACAATAATTAAAATCTGTCACTATTTCTGGCCCTTTGTCCCCCCATTTTGTTAGGCTTTGTCCAGATTTCCTGTGCTTAGAGGTTGACAGGTATGCAGACACACCATGCAAAACTGTGGACATAACACATCAATTCAAACAGGGGACAGTATTTCCACCTACCCTCTGTGATGCTGTAGCTCCCACACCTTCATAATATCCTCCTCATAGGCCAGAAAAAGGGGCAAGGCCTTCATGAAAGACTTAATTATAGCACTGTGTTGCCATGCCATTGGCTAATGGAAAGGCAACACAGCTGTTCTGGATGCAATTAGCAAGTGGGAGACAGATTGATGCACAGGCCATCACTTGCTCATGAGCATTACCTACAAAAGTCAGGCTGCTGCCTATGCTAAATAGGTCTGACAATTTTTTTCTGGAAGACAGACTGTGAATCTTGATAACAATACTTGTGAATTTTTTCTAACAAAGGAGTACAGCAGTATACCAGGTATGTCATACAATTAAGCATGAAATGGAATGCAGATGGGGGATGCAGTCATGGGAAATAGGAATTTAAACAGTAGGTCTCAACAAGACTTCCTGGACTGACATGTTGCAGTTAGTGTGCTGTCCAGCAACTATGGCCATCCCTGATGGCTCTGTCTGCAGTGGCACAGGTCACAGCTCTAGCCCCTGAGTCACCCCAGCAATGGTCAGCTCACATATGAGTACTACTGGATTGTCTGTTGTACAATACTGACTGTGACACTGGCAGCCCAGCTGGCTGGGATGTTGTAAATATTTATATGTCATTTGTGAATATTAGTATGATACATATGCTAGTCTTACAAATGTCAGAGACCTATATATGTTATGTGGATATTAAACAACTGGTGCAGAAGTGTGTGCTGAACTGTATGTTATGTACTGAGCTCATACTACTCAACTGCCAGGGTTTTGCAAACTGACCACATGTCTGGCTCATATTTGTAGGCATTTTTACATACATTTGTGTTTTGTCTGGCAAATCACTGGCAAAGCGTTAAAGACTGAAGTCATAAAATAATAGCACATATTTGAATGTCAGATGTCATATCCTTCTGAGTATTCCTGCGAATGCAAAACCTGGTATTCTATCAACTGTCTAAGTGCATAAGAGCAATATTTATAAAGTGTCACTATTTATGGGCCTTTGCCGCCCCCCCCCCCCTTTATTTGTGCCTCTGTCCAGATGTCTTGCTTTAAGAGGTTGAGAGGTATGTCTGAGCTTCAAGAGTGTAAACACAGTGTGCTGTACTGCCAAAGAACAGAAATGTATATCAGGTATTACCTGTGCAAATGTATGTATTAATAGTAGAAGCTGGAAGCCTCAAACATACATACATAAGTAGAAAAACTTCAAGTAAATAAGCTGAATTTGTGTTACAAATGTGTTATCTCATTGTCAGTGCAGCAAGCAGACATAAATGTCTACAGCTACAGGTGTTTGAATTGTCTTGAAACATAAATAATTACTAGGTTGAAAATGTAAATATATTTAACTGTGCTATGACTTCCAGTTCTGCATAAACATCCGACAGATATGTACGAGAAGTATGTTAGTTGCTGTTAGCCTGTGAGATGAAAGCAGGTGACAGACACTGATGTAATCTGAGCTAACCCATCATTAATGTGGATTATTACTTTGAGATCTGTCTCACAGAAAGACCTTTGCATGTTGCATGTCTCTTTGTATCTGACAACATCCATTCACCTGCATTTGCCTTGCTAATATTAAGGAGCTAGGCAAATGCAAAATTGTTTACATAAAGATGGGAATATACTATATCTGTCTGATGTTTGTATGGTCTGCAGTGCTCTGATTATCAGTCAAATCTGCATTTAATGTTGATTTGAAGCTCTTTAAGCTTTGATCACTTCTATTTTGTATCTCATTCTACTATTGCATTTGTTTGATTTTAAGTTTTCTGTTCTGTTGGAGTTTTAAGAGTTGTTGGCTTGGGCCAGTTAAAAGCAGTTACCAAAGAATTCCTTTGCAACATGTGTCTAGAATCAGTTAATTACTTGGAGGAGCTGCGAGGCAGCATTGTTCTTTTATTTAGTAATATCTGTAGTTAGCTGAAGTGTTTGTGTGGTCTGCATTGCTCTGAGTATCAGTCATCTCTGCATTTAATGTTGATTTGAAGCTCTTTATTTCAGCTTTGATCACTTCTATTTTGTATCTCATTCTACTATTACATTTGCTTGGTATTATGTTTTCTGTTCTGTTGGAGTTTTAAGAGTTTTTGGCTAGGGCCAGTTAAAAACAGTTCCAAATAATTCCTTTGCAACATGTGAATATCATCAGTTAATTACTGGGCGGAGTTGGGAGACAGCATTGCTCTTTTATTTAGTAATATCTGTAGTTAGCTGAAGTGTTTGTGTGGTCTGCAGTGGTCAGTGTATCAGTCATCTCTGCATTTAATGTTGATTTGAAGCTCTTTAGTTAAGCTTTGATCACTTTTATTTTGTATCTCATTTTACTATTATATTTGTTTGGTTTTACGTTTTCTGTTCTGTTGGAGTTTTCAGAGTTCCCCCTTGTTGTGTTCTTATATTTGTTGGCTTTTGAGTTGGCCGCCCCAAATATAAATCTAATTTTGGACACTCCTCCCTGTCCCATCTCATCTTATCCTACTGAGTAGACAGAGATCATTTGGGAGGGAGGGAGGCAGGGTCCAAGGCCTCAACCCCCCTTAGTTTCTCAACCTGAAATTATCATGTGTCATCCCTTCCCACTTATCCTAAAAACAAAAAACATTTTACTGCATTGGTGTTTTTTCCTATTTTATTACTTACATTTGCTTTTGCTGCCTGTTCTTAAAATGACTCACTTGCACTTATTCTGCTGCATTTATTACTGCTTGTTAGTAGCCTAATATCATTGTAAATGTTATTCTAAGCCTTTCGGTTTAAGCACATGGGCTTCAGGCCAGTGGTTTTACATTAAGAAGGTTTGTGGTCTGCACTCTTGTGACAGGAGAGGTACTTTACATCCTTTTAAGTTGGGCGTTGCTGGTTGAAGACTTAGTGTCTGTTATTCTAATATTGTCTTAGTTCTGGTTTAAGCACTTGGCCTTTAGGCCAGTTATTTTACATTAAGAAGGTTTGTGGTCTGCACTGTTGTGGGAGGAGAGGGTAGATTATGCCCTTCTGAGCTGGCAATTGCTAGTTAAAGGCTTATTGTGACTGCTTATTTGAACTGTTTCTTTCCGACATTGGTATGCCTTGCTTGCTGTAGCATAGACTACATCCTGACCTGCTGAATCTAGCTTTGTTTGTATAACTTGAACACTAATCCAATCCATCTTTTTTGGAGAGGGTTCCCCTGCACCCTAGTGGCACGAGTGTGCAGTTAGAAACTGTTTGAATGAAGGGTACTGGAACAGGGCTCGGTTCTGGGTTATTATTGGTGAATTGGTTAATCTGTTTAAATCTGTTTGCTCTTGTTTGCTACAGTTATATGTAAGTGTGCATCTGTTCACCTGTGTTACATTGACCTAAACAGAGTTTAAATATCTTTAGCATATTCTGGTTACAGGTGTTACTATATTCACATCTGTATCTGTGATTCCTGTGTTTCCTGCTACACCATCTTGTGTTGGCCAGGGCCTGCCTGCACTTACTGGGAGTAAGTGAACTGTGTGGAACTGGTGTTGGCACAGGGTGTTGAGCTAAGAACTCGGGAACAAGGGTTGAGTGGTCAGTCCCAGTGTTCCTATTTTATCTTCGTGTTTGTGGTATTTAAACCCAGCATGTGTGTGAGTTTGTGCTTGTGTGCTGTCTTAACCCTTTGTAAGGTATCTCAGTTGCATTTGTTTCCCTTACCAGCACTCCTGAGTGAGTGAGGATCTCACCTGCAGCTACTGTATTGATTTCATTCAGCCATACTCACACCTATAGGTATTATCCTCAGAGAGCACCCACTGTACTATCCCTGACCTCTCTTCCACAGATGCTGATAACCATGAATGGACAATTTCCTGTGTTTTCCCCTGCTACTCTGATTGATATGGGCATCCTGAAACAGTGTAGCAACCACCTTATGCACACAGACAACCCTCTACTACTCCCACCTAGGAACACAATATGTGAAAGATGCAGTCACATTAAGAACCTAGAGTCCTTGCTGTCTCTGTCACAAGCCAGTACATGATTGATAACCCACAATGCTTTCCTAGAGATGGCCTTCATCCGTCTCCCCTGTGCTTTAGGCTTCTGCTAATGTCTCTTGCCTCCCCCATAGTGCCTTTTTTAGGCAAAATCATGAGCACAAGATTACCAGCATGAAAACGTCTTATAAATGACACTTAAAGGTAATGCTGCTAAATGCTAGGAGTCTTAGCTTGAAACTGCAGTCATTGCAAGCATTCCTTGCCCTGGAGGATGCTAAAATTTGTGCAGTCACTGAAACCTGGATCAAAGCTGTGGAGAGCACCCTAACCTTACCAGGTCACTCATCCTACCATACTTTCAGACCACAAGCAGAGGGCTACAAAGCCAAAGGAACGGGAGTGTCCATATTTCTTATAGACATACTCACCTCCAGGCTGGTCAAACGGTATGATGCACAGGAGTCACTCCAAGTGCAGTTAACTGTTGAAAAAACACCTATTCAAATCATAGCTAGCTACAGACCCCCAACCATGACTCAGGACACCCACTCCACCTATCTGGACTTACTGGAATCCATCAATATTCAGCCTTCTATCCTGATCCTGGGAGACTTTAACTACCCAACCACAGAGTGCAATAACTATTCTGCCCAAACATGAACTCCCAGAGATTCCTTGGCTTTGTCAAAGCCAGTGCATTGGATTAGCTGGTCAACACCCCTATGACAGGTGGAAATATCCTGTACCCGGTCTTAACCAACATGAGTGGGTACTGTAGCACTCCTACAGTGTCAGCCTCCTTGGTATAATTTGACCATAAAGCGATCACTTATGAAGTCACCATCTTCCCTGACTTCCTCCATTGTCAGGGTCAAATGAAAACACTTTTCCAAAGATGACTACAATCTCCTCAGAGCAGGTACAAGCAGCTTCACAGCCACCATCCCTTCAGTTGGAACTAGCAGTAATATCCTAGCCTACACCAAATAACTATATGAGCACCTACAAAGCTGTATGGACTCAGCAATACCTGACAGGACCTAATCATTACCCTCAAGGAAGAGTAAACCTGTCTGATGGACAGCAGCAATGAACAAACTCTATAATAGAATGTAGAAATTGCTGTCTAGGGCCAAGAAGGTGCAGGTGTCAAGTTGGAAGCAATCTCTCCTTTGTCTGAACAAGCAAATAAGGTCACTGGTGTAATCCTCTAAGGCTAACTTTGAGTCCAAATTGGCAGCATCCACCAAAGACACTTACAAGGCCTTCTTCACATATGACTGCAATCTCAAAGGCAACACCCAAATCATCTGTGACCTGGTGGTCAATAACAACACATACTTCAATGCCAGTCTGTCTGCTGGCAGGCAGGTTCTGTGAAAACCTCACCCCCCCCCCCCGTCCCACATCAGTAAACCAGGACCTCTGAAGCACCTGCCTCCCTCTCCTCATAGTCATGTAGCAAGTCCTTAATGCCCTCTCAAAGGCAAAAAATAAAGTCTCCATAGGACCTGATAACATCCCTGGCTGTATCCTACATGAACTCAGGCATGAGCTCCAAGCTCCATTAGACACCCTATTCAACCAAAGCCTGAGCACCAGCTTCATCCCACCTGAATGGAGGACAGCCACTGCCATCCCTCTACACAAAGGTGGAGTGTCCACTGACTCAGGCAATTATAGGCCCATCAGCCTAACTAGCCTGATCTGCAAGGCCATGGAACACATTATCATGGACCTTATAAACAGGGACATTGGCAACCTCCAAATGCTTGACCCCCCCACAGTTTGGTATTGTCAAAGGGAGATCAGGCCTGTTAAACTTGGTCGACTTCTTTGAAATGGTCACAAATACCATGGATGAGAGGAAGGTGGTGAACACTCCCTACATTGACCTAGCCAAAGCCTTTGACACTATTCCCCACTCGGCCATAATACATACACCTTCCCAGCTAGGCATCAACCCATATGTTACCAGATGGGTAGCTAACTGGCTCACTGATAGAACCCACACAGTCAAAGTAGGGAAAGCCACCTCTAGTAGTAGACTCATAAGGAGATGTGTACCCAAAGATCGGTCTTGGGGCCTCTACTGTTTGGCATGTACTTTTCTGAGGTGCAAGCCAAAACCAGTGGTCTGTGGCTGACCAAGTTTGCAGATGACTGCAAGCTGGGCACTGTCTTACATTCCCCTAGTGATGTGAACATTCTTCAAGAGGCCCTTACCCAAACTAATGACTGGTGCCAGAAGCATGGTCTTAAACTGAATGCCAAGAAATGCATCATTATCCCCTTTGGGGAAAATGTCATCCCCACTAATTATGACATTAATAACAATGTACTAAGCATGCAATCAGTTGTGAGGGACTTGGGCGCCCAGGTTGATAGCAACCTGACTTTTGACCACCTGGTTGCCTCCCTTGAATAGAAGACTTTTTACATGGCCCACCTCATAAATAAGGGTATGTCATCCAGGAACAAGTAGGTCATAACATCCCTGTACTCTTTCCTTATTAAACCCATTATCAAATACAGTGCCGCCTTCAGCATGAATCTTGCCAAGCACATACAGCAGTTGGAGAGACCACAGAGGTTCCTGACCAGCAAAATCCAGGGTCTCAAACACCTATCCTATACAGATAGGCTAAAAGCCCTGTCACTCTACTCAACATCATACAGACTGATCATAGGTGACCTGTGTCTAGCATACGAGGCCATTTCCAACCCTGTCTTGATGGAGTCACTGCATATCCATAAGACAAACCCCACTCATGCAACCCTGACACAAGGCCTTATCCTGGTCTGTGACATGAATAGTACTTGCTGGCAGAATAGATGTGTGTCCCAAAGACCCCACCATCTGTGGAATACACTACCTCTCCATGTCTAGCAGAGTACCTCTCTGGCCCTCTTTAAGAGCAACCTGGACAACTGCATGGGAAACAGAAAATACAACCCTGTGATCCCACCTGTGTCCCAACTGGACAGGAGGAACAGTTGCTGACTTTGAAGGAACATGGGTGCAAATCTTGGCTAGGCTTATAAGGGCCTCTGAGCTGAGCCAATAGCCTAGTATCATCCCATGAATCTATGAACCTATTACTTTACATGTTTGCTTTTTAAATTTCAGACTGTCCTGCAATATTGCCTTAAATTATTGTCTGTGAGTTTGAACTGTGCAGTTACTGTATTGATTATTGTCTTGTTCCTTTAATAGTTATTATTAAATATTGTTAAACCTTGTCATTGTGTCTGGTTTGTATAGCATTAAGTAAGCTCTTAGAGAACTTCCATATGTATTTGGTGACACTGTATAGTCCACTCCAATAGCCTTGGTCTTGGTCACACTTACCATTTTGCTAATAGGCACATCACACAGTAAGATTCGTCACCCTTTGGTGAGGGCCTTATAGTAGCTGGTAAAGAGCTGGATTGTGGCAGTCAGAACTATCTTAAAATCTGGCCGAAAGGGCCCACAGCTTGTAAACCTGTGCCAGCCTTTCATAGGAATGTGTGTGTGTGTGTGTGTGTGTGTGTGTGTGTGTGTGTGTGTGTGTGTGTGTGTGTGATGTGTGTGATGTGTGTGTGTCAGTGTGTGGTGTGTGTCGGTGTGTGGTGTGTGTCAGTGTGTGTCGGTGTGTGGTGTGTGGTGTGTGTCTGTGTGTGGTGTGTGTGTGTGTGTGTGTGTGTGTGTGTGTGTGTGTGTGTGTGTGTGTGTGTGTGTGTGTGTGTGTGTGTGTGTGTGTTTGTGTGCATGTGTGTGTGATTCATAAATCAAATCTCAAAGTGTGAGCATGTTACTTGGGCAGGGTCCCGAAGTACTGGTTGAACAGAGAGGGTGACAGATGTTTTGGCTTGATTGTTCTGCTGAGATGTTAACCATATAGTGGTGCCAGTGGGGAGTGTTACTGGAGAACTGGAGAGAGAGGGAGAAACCAGGCCAAGACTGATTGTGATATCTGTGTGCTCTGAAGAGTAACTGTACTTTACTGTGCATGCACTTGTCATCCTCCCATTGTGTACATCCCTCGCTGGTGGTAGTGGTGAGGATTGAGGCTCCTTGATGACTGGGCCAGTGCAGGAACATCACACTGACTGTACGTACTGGTAGATGGAGTTGGCATATCACTTCATGTACCATCACTGAGCCCCTCTCAGTCTGCCAATGTCATACAGGATTATTGTGCAGATTGCCCAGGTCTCCCTGACCTTTCCTGACATACTCTGTATCTGATTGCCTGACATCTATGGCTAGTATACCTGATAACCCCCTGCAGAAGGACAGCAGGTTATAGGTACTAGTAGTGGGTGGATGCTGGCACTGGCTCAAGAGCAGTGTGTACATCCTGAGCTGAGCATACAATGTAAGGTGATGGATACAGTACAAGATATTCAGGTACCATTACTGTGTCCCCAGGGGTCTGGCATGTCACAGACACATTCCCCAAACTATGTGGGCAACCATCATGTATTGTCCAACTTGTGTCTGGAAATACACATTTGACTGGCAGGGGGTTCTATATCTATCAGGCACATGTACACATTCCCCAAACAACTGGGTACTATAAATGTCAGACACCTAAGAGGAGGTTACCCTACAACACATATGCAGTGATCTCAGTTATTGTGTAGCTCAGGTGTTCCAGGGATGTCCACATGCACCTGTAGGAACACTTGCCTATTTGTGGGATGTAGGCTGGATGACATGGTACTGTAACACTGCCCAGAGGGGACACCCAGCAATCAATGGCAGTGATGTGTGTGGACACATAATAGTCTGTCACAGCAGTCAGGCCATTTATGGTATTCCTGGTACCATACAAGGTTAGTAGGCTATGGGCCCTGAGCACCCATAACCCTAGGCCACATGTTAGCCCATGTGTATGCAAGGCAGCAGCTGATGTCCCCTTCCAACAGGAACACAGGTGGTATCCCAAGAGTGTATGTGCTGTTAACCATCCAGTTGACCAGGTTACATAGATAGCTACCCTGCCTAATGTTGACATGGTGCCCATTCCACTGCAGGGTGATTGTGTGGGACACACATCCAAGCCACAAGCTGCTAACAAGGCCAGTCCAGGTCACTCACCAGGTGGAGGTTTTGTAGTGTGTGTGTGTGTGTGTGTGTGTGTGTGTGTGTGTGTGTGTGTGTGTGTGTGTGTGTGTGTGTGTGTGTGTGTGTGTGTGTGTGTGTCTTGCACTCATGCAGCAGTACCAGCAATGTGGTGATTGTCTGGCATGCCAAAGTGAGGTAATTCCTGAGGAGTATGTATGACACCGGGTAGTGGGTTGGCCTTATAGTCTATTGTTATATAGTAGATGTTTGATGGCCTGGTATTCCCTGGTAGGCAACCTCTCTGGTGTCCCCAGCTGCTGCATGTGCTGTCTGATGTGAATGATAAATGGAAAATTATGCACAATAATGGTCTCATTGGGCGGAACATGTAACATCAGGAATAGGAGGGCAACGCATACTGTAATAACAGTATGGTGACAATACCCACACACATACTGTGCAGATAGATAGCAGGGGTATGATGTGCATGCTAGTGGTGGATAGAGCTAGCAAAAGTAGATGTGCAAGATCTATACATAATGGTGGCCAATGTATGCAGTACTGTGAGGTGTTTCCCTGTTCATGTCTTTCAGGTGGGATGTACCACAAATGCCAACCAGCATTCTCTGAAGCTGAGATTGTGGCTATCAACGATTCACTCAGAGTCCATCATAGGGTATTGATGGGAGGGAGCTAGGAAAACCTACAGGAACGTACTGCCCTGTGGGCAGAACTGGACCTATGAACAGGTCAGACACCATACAATACCCTATTACATGCCTCTAGCTATCACCCTCGCCACATCATCAACAACATTCCAAAATCACAGTATCTACATATTAAACATATATGTTCCTCCAAACAAACTCTCAAAGCCTGCCAACAGGGTCTAACTAACAGGCTGCTTACTAGAGGATACCATGAGGACTGCATATCTCGAACATTAACTCAGGTGGATCAATTAGATAGAGCCCAACTTTTGGCATACAAAGATAGAACTACTTAGGTTACCACAGATAATTCACAACCCATCAGGCTAGTGACTACATTTAGGGTCAATACTCACAGGTTTAAAAATATTATTAATAATCAATGGGACATTTTGCTTGCCCATGATCAATTGAATGAACTACTTAATCCCAGGTGTTCATTTTCCTATCGCAGAGGTAGAACCATCAATTCTTACCTAACTCATTACAAATGCTATAATCCACCTATCACTTTACAGAAAACACTATTTGGTGACACGTTATCTGGATGTGTTCTGTGTGGTCATTGTAGTGCTTGTTCACACATATTTCAGACTAAAGAATTTACCAGTTGTAACACATCCAAGATTTACCAAATAAGATGTTTTGGCAATTGCAGTAGTGATTGGATTATTTATTTGACCACCTTCTTTTACTCTTCATTTTATGTTGGACAAATGTCCAGACCCTTCAGACACCAAATTAGTGAACACCTAAGTGAAATTAGAACTAAAAGGATCTCTAACACCCTTTACAAACATACCTTAACACACTCAACTGCCAAATTTATTTTTACTGTCATAGACAAAATACAAATGAACCGGACATCCAAAGCTGAATGGCACAATATGTTAAACAATATTAAACAATAAAGAATATTCTTGGATCATCAGACTAGGTGCATTATTTAAACCAGGCCTGAATGAGTTAAATTAATTTTTGGTTGGGATCAACTGATTAACTAATGAATCATTCTAATCAAGTCATCAAGCCTTTTGGCTGATTTGTGTACATAAGCAGAATTCAGGGTTTGCTCTAATGAACACATTTTGATGCACTGAAGAAGGCTTGAGTTTTAGCCGATACCGGTTTGCTTGTTGTGGATATTTACTTTATGGGTTTGCCACAATAAGTTTTGGACAACAGGTTGGACACCATGCCAGCGGCATCATCCACAATGCACAGCAAAGGGCTGCAGCTGTGGCCAGGGACCATGGTGGCACAGGTGGAGGGCCTGCTATGCAAGGATCACTAATAGCCATGGAGAAGTTTCTTGCCAACCTTGGTGCAGCCACCACATCCCAGGAAACTATATAAACTTATGTTGTGGAGGTGGGTGGCACAGAGTCAACCACCATGGAGAATTCAGGTAAGGCCCCAGTGGACATCACTTTAATATTGTCACATTTATAGTGGCAGCCTTTGCTTATCTGGATGCATATGTCAGGTCAAACTGCATTTGTGGGTGTTGTTTTGTAATGCACAAAAGTGCACAGCTATTGTGAATTTCAGCAAATTGGGTAGTATCACATCTTGTAGTGTACATGTTCAGAAGTGCACATATTATCCTGTACAAATGCCACATGTGTTAGTGCTTACAAACCCCCCCCCCAAAAATACATAGGTTGCTCTGGTATGGCTGGGATACAGCTACCTGAAGCCAGTGAGTGTGGAACTGTCTTGTTGTGGCTCACCAATACCCTAGGTATGTTAAGGACAGCCACTTTTCCATGTACACAACTGTTATGCTTAGCCATATTGCAATATGTGCATGTTCACTTGTGGTGGGATTAAATATGGTGCATCACATTGGTCATCACAGGAGCCTATTTGCAGGTGCTGTAACATATTGGCATGTACATTTGCATAGGTGTAGCCACTGTGCTCTACATGAGTACATTATTATTGTGTACATGGGTGCACTGAGTGTTAGGTGAAGGTGCATCACATACTCCCACTCCTCACATATCTCACAGGTGTATAGTAGTAACAACATTAACTGTATGCACCTGCACTGCATGTTGTTGAGGGCCTGTGCACAGTATGTCTGTTGTGGTCTGATTGTGTGTTGTGCATGTCATCATTCAGAAAGTTTGCTCTGCATAATGCCTTTGTGCCACCTCACCTGTGTGTGTGTGTGTGTGTGTGTGTGTGTGTGTGTGTGTGTGTGTGTGTGTGTGTGTGTGTGTGTGCGTGTGTGCGTGTGTGTGTGTGTGGACCAGAAAACATTATAGTGCATGTAGTAATTTACATTTGTCTTCCTCTCACAGGTGAACATGGGGGTTGATGTCTCTCTCCCTCACATCCTGATGTCAGTGTCTCATTGGACTCTGATAATGATGATGGTCATAGTGAGGCACAGGTGGGGTTGCTGGGGGCTGAATCTGTACCATTGGTTGACATCCCACTTCCAGCCACAATGTCCCTGCACACAGTCAGTATGCCCACACATACAGAGTCACCAGCAGCTACAGATATTGGACAGTCAAGGGTGGTAGCATCAAACAGGCTAGTATGGCAACTATGGTATCTATGACTTTTGACAGTGGCCATAGACAGAGATCTGGCGATGTCCCACATAGGCAGATTGATAGGTGGTGCTCGAAGGAAGACTGCTGTCCATCCAGCCCCTGTCAGATGTGTCACAGCATGTGTCAGCCGACGCATGTATTGGTCCATCATGGAGGCACAGGCATGTTCTGAACAGTACACCAGACAGATGCTCAGAGTCATGGATGCAACACTTCCTGCTATGCGTGATGACCTCAGTGGCATTGGTGATGCTGTCCGTTATTTTGCTGATTTTGTGGATAGATGGTGGGGTGAGACATTGTCAGTGCTCAGCTGTGCAATGTATGTGCTTGAACATGTCATGGGAGTAGGGCATCGGACATGTGGACTTAGGTCAGCAACGATATCAGCTGAGAGGCCACATGACCATGCACATTCAAACTCCCAGAGTGGCAGTACCACCAGCACTACTGAAGGGAGGGTGCTGTCCACACCACAACATAGCAGGCCATGGGCAGGTAGTCGTGGCCAGTCAATTGAGGGACATAGATCCAGCAGACACCAGTCACCATCAGGAAGTAGTACTGCATCTGGCCTTGGGCCTGGTGGTGCCAATGACACCCTGGCAAAACCAGTTCCCATGTCCATGGCCAAAGATGGTGAACTGTACATCCTGCCATGTACAGGCCATGGTTGTCTAACATACCTCCATGTAGGGCTAGCACATGGCTTGACTGTGTACATACACACTCTTACACATCACTATCATATGCAGGTCACCACCAGACACACACAGCTCCTCTCCATGGCCCAGATGAACACCACCGCCCCAGACACACACACACATGATGTCAACTGTATGGTCAAGCCTAGACTTTGGCAACCCCACACCACACCCTGTGCGTGTGATGATACCTCTGCCACATCCCTGTTATCCATACCATTGATGCAGGGACATACTAACATGGGTCTGATGCACAGGGTTAATATATTACAGTACTGTAGTGTTATGCTGTTTAAGGTGCTGTCTGCTGGCAATTGTCATGGCTACACATCTAAGAATATGTACTTCTCTGCCATGACACATTATTGCTGTTAGTACTGCAGACTGACTGGTGTCTCACTACCTTATTCTGTTTCTGTTCCAGGTGTTTGTCTCTGTACAGCCTGGGGAGCTGCTAACATTACCACAGCTGAGTATGGTGGAGTGGAAACATCATTATCTTCTCATTGCCAATGTATGTCTGTATATGTACATGTGACCTAGGTACGTATGCATGCAATAGTGTGTGAGGGACAAAGGGGGCAGACAGTGTCACTTTACATGCATAACCCTTGATACAGGCAGATAGCCTTCATACATGTCACTTAGGTGTTCTGTAGGACCACAGGTTCATAGATACAGAGGAGGTTACTACAGTATTGGCCCTAGGTCCCTCACAATGTTAGCCATTCCTTTATCCCCAACATAATCATCAATCAGCACCTGTTGCCCCTGACAATGGTGGACACAGGTTCAACCCCAGGGACAGATTTATTTTTTCACATCCACTCAACTTTGATCCAGTTGATGACGTTATGCATGGTACTGTGTTTGACATTTTTGGGGTGTGTAGTCCTGACACATGGTAGCCAACCCTGACTCTCCAGCATGTGTTTCAGCTATCTCGTATATGTCAGGCTTCTTGTAGCAGTAATGCACACATAGTTATAGTCTTGTACATGGGGCATCTGTTGAAGGGCTGAGCACAGCATTGCCATTTTGGCATGCCACAGGCAGCTGTGGACAACCTGACCTGTAACCATTGGGCCCTTACTGATTACAGGCTGTCTGCATGGAACAGGTATTGAGGGCCATGGCTGACTTTTGTGGGTGTTAACACAGTTTTTGCAGTTTCTGCAGATGTCTGCATAGGTCCATAGCAGACTGGCCATGCTGCTAATGTATTGTTGTACTTACTGAGGACTATTCAGAGGTAATGTCCACCTTTTGTATGGATAAAATCCATTTACATATGTGGTGAAACACATAGAGTGTTCTTCAGTTATCTCAGGAAAGTCCTTGGCAAAGTACAGGTTTTCTCCGAATCAGTCCTTAATATTATTACATACACTGATCCTGTTGACTTAGCCAACTTGCTAGCAGATAGGTTTAGTGGAAACTTCACCCCCCGTCCCCCCAAAGGCCCTTTCAGCATCTCTGATACTTGTCCCACACCTCAAATCTTCATAGATCAAGTGCTACAGGCCCTATCCATGGCAAAACAACACAGCGTCCATGGGACCTGATAGTATCCCAGGATGTATTCTGCACCATCTCCCGCAAGAACTGGCTTTGGCTTTGAGTAGCCTATTCGATCACAGCCTAATTACTGGCTTCATTCTAGCAGAGTGGGCAACCACCATTGTCATCCCCTTGCACAAAGGTGGTGCCACCACTGACTCTGGAAACTATTGCCCCATTAGCTTGACAAGTCTGATCTATAAAGCCATGGAGCATATTATTATGGATCTCATTAAGAAAGACATAGATAATCTCCAAGCACTTGAGCCCACCCAGTTCAGATTTGTGAAGGGCACATCTTACCTGTTGCACCTGGTCAACTTCTTTGAGACTGTCACCAAGGCCCTGGATGAAGGAAAGTCAGTATGTACAGCTTACCTTGACTTGCCCAAGGTCTTTGACACAATACCCCACATAGGCATCATCAAAAAGCTAACACAACTAGCCATAAATCCCTATCTCATCAGGTGTGCGGCCAACTGGCTCGCCTACAGGACCCTCAAAGTCAAAATAGACACACCCACCTCCGATAACAGACCTTCCACTAGTGGAGTTCCCCAGGGATCTGTCCCGAGATCCCTACTGTTGGCATCTATTTCTCAGAGGTACAGGCAAAGACAAAAGTCCTCTGGCTGACTAAGTTTGCCGATGACTGTAAGTTGGGTGTTGTCATTGACTCCCCAAATAATAACATACTACAAGAGGGTCTCACAGCAATAATGACTACTGCCAAGGTCATGGCTTCAAGTTAAATGCAGAAAAATGTATCATCATACCATTTGTCAAAAAAAAAAAAAAAAAACTACTGATTCCCACATCAATGGCAACCCCCAGATCTCACAACCTGTGGTGAGAGACCTGGGCACTCAGGTTGATTCAACCTCCTCAGACCCAGTAAAGTAATGCAATGGGGCAGGGGGCACCAGGGTGGAACAGGTCTCAAAATGGTATAACCAACCCACACACAGGGGATATAGTTCTCATGCACACACATACAGTATCACAGTTGTGAGTATTGAGATTAGAACCCCTACGTATCACACACTACAGCACTTAGAGAGCTGAAGAGTGTCCAAAGGTACTTGTAAGGTGACTGACATCAGCAGGCCTTGTAAAGTAGGGCAATGGGAAGTGTACTGGGTGGAACAGGCGTCAAAATGGTATAACCAACCCCCACACATGGAATATGTTTCTTACAAACACATATACGCACACTCAACCACACACACGCAGTTGCTACCACTGAGATTAGAACCCCTATGTATTTGTAATAGAGTACTATGCAGTTATCAGTCATACCACATAGCTTATAGTGCTGAAAAGTATCCAAAGGTACTTGCAAGGTGACTGACATCAGCAGACCTTGTAAAGTAAAGCAATGGGAAGTGTACTGGGTGGAACAGGCCTCAAAATGTTATAACCAACCCACACACAAGGGATATGTTTCTCATACATACACACTCAAATAGTTACCACCCTGAGATTGGAACCTCTACCAATCTAGTTATTTATACTGTAATACTATGCAGTTATTGGATGTGCCACAGAGCTTACAGGTTGAAGAGTGTCCAAAGGTACTTCTAAGGTGAATGACATCAGCATATCTTGTAAAGTAGGGCAATGGGAAGTGTATTTTGTGTGGGAAAGTTCAAAATACTTTAACCTACAAACACACTTGCCACTGCTGAGATCTGAACCCCTACCCATCTAGCTACTTGTACTATAGTGCTATGTAGATCTCAAACGTGCCACGGAGTTTATAGGGCTGAAGAGTGTCCAAAGGTACTTCTAAGGTGGATGACATCAGCAGGCCTTGTAAAGTAGGGCAATGGGAAGTGTATTTTGTGTGGGAAAGATCAAAAATACTTTAATCTGTAAACACACTTGCCACTGCTGAGATTTGAACCCCTACCCATCTAGCTACTTGTACTATAGGGCTATGCAGATATCGAAAATGCCACAGAGTTTATAGGGCTGAAGAGTGTCCAAAGGTACTTTTAAGGTTGATGATATCAACAGTCCTTGTAAAGTAGGGCAATGGAAAGTGTATTTTGGGTGGGAAAGGCCTCAACATGCTTTAACCTACAAACACTTGCCAATGCTAAGATTAGAACCACTATCTACCTAGTTATTTTTACTGTAGTGCTATGCAGTTATCACACATGTCACAGAGCTTATAGGGGTGACGAGTTTCCAAAGGTACTTCTAAGGTGACTGACATCAGCAGGCCTTGTAAAGTAGGGCAATGGGAAGTGTACTGTGTGGAACAGGCCTCAAAATGGTATAACCAACCCCCACACATGGAATATGTTTCTTATACACATATACACACACTCAACCACGCACACACAGTTGCTACCACTGAGATTAGAACCCCTACGTATTTGTACTAGAGTACTATACAGTTATCGGATGTACCACAGAGCTTATAGTGCTAAAAAGTATCCAAAGGTACTTGCGAGATGACTGACATCGGCAGACTTTGTAAAGTAAAGCAATGGGAAGTAAACTTGGTGGAACAGGCCTCAAAATGTTATAACCATCCCACACACAGGGGATATGTTTCTCATACATACATACTCAAATAGTTACCACCACTGAGATTGGAACCCCTACCAATCTAGTTATTTATACTGTAATACTATGCAGCTACTGGATGTGCCACAGAGCTTACAGGTTGAAGAGTGTCCAAAGGTACTTTTAAGGTGAATGACATCAGCAGGCCTTGTAAAGTAGGGCAATGGGAAGTGTATTTTGTGTGGGAAAGTTCAAAATACTTTAACCTACAAACACACTTGCCACTGCTGAGATTTGAACCCCTACCTACCTAGCTACTTGTACTATAGTGCTACATTGATATCAAATGTGCCACAGAGTTTATAGGGCTGAAGAGTGTCCAAAGGTACTTCTAATGTTGATGACATCAGCAGGCCTTGTAAAGTAGGGCAATGGAAAGTGTATTTTGGGTGGGAAAGGCCTCAAAATACTTTAACCTACAAACACTTGCCCATGCTGAGATTAGAACCACTATCTACCTAGTTATTTTACTGTAGTGCTATGCAGTTATCACACATGTCACAGAGCTTATAGGGATGATGAGTTTCCAAAGGTACTTCTAAGGTGAATGACATCAGCAGGCCTTGTAAAGTAGGGCAATGGAAAGTGTATTTTGGGTGGGAAAGACCTCAAAATACATTAATCAACAAACACATACACAATTGCCAGTGCTGAGATTAGAACCCCTACCTATGTAGCTATTTGTACTGTAGTGCTATGCAGTTATTGCACATGCCACATTGCTTATAGGGATGATAAGTGCCCAAAGGTACTTTTAAGATGAATTACATCAGCAGGCCTTGTAAAATAGGGCAAAAGAAAGTGCATTTTGTATGGGAAAGGCCTCAAAATACTTTAACACACACACACACACAAGGGCAGGCGATGTCAGATTACAACCCCTACCTCACTAATATTACGCAATGGAGCTCACCTTCACATTGGCACATGCCACTAGTTGCAACTGTTATGCAATTGTCTACAGCAGGAGTTCACTCTGTGCCTTTCAGAGAGTCTCTCTCTCTATCTTTCTATGACTCTCTCTCTGTGTCTCCCTCTCTCTCTTCCTGTAACTGTTTCTCTCTCTCTTTCTCTCCCTGTCTCTGCCTGTGTATGATTGATATATTTGCAGATGTTGTCTATATATATATATATATATATATATATGTATATATATATATATATACATATATATATATATATATATATATGTGTGTGTGTGTGTGTGTGTGTGTGTGTGTGTGTGTGTGTGTGTGTGTGTGTGTGTGTGTGCGTGCATCACAGTCAACAGATGGAGATATATCACATATGGGCCACTACAGATAGGTGAGGATAATCCTGTGTGATGGGGTGGGGAGAGACAGTTAAGCTGTACATAGCTGTCTGTATGCAAAGGCATATATGCACAATGCAGTTGTATAGTCTGACATGGGTTTAGACATGGGCTGTAATTATCTAAGTGTAGGAGCATGCCCAGAATGACATTCTATAGTAAGTGTGGGAGTCCATTCCAGCGATACCTGTACTCCGGTCCAAGTTTTTGTGTGGTACAGCCATGCCTCTCACCCTCTTAGTGCAAAACATCTGGACAAAGGCCTTCAAAATGGGGTGGACAATGGGCCACACATAGGGACATATTTTAAATATTGCTCTTATAAACTTAGACAGTTGCTAGAATAACAGTGTTTGTTTTAGCATACATTTTCAAAAGGATATGAGGTCTGAAACTGAAATATATGTCATTATTTACTGACATAAATCCTCAGATCATCCCAGTGATTTACCAGAAAAATACAAATTTTATGAGGAACAGACCAAAAATATGAGCCGAAAATCTGGCCAGTTGAGAGGTATAACTACAGATGATTGGCTGATGAAGCTGTGTAAACAGTCCAGCACCTCACTGATATACTGCCTAGGGATCTCCTGGTTGTGTGGTATCCTTATTAACTGGGAAGTCATATCCTGGTGTGGGTACAGAG
The DNA here is from genome assembly GCF_019279795.1 of Protopterus annectens. NCBI lineage: Eukaryota > Metazoa > Chordata > Ceratodontiformes > Protopteridae > Protopterus > Protopterus annectens. The sequence goes on from NC_056725.1 coordinate 886,034,023, forward strand.
AGCATTGTACTGAGATGAGTTTTCCATATGTCTGGTATATTTTATACAGCATTGTGATTTCCCGGTATGTCAGTGGCAGAGCAGTATAGAGTAATACAGTGGACCACTGACAGACATTTGTTTATAGGTTCCTAGGAGGTTACTAGGCTATTGGCCCTTAGGCCCTTATAACTCTAGCAGACAAGAGTGTAGCCCATGTTTAGACATGCCAGCACCATGAGACCCTGTCCAGCAGGACCACAGGTGGAATGCCAGGAGTATATTTTCTGTTTCCCATTCGGTTATCCAGGGTGAACTTCAAAAGGGCTATTGAGTACTCTGCTTGAGTATATTCCACAGTTGGGGGAGTGCGTGGGACACATCTGTCATGCCAACAAGTCCTATTGATATCACAGACCAGGTTGATGCTGCACCTACAAGTTGCTCGAGTGGACCTTGGCTTCCAGATATGTGGCAGTCCCATCAAGGCAATGTCTGGATGGCTTTGTATGCAAAACAGAGGTCAACTCTGAAGAGTCTGTATGAGACTGAGTAGAGGGGCAGTGCTTTTAGCAAATCTGTGTAGGGTAACTGTTTGAGGCCTTGGATTCTCCAGGTGAGGAACCTCTGTGGTCTCTCCAGCTGCTGCATGTGTTTTGTGAGGTACATGATGAAGGGGGCATTGTACTCACTAATTGCCCTTATAAGGGTAGTATACATGGATCTTATGACCTCTTTGTTCCTGGATGAGATACCCTTACTTATGAGGTGGGGCATGTAGAAAGCTTTCCGTACAATGGTAGCAACATGGCGGTCAGAAGTCAATTTGCTATCAACCTGGGTGGCCAAATCCCTCACTACTGATTGTGCACATAGGACATTGTTGTTAATGTGATAATATGTGGGGACATCACTCTCCCCATAGGGGATGATGATGCATTTTCTGGCATTCAGCTTGAGGCCATGTTTCTAGCACCAGTCGTTTGTTTGTGTGAGACCCTCTTGGACGACGTCCACATCACTTGAGGAATTGATGATTGTGCACAGCTTGCAGTCATCTGCAGACTTGGTCAGCCATAGGCCACTGTTTTTGGCCTGCACCTCAGAGAAGTATATCACTTATAACCAATGCCCTGAGAGCAATCTCTGGGATATGCCACTCATTAGGGGTGTACTGCTTGAGTTGTCTACACCTGTTATGATTAGCTGTGTTTTATCAGTGAGCCAGTTTCCTACCCATCTGGTAACATATGTATTGATGCCTGGTTGACAGAGTTTATCTACTATAGCCAAGTTCAGAATAGTGTAGCAGGCTTTGACCAAGTCAAGTTGACTGGTGTGCTCTGTCTTTCCCTCACCCATGGCTTTGGTTGCTGTCTCAAAGAACTGTAACTGATTTAACAGACATACTTCCCATAGACAAGGCCAAACTGTGTGTGGTCATGTATTTAGAGTTTGCCAATGTCCCTGCTGCTGCGGTCTATGATAATGCATTGTATGGCTTTGAAGATCAGGCTAGTTAGGCTGCTGTGCCTATAATGTCCTGGATCGGTGGACACTCCACCTTTGTGTAAAGAGATGACAATGGCTGTCCTCGACTCGGCTGGGAAAAAGCCGGTAGTCAGGCTTTGGTTGACTCGGATGCTTAATGGTACTGCAAGTTCATGGCTCGGTTCTTGTAAGATGCAGCATGGGATGATGTCGGGTCCCATGGAGGATGTCTTTTTTGCCTTTGAGAATGCAGGGATGACATCATCCTTAGAGATAAGAAGTGGGGGGGGGGCAGGTACTGGGAATGTCCTGATTTACTGATGGTGAGGACAGAAGAGAGATGTTTCCACTGAATCTGTCAGTCAGTAGGTGGGCTATATCTACAGCATTTGTGCATGTGGTGTCCTTGACCACCAGTTCTGAACAGATCTGTGAGCTTCCCTTGAGACTGCAGACATATGTGAAGAAGGCCTCATGATTGTCTCTAGTAGATGTGGCCAATTCTAACTCAAAGTTGGCTTTAGAGGATTTCACTAGTACTCTTATTTGCTTGTTCAAGCTAAGGAGAGATTGCTTCCAATTGGGCATCTACTCCTTCTTGGTCCTAGACAGTAATTTTGTTCCTTTTGTTATATAGTTTATTCATTGCAGATGTCCACCAGACAGGTTTACTCTTCCTTGCGGAGGATGTTGTCCTGTCTGATATTCCTGATTCTGTGCATCTATATGTATATGCTCGTATAGTACTTTGGTGTACATTTGGACATTGGTGGCCATTCCTATAGTGGGTTTGTGGGCTGTGCAGCTATTTATACCATCCCTCAGGTGGTTGTAAACAGCTTTGCAGAATTTTTCTTCTTACCATAGCTAGTGGGGAGTCAGGGGAGATGGCGATATTGAAGGTGACTGCTCTTTTTGTCAGATCTTGCCAGGGAAGATGATACCATAGGGTTGCTGCAGTGGTTAGTCATGTTGGTTTCTGTCAAGTCCAAGATATATATCACACCTTGTGGGGGTATCAAGTAGCTGTCCCAAGGCATTTGCATTGATAAAATGGGGGAATCTCTGTGCACTCCTATTCTGGTATGAGTAGATTTTCCAGTCTATGGTTGGGTAATTCAAGTCAGCAAGGATCAGGGTAAAGGGTTGAATCTTGATAGATTTGAAAAAGTCCATGTAAGTGGAGTGGGCATCCTGAATCAAATATGTGGGCCTGTAACTATGTATAATTTGAATAGGGGTCTTGTCAATGCTTAACTGCACATGGAGAGCCCCGTGTGTGTCAGACTGTTTGACCAGCCTGGAGGTGTGTCTCTGTTTACTATATATTTATACTCTACCTCCTTTGGCTTTGCTGGTCACATTTTGGGGTCTGGCTGTGTGATAGGATGAGTGACCAGGTAAGGATGGGTTGCTGTCCGCAGCTTTGACCCAGATTTCTCTGACTGCACACATGTCAGTATCTTTCAGGATTAAGCATGCTTGCAATGAGTGCAATTTCATGTTTAGACTCCTATTGTTTAGCAGCATGGCCTTTATTTTGCCCTTATATGTGTCTGTTTGTCCTCTGTAGCCCAGTCACAGGCTTTAAGCACAGTGGCTGCTATGTATTTGAATTTCTGGTGTGAGCTGGGTAGCTGTTGTAACATCAGACACAGGGTTATGGACTTCACACTTCTGAGTGTACCTGTTTAGCAGGTTGTCCATCATTGCACCCATACATTTGCTATGGTCCTTAAGATTGTTTGTATTGCTATGTTATTCTAAGGCTACATGTTGGCCCTAGCTGTCAAACCATAACAGACTGACATCTGGACAGGACCATATATGACAGTCAGACACAGGCCCACATGTGGGGACAGGATGTTAACATTGCTCTGCCAAACATAGACAGTTGGAAGACCGGTTTGGTATTAGCTTGCTTTTTCTTATGGGTATGATGTCTGCTTCTCCACTGTCACCAATTGATGTTTTCTCATCAATCTTTCTTGTTTTGCAAATAGTTTGGCAGGAAAATGCAATCATATGAAAAGCAGGACAGATATACGAACCATACTTGTGGTCCTTCTGTGACAGCCTGTCATTCCAGGGGTATGGATGGTGGCCATTGACTTGTTGTCAGTACTGACACAGTAAGGTGGCAGTCGTTTATAACCTGGCAGCACATTGACTTTCAGGAACCTGCTGTCCTACTAGGCACTGTGTAGATTACTCTGAGCTGTGTACTGTCCATATGTGTGGCCCCTGTCCCTGAATTGTCCAGCTTTCCTGCAGTAATGGATATTGACTTCTGGACAGCATGTACAAGTCCTACCATAGGTGTAGCTGACATGCAAAATAGTTGGCACAACCAGCTTTCCTGCAGTAATGGATATTGACTTCTGGACAGCATGTACAACTCCTACCACAGGTGTAGCTGACAAGCAAAATAGTTGGCACAGCAAGTCTTGAGACATGGACCCTGTCAACCACAGTACTGTACCTAGGCCACCAAGCCACAACAGCCAAGAGTAACTGCTGGCTACTTCCTGACAGTATTAACCATGCACATACATAACTCATTAACCCCTGCATATTGTGGACATGCAACAAGTTATTAAGTTGATTGGGACAGCCATGGGAATGTGTGCTCTGTTGCTATTACCCTGCAAACATAAATGTTACTGCATTTCTATGGGAACATGGGTGTGTTGGGGGAAGGGGGCCATACCTGTTATCTGTCCACATTTGCACAGACTGTGCGGATGTTGGCTTTACATTTTGGTTCCATTTAGCATATTATTGTTGCTGTCTTGGAGTATACAGACTGAAAAGTTAGAAAATAATGGCAGACATATGAATTTCAGACTTCTTACCCTTCAGAGACTTAATGCAACTGCAAGACCTGCTTCAATATCACTGTGTAAGTTTGTAAGAGGAATATTTCATCATTGTCCCTATTTGTGGGTGTTTGCCACACATTTCATTATGGTTTTGTACAGCTGACTTGCTAGGAGAGGCTGAAAGGTGTGTATGGGACTCCAGCATTGACATCCATACATGTGACCTATAACCCCCCTATTTGTTAGTTCCCCCACATATACTGCAGTGAGTTTTGTCACATATGGGACTACTGCATACTCTGGGAAAGCCAGCATTTGGTGGACGGTTCCTGTTGTCTCACATAGCTGTCAGTTATCTGTTGCTATCCCAGTAGGCCACCCCATTCCCTTGCATACATGCAGTGATACCATACATATGCTATCACAATGTACTACTTCATTCATATATTGTTAAGAAGAGTGACTTATCTTGTGCCTGCTGCAGCTGTGAGGATGGTGCTTCAGGTCTGACTCTGTTGGATGAATGCAGTACACAGCCTATACATGATAAGGTACAGGTAGTGTGATGTGTGTGGCATTCTTTTTTACTGTGTTTGTGATTTGGAGAGAGGTGTCTGTCCCTGGATCCCTAGGGTGTCAGTGTATGTGCTATGTTTTGCCTCTTTGCCAAAGCCAGGGTGTACTGGGCACACCTATGTCTGCCTACAGGGGCAGACTCAGAGGATTCCTCCTCCGAGTTCCCCTGTGCCTGTAGGGACCTTGGCAATGGTGGGGGATTGTGTGCCCCTTCCCTGTGATGGTCCTGCCTCAGCTGTTTCCACATGATCATATTGTGTAGTATGGCATATACTATGAACATGTGTGCACATGTGGCTGGACAGTACTGCAGGGTCCACCACATATGTCAAGGCAGCAGAACTGTGACTTGAGCAGCCCAAAGACATGCTCTACAATATTCCTAATTTGTGCGCGTGCCTCATTATGGCATTCTTCAGTGTGTGTGTGCATTTCTGATGGGTGTCATCATCCACGGTTTGAGAGCGTAGCCAGCATCCCACACAAGATGGTCATACAGGATGTCCAAACCGAGACATGCCAAATGTGAGAGTCATGATAACTGCAAGGGCTGCCAGCACACACATTGATAATACTGCTTGGGCATTGCAAACGGCCTGGCAGTTGATGGTGTGATAGCCCTTATGGCTGATGTCGACTCTACCCTCTTCACCGGGTGGTGCTTTGATGTGGATGTGAGTGCAGTCTATGGTACCCAATACTTCTGTGTAGTGTGCTACACAGTGGAAGATATGCATATTGCTGGTCCTCTTCTCAGGGGTGCTGGGGAAATAAATGTGCTCACTGGCATGTCTTAGCATGACATCCAGGAACTGGTGGAGTACCCTGGATGCAGAAGCCTGTGAGACCCCCATGATATCCCCAGTATGTCTTTGGAAAGTACATGTAGCTAGTATTCTTAAGGCTACACATACCTTTGTTTCCACTGGGATGGGTTCCTCTCTGTTGGCTCTGGGTCTGAAGTGAGGCTGGCAGAGCTCAATGAATTGCTGTAGTATGCCCCTGTCCACCCTGTAGTTCTCTACTATCTTCAGCTCATATAGTCCCTGAAAGGTTACCCTGGGTCTGAACACTCTTCTCCTCAGTCTGGGATGGTTGCCAGCATCATCCTCATCACCACCCTCAATCTGCAGCACGTAGAGATGTGGCAAAGCAGCAGCAGCCCCTATCATTTTGTCAGTTAAAATTCCCAAAGTGTACTCCGATGGTGCAGAGTATGTGGGAAAAAACAGACTGAAGGGTGTCTGCATACTTTATACTGGTGTGCTGCAGATGTAGCCTGTGTGATTGGCAAACTATGACTATATTCCACCTGCCAGCTGCATTGCTCATGGGTTTGAATGGGTCAGTGTGAGTGACAAGAGGGATTACTAGTCATTTATAGTTGATTGCCTTTTCTAAAGATTTTCCATTTTTTTTTCCTATGGTTTTAAACCCTGCATCACACATCGCAAACCTGCTGCTAAAATGTAAACACTTCTCAGCAGATCTGCACCTCCCCTGTACATGAGCATTCTTAGCTTTCCTTAAACCAGCTAAGCACAGATAAGCAGCCTCAGACACACACCCTTGCTTAGCTGTGCTTAGCTGAGTGCAAACAGCAGCCACTGTGCTCCAATGTGCTTAGACATAGCATGACACACACTCTTTTCATGTCAGCTGGCTCTTCTGCCTATACCACCATTTTATAGCCCTTACACGGTTAGGTACCTGCAGACACGGTGGCCTACTTTTCTATTCAGTAAACTTAGCTCATTTACATACAAGTTTGCACGCCCCTGCACTCTGCTTAAACATGGTATATATGCCAAAAAAAAACTTTTGATTTTTAATATTTTGCATTAGTTTTACATGCCAATGGCCATAGTTTTGGCCATTGGCATGCTTGATGCGACTAATACATGCTTTACATTTAATTGTCACAGCCCTGTTTTTTATTCTGAAGTCTGGTACATGTAAAGTTCCCACATACATTTCTAATGCAGACACAGCTCCTACATGGATGCCTGTCTGCTTGCTGGATCAGAAATTCACCACATTTGCATGGTTTTCACCAGCAAATGAGATGATTTGCATTATCCGATTGCCTCCAAGGCTGAACAGTGCTGGGAGGCTCATGTACACCTCTAGTCTTGTTTCCTGGATCACATAGCCTCCAAACTCCATGTTTGAGCCGTGCCACTATGCTTACACAGATATTAGCTCTGTGTAAGCTTCATTGAACTACCCCCATAATGTTAACAAAGATTGTCTAGCACCTAATATAATGCTATCTGCCAATGGGGGTGGGGGTTCATGTGCCCTCATAGAAAGTCGCTGTTTTTCCTATATTAGCGACTATCAAAATAAACAAGAAAAGATGGCCAATTTCATGGAGCAGAGGGCCAAGGACCTGGACAGCACAGTTAAACAGTGGACACTTTTTGGATGGTTGGGCAGTGTTTTTGATAACCTGGGAACTAGTATATTACAAGGTATCATTACAATAACTGGAATTCTTTTATTTAATATTTTCTATTCTAAAGGCTGTGATTATGAAATGCTCAATCTCACCTGCATGCCCAATAACAATTATAATGATAAAAAATGATACAAAAGATTTACTGAAAATAATAAATATTACGATGCCGAAGCATACTTTATCAAATTAAGAAAAAAAAATCAAAATATAATTGTAAATGACACTCATAGTGTCAGAGGGAGGACTGATTTGATAATCTATTATGTCTCATATTTATTCTTCACAAAATACATATTAACTTGTAGTTTCTTCAGAAATATGTCAAAATGTTTGTAATATGTTTATACTAAAACCAAAATAAAAAAAAAATAGATGCATGATTATGCAAGATATAGTTTTACATAAGTAGTAGCTTTATATTTCAAGTGTCTTACAATTGTATCCTCACTGTACTAACAGATAGTCAAGGCAATGTACGTTCTAAATGAGTTAAGGGACAGTATGTTTAAAAGCATCAGGTATCCATGGAAACCAGATTAATCAAAACTACTCTCTGACCTTCTCTGGCTGGAGAATGAGTCTTTGAAAGGATGTCTGTGAGATAGTGTGTACTGGTACAAAATGTTAAAAAGTTGCAAGCCAATAAATCTTAAGCATGTGGTCTATGGTTTAAAAGGCATACTGGCAAGTGTTCATATGAAGGTCTAGGTGAGAATTACAAGGGATTTGTTATTTATTTATTTATGAACTTTAGCTCCACTTATATGTATACAGGTCATTCCTGCACCTCTCCAGTAAGTCACATAATTTTTTTATATTGCACACTATTTTCCATAAGTCAATCTATATATGCATTTTTAAGAAGTAACAATAAAATAGGTCTCTAGGAAGAGAAGCATATCCCACCATAGGAATGCTAGCAGGTGTAAAATTACATTTGCAGCTACCTATGATCCGGTGTACATGAAAGTAAGACCAGCTATGTGCACACAACTTTTAAGTGCCATTTGCACCATACATAATGAAGTCCATTAAAATTCAAGGATTTGGAATTTCATTTACACAGGTCTGCTCAAGTTCTCAAAATTCAAAGTATTAACCAATAGCTTGCTGTGAGAAGAAGGTGCTCCGTGCAAATATGTAATAGGTATCAATAAATGAGACCAAATGTAGCAGGTGCCCTTTATTTACCAATGGACTTATGCCATCACATAAGTGCCACTTACAAATTGTGGTTATGATACATTTACAGATCAGATAATTGCTACCTGGGAACTGAGTGTGACCTCAGTGAGCAATTTATTGAATTATGATCTATTAACCTTATCAACCTTATCATCAAATGACTCCTTTCTGGAGGGTTACATGTGTCCGGCCACCCAGCTGGACTGAGGAAGAGACCACCTAGATGCTGACCATCTACACTGGAATGGAGCATCACATGAGATCCAGACCATGGGACTTCACAATGATCTATATATGGAACCAGATTGTGAGAGAATCTATGGGACTGCAGTGCAGATTTACTACTGCTATGATGACCCGTTTCAGATGGACACTGAGGAGCTTAATCAGAGGGTTCCTGAGGTTTGAAGACTGCCAGTGGATGCCTACATAAGTATCAGAATCCTATGCATGGGTGTAAGTGTACATCCCTAAGGAAATCAGAGATATAGCTGTGTCCCATGTGTCAGATATATACCTTTTAAACCCATTAAATAGCTGTTTTGACAATCTAGATAATGAAGCAGATAAGTTGACTGTTGTTCCTAAAATGATCTGTTCAATTTCCACGGGGTTTATTTGTTTAAGATCGTTTATCATGTGCATACTAATAAATAAGTTCATCATTTCACACATCCAGTATGGTTACGTATTAATGATGTCTACAGCACATAGGCCGTTGATGACTATGCATTTCTCCATTATCCATAATATTTTGAGACTAATACCCAGTCTACTTGGATATGTGTGAACTGTAGCTCATACAGACATCCATTAGTCTGTTCTGCTTTACAATTACACAGTATTATTAAAATCCCATTTGTTTAACACAAGACCACTGCAGGTCTGAGTGTCTACCTATATCTTCTACATTGTAAAATTTCATGCTAATTGGCAGTTGTGTGGAGCATGAGGGCCTATAGCATGTAGGTGTCAGATGTTCTGTATTCAGCTGTCATTGGTAGGAATATGGATACATACACATAATAGTAGTTTGTTAAGATGGAGTGAGATGTGCTGTGTGTTAACTCATGCTGTAAAGCAAGAGGTCAATGTGCATATATTGTGGCTACCTGTGGGTTCAATTCCATTTAGATGATAGTGTTCGTTAAACTTTGATTGTTGCGTCAGTATAAAAGTTTTGAAAATTCTTGAATAGATATCTTCTTGTTGATATTAGCAGGTATTTTATACATGCTAGAGCATTTACTGGTTAGAGTTCTATGAATATCTCTGTTATTCATAATATTCTGCTAACAGCAGCTCTTTTACTGTAGTTTTATGTAAAGTTTTGAACATAATGTGATAGTTCTGCCTGCCAAAAGAATGTGGAATAAGAGAATACTAGCAAATTGAATTTAATGTATGTGTGTCATTTTTTATTAATTTAATTATAGCACCCTTCTAATACTTGTATTTGGAGGGAGTGAGATGGTCAGATATATATTTTAAATATAGAACAACGACATCCCTTGATATCAAGAATATTTTTATGTATAAGTTGTAATTTAACAACAGAATATATGCATATATTTTGTCCTGCCTTCTGAACTAGATGTGTGTATGTGGTGAACAGTAATTTGTAGTTGTCTGTTAAGAGCTGCTATGTGTTACATGACAGTGTGTTCCACTGTCTGAGATATGACATTTTATAGTTGTGTTTTTGTTTTGTGACCACTCTGCTGACATATATTCATGCTTTCAGTTTTATTTTCATAAAAGCTCAGCATGTTGTTCTTTATTTTAACCATCTTATAATGGGTAAGCTGTAATCTATATTACTATTCCACCCCTGCGCAGTCATACTTCTAATTTATTTAACTGCATTTCCTCCATGCAATCACTTGCAAGATGAATTAGCTAAACAGGTAGGTGCCAGGGTTGGAGTGTGAACATAGCTGAGAGATGAAAGTTTAAATCTTGGGTCCTCCAATCTGTGTTTATTTGCCTTCCACTCTGTAAAGGACTGTGTATCAAATACTGAATGCCATGTATGCAGATTCTGTAATGTTCAATTTAAAAGTTAGAGAACATGAGCTGATCAATGTTATATTATACCTACATCATTCATACATGTTTTTTTACTTTTTGCAGGTAATGAAGAGCATGCTAGGAATCAGGCCCTGTGCATCCATTGACTGCACAGGTGGGAGAAGCAGTGCAGGGGCAGAAGTATGTTGATTACCTTTTATAACAGTTTTAACTAAAATAGATCTGATCATTGTTAGAGGATTTTTGTTTTGCATTACCATGTATATCACTTCTAATGTAGTAATATCCATCATGTATCTGTAAAGTAAGTGCAGTAATAATACAATCCCTGTGATTACAGGTATGAATTACATAAATATGTTTACATATGGGCTAGAAGCAAACCCTTTTTGCTGAAGATAATGTTTTGAATTGTACTTCACAACCTAGATGCGAGTCATTTATGTGTAACTGTTACAGTGCTTCTGATTCTTTACAGGCAGGTTAGTAATGCTTTGCCTGCTGTTTGTAATGCAGTTATTGGTACACTTGCATGTCTGGCTGTGGTGCTCAGTGATTGCTCTGTTGTGCATAGCCTGCCTATTCATGTGCTGAATGGGTGTCAGCTGTGTCAGTGTTCACACTGTTATTGGTGGACTATGTCTGGCATGTCCTTTATTTCAACATGGGTATTGCATCTGCCTATCACACCTTTGATGGTTTTGTTACAATACACTTATATGCTGTTGTGAAGGCAGCCGGCCCAGCTAGCTGGAAATTTGTAAATAATTCTGTTATTTGTGAATAGTAATATGACTTGTATGCTTGTCTTACAAGTGTAACCACAGTGTACTCTGCTGGAAAATAGCAGAAATATGTATACACTATATGCTTGTGCAAATGTATGTTTTCATAGTAGAAGTAGGCACATACAGAGTTAACTTGCAAAACTCTGAGAAAATAAGTTGAAATTGTTTACGACTGTGCTACAAAGTTAGTTAATGCAAATAGACAATGTCTGCAGCTAGAAATTCTTTCTATTGTCTGGAAACAGAAATAATTACAGGTTTCAAAGATAAAAGTGTTTAACTGTTTAATGCTTTCCAGTTCCAGGCAAGCTTCTCAGAGATAAGTATTTTTGACACATAGGTGTCAAATAATGATATCATCCAGCTAACCCAGCAATAATGTGTGTTAATTTAAGAACTATCTCTCAGAGAAAGTCTGTGCATTTTGTATTTGTTTTTGGACCTAGAAACATCCATTCAGTACTTGCATATAGCCTGGCTCTCTACGTAAGATTTAAGTATAGTGTTTTTCTTAGAGATAGATAAGAATATAGTAAGATTAGTTTAGATGTTTTCTGTATTTATTTGAGACTGTCCTGCAATGTTGTTTTAAAATATTTCCTGTGATTCTGAACTCTTGTCACTCTGTTAATTTATTGAGTATTGTCTTGTTCTTTTATTATTTATTATTAAATATATTTAAACCTTTTAATTGGGGGTGGTTTGTTTAGAGATAGTTATGCTCTTAGCGTACTTGCATATGTATTTGGTGACACTGTACAGGCCACTCTTAAATAGCCTTAAAGTCTTGGACACATTTACCATTTGTATAATAGCAACATTACACAGTAGAATTGGTCACCCCTTTGGGAGGAGCCATATAGTAGCTGATAAGTAAAGCTGGTTGGTGACAGTGATTTCTACCTTATAGTCTGCGCAGAAGGGGGGATAGCTAGTGAACCTGTGCCAGCCTTCTCCAGGAGTGTCTGTGTGTTTGTGTATAAATCAAATCTCAAAGTGTGTGTGTGTGTGTGTGTGTGTGTGTGTGTGTGTGTGTGTGTGTGTGTGTGTGTGTGTCAGTTATTTGGGCAGGGACACAAAGCACTGGTTGGACACAGAGGGTGCTGGAGGTTTTGGCTTTACTACTCAGCTGAGATCTTAACCCTATAGCTGTGCCAGTGGGGAGTCTTACTGGGGACCTGGAGAGAGAGAGGGAGAAACCAGCCCCAGACTGACTGTGATCCCTGTGTGCTCTTAAGGGAAATTGTACTTTACTATGTGTGTACTTATCATCCTCCCAATGTGCATGTCCCTCACTGGTGTTAGTGGTGAGGAATGAGGCTCCTTGATTGCTGGGCCAGTGCAGGGGTGTCACATATTAGTTGTTTGGCAGTGGTGCAATAGCCACATCACCTATTAATTGATTGATAGTGGTGAGATAGCCATGTCACAGCTATGTTTAGGGATAGTTGCACACACAGGCATCATTTTTAACTGTCTGCTATAAAATCAGCATCATTCCATTTGTATTTTGCAGGATTATACATAGTGATTGCTAATAAATATATGTAGGGACCTAATATATTAGTAGACAGACAATACTGTTAGTAGGATATAATACACATTTTCATGTGCAACAGATTGTCACTGTGTTTATTATTGTCTGTTATTTCTAGGGTGTTATATTGCATTCCAAACATTTGATGTTGGGTCAGATAGTGACTATGTTGCCTTGCTCAGCTGTTCTGCATATAGCTTTTATATTTCCCAATGGATTGTCATCTTGCTATACCTTCATTATACCAGTATGTTAATTGGTGGCTGCTCCCATGACATGTACAGACACCTGGGCCACATGTGACATTTACACACTAACATAAATGTGCAAGGCACTTATACAAGACAGGAAACATGGAACAAGTGATATTCTTTCAGATAGTCTGCAAGCCAGTGTAGTGAGGCATACATCACAAATAGTAAGCACTGCAGGTCACAGTAGTACTTGTGTTATGTTGTTATTTTCATATTATTGTTTTGTAAGGTAGACACATGTCAGTGTTGCATGACACAGTGTCATGACGTGCTTCTCTTCCAATGTCATAATATGTAAGTATGCTGGTGGTGCACATGCTTGTCATTTATATTGATGGGTGATAAACAAGTGGTCAGTTGATGGCAGGATTTCCACTGGTAAGCTGTGTTATGCATGCCATGGCATAGCCTGGAGTAACCTGCTCACATTCTGTGATGGATACATTGGGCCTGACATTGGCCAGTATTGAAACATCCATAAGCATAGATAATAGGACATAGGGAATGTATCAGGTGCATAAAGATTCATCTGCTAACAGCAACTCTTTTTAGTATATAATCATTTCAGGCCATGTTATCTGAGAATGTGGTTTTAATGACACCTGCAATGTATCCTGACATACCTTTATTCTCATATGCAGACATAACATGTTGATGGCATAGTAGTTAATGTCTGTTAGACTTCTGATGTGCATACAGGTTTGTCTTTAATGTCAGCCATGATTTTCACAACGATGTGTGTCCTGATAGGCATGTGTTTTTCATTGTTATGGTCGTGAGTAATGACCTACATCACATATGGTGGTACACTTGACTTTGGGTATACCTTATTCTAAGGTTTCATACTCACTGTTTTTGGCCTGTGAATTGTGTCACAGTGGGTATTTTATGAAGTCATGTAGTAGCAGGTATGTATATTCACTTTCTTTCTTGTCTTGTGATTCACCTTGACAGAGCATGGGGCCTATGGATGCTCACCCATCAGATGTCAGAGGTGAGTGCATGTCAGACCCCTGCCCGAGTCCTATGATAACAATGATAACTATGACAAGAAAGTTGGACCTTCATGTGACATCATCTCTGCTGCACCCCAGAGGAGATGCTGCCCAGCACCACCACAAAAAGATTATCGGGAACAGATCAATGAAGTGATGCGTGATGTCTTTTGGACACAGGTGAAGGGCACAATGGGGAATTTTTTCCAGAGTATGGTATGGGCTATGCAGGATAATTCAAGGAATAACCTAGGAGATCATTTGTGATGTTCATCCCCATCAGCTTGGGCCCTCAGGACTGTATGTATTGTCTGTGTAATCCACTTGTGTAATGCTGCCACCACAATGTTTGCCATATAAGTGATTGGACAGTTTACCATCAAAATTATGAGTGAAGGTTCGGTGAACGTGGGATGTCAAATTACACTTGACTGAATCCATGTTGCTGAACCTTCATGTGTGTGAGTCCCCTGTTCAGCAAATGCACAGTGCATTTGCACGTACATGGCTGACCTTTTTACAAGAGATTACAGTACAGTGCAGATTGGGGAATTTACACTTTTCCCCACTGTAGTGTGATCTTGGAGTTGGCATATATGATTTGCAGGGGGTGTGGAGGGGTGTAGTTCAGTGTTGTGAAGTCTGGTCATACTGCTGACAACCTGAACTTACATTCCTGTTGTGTAAGGTGCAGGGGACACAGTATGCCAAATAATGCTGAATTCAAATAATCGGCATGATGTTCAACATACTGACCTAGGTTGTGTTCCATGTTTGGTGTTGTAGGTCAGTGAAACAAACTTTTTTTTTTGACCGTCGCAATTTTGATATTAAACCTGATTGGACTGTATGGGCACACTTGTGCATCATACCTTTCAAACTGTCCAGAGTTTCACAGAATGCCCAGATTTTTGACTCTTACTTTTGGTCTGATCATCATATAAGTTGTGATTTTCTGGCAATTACTAAGGACTGACACCACTAAATAATAGTAAATAATGACAGACATTTGAGTTTCAGACTTCACATCCTTCAGAAAATATATAATAATATAAAATCTGTCATTCTAGCAATTTTCTAAGTTTCTAGGAGTAATATTTAAAATCTGTCCCTAACTATGTGCCTTTGTCCCCCCCCCCCTATTATTTTTGGCTTTGTCCAGATTTCTTGCACTGAGAAGTTGAGAGGTATGTTGTGGATGCATAGAATTTTGCTGCTGTGCTTATGTGGTACACAGCCGAGCATACACTGCAGATGTCATGTGATATTTAGCATTATGGGTGCATGACACACATTACTACATTAGCCTTTCATTCAGCATTCTGTTGTCCATGGGTTTCTCTAGTTAACATGCTGATACTACTGCAAACATTCCACTGTATACATATGTGGGATTGACAGAAACTCACAAAACAACATTTTGCCCATACTCCATATATACCATAATGGAATGGGTATAATTTGGGGGTTGCCATGTCATGTCTGTTCAACAGATAAACATGTTATTGCCACTGAGTTTTGGAAAATGCTTGTCGTCTGTCACACTGGCATACTGGCATTGTGTGTGGCATGTACTGGCAGTGATGATGCCATGCCATATAAAATGTGTCTTCTACATATGGGCAGTCCTACTTTACTGAATGCATTGATCACCAATGTACTTTTCATGTGGTACTGCTGATTTATTCGGTAACATTACAGTATGCCTTCTTTGGCCTATGTTACATTTCTACAATAATTCCTTATTCACATAAATTCACACATTTAGGCAGATTTATGTATATGTCTCTGCACATATTTTGATTAATACAGAAACACCATTGTACCTTGGAACTATGGCAGTCACTGACTTCATGTTAATGTGCTATAATGTTCTTCACAAGTATGACCGCTGCTCAATCATATCTATGGTCAGTGATATCTAACAGCAGGTGTTTTTTCCACATGTTATTTTACATTGGCATGACAGTATATATGTGTATGTGATACCGATTATTAAATAGTTTACTATGGCTGTTGCTGTTCTATGATTGCATAATAGTGTGTGTGTGTGTGTGTGTGTGTGTGTGTGTGTGTGTGTGTGTGTGTGTTTGTGTGTGTGTGTGTGTGTGTGTATGTGTGTGTGTGTGTGCACCTGTGCTCGTGTGTGTGCGCCTGTGCTTGTGTGTGTGTGTGTGTGTGTGTGTGTGTGTGTGTGTGTGTGTGTGTGTGTGTGTGTGAGATTTATACACTGACATTTTTGTTGATGTCGGCAATGCCTATGTGACATATATTGGCCATTCACTTCAGGGTAGTTTGGGTGTTTGGGCTGACTTCAACACCACCCTATATTGTGCATACATGCATATGCACAGTGACCCCTTAGTGTTGGCCTGCTTTACCATTTGCCCTCGTAGCATTGCTGCCATGTCCTTCTTGATATGAGCCCGTATTGTCCTCCTCTCTTCCACATTTGAAGATAGATCATATATCTTGCACATATGCATTGTATACATACCTGTCAAACTAGAATCATAAAAACTCTGCACAAAGGCCCATGAAAAATAGGTTCAACTGGCCAAAAATCTGTATGCTGTTAACATAAAAATTGTGTGCATAATTATGTAATCCCACCACCTCCAATGGAATTGTGAGATACCAACTTTTAAATGTAAACTGAAGAACAGACAAAATATGAAACACAATAAACAGAAAAACAGTCCCCGGGATTCATGAACGTTGCGCCAGGTGGACGCATAGCGTATGCGTTACAACGCCAAATATGGCCGCCGAGCGATTCAGGTACGATCCAAATTCACGTGCACTACCGGCGTGCGCCGGATCTGCGCCGCCTCCGGCGTAGGTATGCTAAACATCCCATGTGCGGTGTTGCACCATGCAAATGAAGGCATATAGCGATCCACGAAGTGGCGCAGGCGTAGCATAAGGGCACGGCAATGTAAACCAAAAAAAAGGTTTACATTTACCCAAACATAACATAGGAGTAACGGAAGGCTGTCAACGTCAGGTATCACACTGTTGCCACATGCCAATGGCGAAAGACACAGAGAATGTCAAAAGAAAACATGCACAACATGTAAATAATAACATAAATGGTATGTCCACAGAAACTCACAGAAGAACCCCAGGACATGTCCGCGGAAGGTGCTAAACAATGAAATAATATGACAATGTCATAAAAGAGCAGTGTAATACACATCAGCTTCACAGCCACAATACACCATGGTATGCATGGAAAGCCACATCCACGGTGCAAGGGTTGCCAAGGAGTCGCGGCAGTATTCGGCACGGTAACTATGAATCAGTAGTCAATGCCATGCAAATGAGGCAGATAATACTAAATCGCAAAACCCCCGCCGGTGTAAGGCTGTACCAAACGGCGCAGCGGTAATACACCAAGGAGTGGCTCAGAGGGAATACATGTCACCTGCAGAGGGGTATGCCACTGTAGGAGGAAGCACATTGGAGCCAAGCAAACATGGGCTGTACATTGCACATCACAGCTGCAGGACTGGCGTGTGGGGAAATAGTTGAGCTGAGAGCACACAGTGCGTGCAGAGGTGCATGTGCACGAGGATGACTACGTTCCCTTAACCCAGTCATGTGACGCCCGTCCCGCAAGCAACAACGGATACAGGAAGGTGATGTTGAGAATATGAGGAAATGCGGAAGCAGTGTAATTGGAGTAGTAATGAGCAATCAACAGTAATCAACCCATGAAGGCCAATCGGCGGCAGCTGACAACTCTGCATGCAGAAACCTGCAAAACGGGATAGGGGAGGCATATGAATGCAAAGAAAGTAGGGGAGGTAGCAGACTGCAAAGAGTGAAGAACTGACACAGCAGAGCCAAGTAGACAGGCAGCATAACGGCGGTGGCACACAAAACGCACGATATGCCATGATCCAGAAACTACACATGACAGGGCTCTGCAGGATGCATGCCAGGAAATAGTAGGTGCAACGGGCAGAAACAGTAAGGTAAGGTCAAAAGATAATCCATTGCAGGCAAGAGTAATGCAACACCAAAGGCAACAGCGTTGCAGTGCCAACGGTAAAACACGGAAGATAATCCCCAGATACTGCCGCACAGACACACCCTATGACATCACCGGGTGTACAGCACAACAGTATAAAGTGTGAATGCACAGAACACACAGCCGTGTATTCCCAAACGCCGCACCATAGGTGTAAACACATGGGAAACTTTTAAAATGTACATGTTGGGTGCCGCCGTGGCCGTGATCCATCAGCATGTGTTAGAGACAGACGGAGTTGTGGAGGAGGGTGCCGACAACCACCGTAGGCCTCAGAGGAGAAGGAGAGTGTTCAGACCAAGGGTAACCTACCAGGGGCTACAAGACCTGGAGATAGTAGAGCGTTACAGGGTGGATAGGGACACTTTACAGCAAATAGTAGAACTGTGCCGGCCACGCCTGAGAACAAGAAACAACAGAGGGGAGCCCATCCCAGTGGACACAAAGGTATGTGTAAGCTTGCGAATACTGGCCACAGGTACCTTTCAAAGGCCAACTGGGGATATAATGGGCATCTCACAGGCATCAGCATCCAGGGTACTACACCAGTTTCTGGACGCCATGTTACCACATGCCAATGAGCATATATACTTCCCCAGATCTCAGGAGGAGTTGGCCAGCAATATGTGCCGCTTCCACCGTGTGGCACAATACCCGGAGGTACTGGGTGCGATAGACTGTACGCACATACAAATCAAGTCACCACGTGGGGAGCAGGGTAGACGCTACATAAACCGCAAGGGATTCCCCTCCATCAATTGCCAGGTCGTGTGCAATGTGCAGGGCATTATCATGGATGTGTGTGCTGGTAGCCCTGGAAGCTACCACGACTCCCATATCTGGCATGCCTCACAGCTGTACCAGGTATTCGCCAGGGGGGACATCCCACAAGGCCACCTTGTGGGGGATGCTGGCTATGCACTGGAGCCATGGATGATGACCCCCATCAGAAATGCACACACACACATGCAAGAACGCCATAATGAGGCACACGCACAAACCAGAATAATCATAGAGCATGTGTTTGGGATGCTGAAATCACGGTTCCGGTGCTTGGATACATCCGGTGGAGCCCTGCAGTACTCTCCAGGCACATGTGCCCACATATTCATAGTATGTGCCATGCTACATAATATGATCCTGCGGAAGCAGCTGCTGCAGGGACATAATGGTGAAGGGCCACAAAGCCCACCACAACTGCCAAGGCCAGTCCAGGCACAGAGGGTTCAGGACCATGAACACACTGTGCCAGCCCCAGTAGGCAGACGGAGGCGTACCCAATATGCCTATGCCCTGGCAAAGAGGGAACGTATAGCACATACTCTGACAGCGTAGGCCCCATGGACTGACACCTCCCTACCTGCACACACAGTGAAATGGATGGCACACAAACATGGCCACCCGTAAAGTGTACCGTATGGGTGGCCCCATGTGTGTCTCCAACATAGGCAGCACCCAAACACTGCACACCCAACAGCCAGCGGAGCATGTAACGCCAACACCTGAACCGTACGCAGGTCCTACAGCAGACGACGTTGCTGTATGCTGCCACGTTCACAGCAAGGTGTATACATATAGACATGTAGATATGTGCATATACAGATATGTAGATAGATATAATTACATACATAGAAATATATGTACACATATACATATACGTACAACAGGTAAGACAGGGAATCAGAGGGATGTAAGGTGACAGAGAAGTAGCACGCAATATCTGTACATAGTAAACATAGTGAAAGACAACCTGAGCGTCCTGGAGGTTTAGCAGAAGAGGAAACCGCCACCCATGGAAAGGTCAACATACCGAAATGCATAACCACGAGTCGGAATGATCGCCAGGCCACAGTACAGTAACAGTACATGCGCGGGTAATACTATGATGATATGAGGGGGGAGGTAGACACTGCCGCCGGTTATGCGGCCCACGCAGGTACTGTGTGCAACCATCCCTGTGACTGCCGCAGTATGTGTATGTGTGCGGTGAGGGTGCCGTGTGTTTCGCTGTGCAAGTGTAATGTGTGTGCCACTGTAAAATGTGTATGTTGGTGCCATGTGAGAGGCAGAGTGGAATAACATGTGTAGGCATACAGTACAGTAACCCCAGGCGTATGTACACCAGTAGTCCCAAAGTAGTACTGAGAGCCCCACCCTGGCTAGGCGTGTGGCGACGTATGACGATGCAAAGTGAAAATGTCCCAGAATGTACCACATGAATATACCCCACATGAAATGGAAAGGACATATGTACTAATCATGACTGTATGTATGACACCGATATGCTAATTGCAAAACGATCCATCGGCAAAGTTACACAGCAATAGGTATGTACCGTGGAAATACGCATGTGCTACCCCGGTACTGATCGTGGCCATGTATCGGCCCGTAAACACCGCTGTGTGTTCTACAAGTGTCAAACAAGCAATCGCCACCTGAATAGGTGGCAACCACTGGCAAACAGGCCATCCCAAGTACAGGACCACAATGAAGGTAAATATCCGTGACAGAATGACAAGGGATAGTCGTCACGTACAAACAACCGCAGATATACCACCGATGTGACGGAGGAATACATGCAGGAAGCACACACGCAGGCGATACCAACACCACATGACAACAACACAACCTACACTCCCAGAACAACAGACAAGTAACTGTCAACTCCCCAGGCAGGGATGGAGCACACAGACAAGCATACCGTGTATGTAGAGATGCAAGGCCCACAACCCGTATCCGTCACCTACAACCTCCGATATTCCCCATCGCACATATCAAAGGGATACAAGCCGTAATAGCAGCACAAACATACAGGCAGTCAATGACAGCTGCATAACCGCAACATCTCGCGTGGGAAACAGTATCAACAGCGGATGCATACTTGCATCCATTGTTTAAAGGAATACAACAGCTATGTTACACATCAGAATGCAAAACGCCATCAACAGACGCCGACAGGACAGGGACACCCACATGTCGAACATAATACCATACCCAACACACACAATCCACGGCTAACACCACTGCGAAATGTACCTGTCACCACACATAGCCGCTGCAGTTACACATAACATAACATAACACAATACAGACCATCTCCACGACGGTAGGGCAAATAGCCAACGCCCAAGTGAGGAATGCAACCATACCCTAGTTACGATGCGTAATGTATGAATGGAGTAGATGCACAGGTGATATGCACACAAGTACGCACTGAGGAACAGCTATTGGTGTGATGAACCCACATGTCGCAGGTATCGACGGATATAAGGATGACTCCCAGGATATTCAAACCGTATGCTCATACCGAACTAGTACTCCAAAACAGATAGAGGAAGAAATCGGAATAGTGACACACGCAACGAAAAACGGAAGGAAACACAGACAAGGTATGTAGAACCCACGATATGTACAGGTGTGTAACGCATGATGTGTATGACGAAGCTGTACTGTATGTGAATGGTGTTTGTAAGTAATGATACTTGTCCATAATGCAGAGAGTGGTGAAAGGTGATTATGTAGTGCTATCCTGCTGAGCATACCAATGACTGTGGACACCATGTGCACAGCAGTGGGACATCATGTACACAGCCGGGATAACACAAGGGCTGCCACAGGGGGGCATAACAGAGAACAATGCCTCACCACATGCCGATGCTGGCAGTGGATGTCCAACAAGGAAGTGCCATAGCAGGGGATAGGACATGTATGTATACTGTCACAGCACACATGTGTATGGGCATAAACCGTCGATGTCATACGTAATGTGCGCCGGCGTGCGTATGCCTTGCAGTAGGGGATACTATGTCAACTATGTGTAATGTAAAGCTGTCATGGTGGCTATGACAGACATCATACACAATATCACAGGCATATCATGCATAATGGAGTTATTGCCTATTGGTATGTACAATAACAGGATACATATGGCCTGTACATATGGGACAGAGTATTAGCATAATAGCCATCCGAAATGGAAGGAACACCAAGTAACCATGGCCAAACGATCTGTAGCAGGTGCAATGTGGGCAACAATGAAGTCCGGCAGGTCCATGTGTAAACACATGTGCAGTGTACACAGTAGTGTCACCTCCCCATGGTAGTGTCCAGTGAACAGCAGAGGTGGGTGTCAACTGTATGTCTACACAGTACTGCTGCTGTGGTGGTACCATGACTACGTGTCACCCAAACAGCAAGGGAGCTATCACATGAACAGTGCCACTGTGTGTCCCTGTGGGATGTGCACAGGACCTATGTTCCACAGCATGGTGTGTGTTGTGTCTGCAGAAGTAACACAGAAGCCCAGCCCATGCAATGTGTCATGTGTGCACATATCCATGAGTGGTCCGTTCACACTGCCCACTGCAATTGCCATGTATGAGTACTACATGCATCAGTAATGTGGAGGACATGGTCCATGTCAGAGCAGAAGACACCCCTGTGTATGTGGTATGCAGATGTGTACAGATGTGTTTACCATCTGTCAGCCGCATATGTAAACTGTCTGAGCCTGGTACACATCATGGCATGACAATGCTGTGCCATGTAAAGTTGTAGCCGTTGTGGAAGGTACACCACGAATGTGGTATTGTAACCTTGCCCGTGTGTAGATGTGTGTATGCCACAGGTACAATGGCTACCTATGTACCAGCATCACACATAGTACAGATAGGTGTGGCCCTGCAGATGTGTACCCATGCCACAGTGGAATACGGTAACCACAGCACCATGTGGGGCATTTGTGTGTACAGCAACCATGTACATTGTGATATGCATGTACGGGGACAGTATCCATGTGATATGCAGTGGATGAATGTTGCTATGCAAAGGTGATGTGCATGCACCATGTGTCATGCATCCTGATGCCATGACACCCACATGATGTATCTGCCACACCAACACCCGTACGGTTGTTATCAGTATGAGCTGGTGGAGCTATAATGGTGCCAGGTATGTAGATGTGGGATATCTAGGCATGGACAGTACTCTGTGACAGCATGTTGTGTATGTAAGCAAATAGTGAACATGAGGGGCCCCATGACTGAGGACTGTGTAATGCCATATGTACCTGACATGTAGTAGGTAGCATGATATGCTTGCACCACTGTGTGTCCTGTCCAGGAGTCATATAGCCTAACATCCTGAGACACAGGGTATGATGTGCAGGTGGATGTGTACGTTGCCAATACCAGAACGTGGAATGGTGCTGAAGGGCAATGTGAGTACAATGTCTGATCTGTTGCCCTCTGTACCACACCAACCACCCATGCAATGGTATGACAGGTGGCCAGCATGTGTATGTGGCGTGCTCTGGCACACAGAAGCCCAACAAGGGTGCCAGTAAAGGCATGTAGGTCATCAATGAGTGCGTGAAGCATGTTTGTGAGGATGTGCCCCAGTGCCATACACAATGGTCCAGTCATGGGTGTACGAATGCAGTCCCACACGTGCAATGCAGTGCCACCCATGTGTAGTGCGATAGATGCGACAGTGTGACGGTCAAGGTACACAATGTCCGACAACAGGCTAGCAGTGAATTCAGTGGGCTGGTGAGGAGACACATACCAAACAGGATGGCGGGACATAACAGCTAGGGAGATCGGAAGGTGACATTGGGACAGTGTCTTAGGACATAACGTGTGCATGGCAGTACCATGTATGTGTCCACAGGGACACTACGATGTCCATGTATGGATTGCAACCCTGTAGTGAGTGAGAGTGTGTATTGTTGGTAAGTACACCATTGCCTGGCATGTTGCCAACATTATCTCAGTCTGCAATGCCTGGGTGACTGTTGTACGTGACATCGAATGTGGATGTAGCCAAACAACACAGACATACCACCACACTGCCTGAGGACCCACACTGCAATGTGCGGCAGTCATGTGTAGGTAGCTAGCCTTGGAGCATGTGATGGACCACGAGGACCCACCATGGCTGTCAAGTGATGCACCCCACACATGTGAATATACACCACCGTGCAACAGCCTGCACATGTGCCCATACAGCAGATGTGCATGGAACATGACCACCACCGTGGTGTCTGTGAAAAGGCCAGTACCGCCATGTCTCTGTGTGGAATAGCATGGTCCCTACCATTGTGTACATACCATGGAAGTGCACTGTGGTATGTGTCAGCATAGTTATGTACACTGTCCATCTGCCGGGGTGCCATGCCATTAACAACACCTGTCAGCAGACGTCAGTAGTACTGGCTGTAGAACACATGTACCATGTATGCTGCAATGGGTGTGTGTCCAGGGTGTGGCTAGCAGGGCCGTGAAGCATATATGTTCATCTACAAAGGGGGGATAACCCCAGGTTTAACACACCAGACACATGGAGGTATCGTGCATGCTGAGGGTAGTGTAGGTATGGTATGTGTTGTGTAATGTGCCACCCAGCTAGGTGGAGTGCATGCCTCAAGCATGTGTGGGTACATGGGTGTCCATTCTAGGGAAGTGTGGGTTGCTGTCAGCACATGGCAGTATCAGCTGTCTGAGGCCCAATGTACAGTATGACAACACAGACAGCATGTAACCTGTGGTGTACAGTGTAAGCTCTGTTGCGTGTTACAATGTGTCTAGCGGTCACAAACATGGGTATCTGAACATGGAGCACCTACGATGCATTGTGTTCGGCACATATCCAGTATGTGTGCAAAACACTGTGTGATGTGGGATCCCCTCACCTGTGTGTGTTGCAGTCCAGGTATGATCCGTGTACAATCTGTACTTGCAGGTGTGCTGTGCAGAGCATGGAGGCAGGTCCCAGGCACTGCAGATAAATGTGAGTGGTGCACTAGTGTGTGTGCCTTGCTTGTGTGCAGCACAGTGGAAGGTACAAGCATTGTCCCACATGACCCCATGCCGTGCCTGCCTGTTACAGCCCTGCTGGAGACAGTCATGTGACACCACCACAGAGGCAGTATAGCATGTGAAGATGTACATGTGTGCTCCACACCCCAGGCAGATGTCCGCAGGTCATGTGTGCCACAGCAGTGTGGTCGACCAGGACTGTCATAGTGGTCAGATACCACATGCCTGTATAAGTACAGTATGAGCATAGTCAACAGTTGCAGTGACAGAGTAGGTCAATGTACAGTGTCCCTGTGTTCAGACCACTGCCTACTGTACACTTGGCTAGACACACACCCAGAGGGTGAATATACGGTGAGCCATCACATGTCCCAGTACACGTAGCCTGTATAATGCCATCACAGGCGGTCACAATAACATGTTGAATGACAGACATGTTGTACCAGGTGATGTGTCATGTGTGCATATGTTGAGTTGCACAGCTGTTCACACGTCTGCAACATATCAGTGCATGATGCCTAGTGTAACATGATGTGTGGAACTGCACTGTGATCCACAACAGGGTCATCTGAGACAGGTGTGTTGTGAATGGTGTAACCCATGGTTCCACGGGATATACACTGGTGCTGTTGGCTGCCATGCTGGGGGCCACCAGTGGTGCCTGCAGTGGTCATACAGACATACTGCACACATTGTTCTGGCAGGAATGTCCATTGTTGTGGATGATGTGTTACTACGTGAAGGTAGGTGTGTGTTGTGAATGTTACCCATCCAGATGTGACCATCAGGCGCAGTCATGGTTGTCGACAGCATCACACCCATCCACAGCTGTCAGAACCCTGTCCCCAGAATGGGTGTCAGCCGCCCTCGTACTGTGTGACCTATGTGCAGATGGCAGAACACCTCCTACTGGCTGGCTAACAGTGTCAGCTAGGAAGGCTATGTGATGGCTGGAATACGCTGTTATAATGTATAATGCTGGTATCCCAATGAAGTACATGGAATCACACACAGTAAGCCATGGCTGGCATGTAAACCATGTACAACAATGACTGTGTGACAGACACAAACAATGCGGAGCCATGTTGAACATGCACCCATGAGAACACCAAATGAGGTATGTTGCACATATCGATGTACAACTGTCAGCTATGGCCATAGCATGGATGCAGACGCATATCCCCCACAGGCAGTACCACGCCATGTAGGTAGGGGGGGCATTGCTCGACTACATGTGACAGTTGCTGTACCGCCACATGTACTGCATATCCATCATGTAGGGGTAGCAGTGGTACGTGACTGTTGGACATGCCTGTACATATGACCATGTCCCACAGGATATGTGTTACATGTGTACAACACGTGTTGTACCGTCATCAAGCTGTGAAGTGTATGGCTGCCAGTGTACCTGTGTGACATGTTCTGCAATGGGTGCAAAGGTACGCAGTAGTGCATTGCATGCCCACATGCCCCACACAGGTGCATAGCCTGAACATACAATACAAAGAGGGTGTTGGATCATAGCAACCCACAAGAGGAGATGGAGCGGTGGCAACCCACTACCACCTGTTCGGGTAAGGTGTGCATGTCCATGACACATTAGCACCGAAGCTAGCAGTACAGCAGTACAGGGTGGCATGCATATATGTTCACTAATACCCTGTGTGTCCCACCACTGGCCTGTGGACTGACAGACACCAACACAATGTGCAGCATTGACATGTGCACAGCACATCACCACTGGCTACTGTAGAACAGGCTTACTGTGTAGACATGTGCACAGAACGTCAGCGCCAGCCACACTCAAACACGTTATGTGTTGAACCCCACCATTATTGTAGCCCATGCCACAGACAGATGTTCACGCATCTGTGTATGCGTCTGGGAATGTCCCTGGCCTAGCAGTATAGCTGTGTCAGTGTTGCGAACAACATACTGAATGGGCTGTGTGTGTGAGGTGTCGTCATCGTGTATGGTCCGATGGATGATACCATCAGTGCCCCTGCTATGTGAACATCCCTGTCCCCATACATGGATACCTATGCTGTGCCCAACACCACGCTCCCTGTGGGAGGGATGGCTGTGTGGTGCACCAGCTGACATGGGGGTGGCAGCAGGCACTGGATGTAGACATATGTGGTACCCATGTCAGGCCAGGCAACCATCCATGTGCATGGGATAGCAGTGTGTGGGCACATACAGCACTGTGTTGAACAATATCGCAGCACATAGCACCTGTCAGGGGTAATGTGTATGCATGGATGTGCGATACCTGCATGCACCATACACACCCCCACCAAGCAGCGTGCTGCCTACCTTGCAGAAGGCCATTGTCCACACCATGATGATAGACATGTGTAATGTCCATATACACATAGCAATGACATATGGAATGGACAGCCACCCTGCCAATATCAGTACCCCCCAGGTGGGACACATCCCTGTGCCATGTATGTGACATACCCTGCCATACCATGCAGCCCTGCCCAGCAAGGCTGCACGTGCTATCACAGTCATACATGGTGCGATGGACAAATGGCACTTGCACTATCAACCGTCCACAGCAGTAATGTGGCACTGATGCACCCTGTGGTGTCACAGGTGCTGTGTGTTGGTGTGTACAATGTGCGTGCGCACATGCTATGCATGACCTTCCCTGCTAATGTCACATGGTTACACAATGTCCCATGTGTATCACATGTGCAATACAGGTGAGCCGTGGCAGGTTGTCCAACACCCGTACAGTGCTGTGTAGATGTACATGGCACAACACATGCATGTACAGGTGTCCATGTGTATGTGTGCAGTGCCACCGCTGACGTTCATAATGGCTGCGTACGTGATGCCTAGTGATATATACACAGCATCCAGGTGAACAGTAGAACTGTGTGCACATTGGGACACATGCCAACTGCTATGAACACAGGTGCAGGCAGGTACACATGTCCACAGCAGGTTACCATCAACATGGTGTGTGTACAGTGTGATGAGTTGACACACAGATATGATATGATACCCACTGCTTAATGGTGTGACGGCAACACGTTAGCTGTGTCACTGCCATGATGCATCGCAGAGATTACTGTGCAGATGTCGTACATGTCATAGCAATGTATGTCCAGCAGTATGCCAGTACATCAGTGTAAATGTGACCTGTCACCATCATTATGTCTTACAGATAATGCCACGTTCCCGGCTGCCAGCCTTCAGCCACCAGGAGGATGACGTGATTATACCGTTGCTCCACGACAACTACGAGCTACTATTCAGCCATGTGCCACAGCAAGCACAGCAGCGGGATGACGTCTGGCAGGATATGCGCAGGAGGGTGAACGACGTGGGTGCCAACAACCGCACCTACCAGCAGATCCGCCGACACTGCACAGACCTAATACGGCACGCGAAACAGCGTGCTGCCGCAATCGCCAGAGAACAAGGTGGGACAGGTGGTGGGCCACCAAGCCAGCACCCACTCACACACACGGAGGAGCTCCTGGCCAGTCTGGGGACACCCAGGGAACATCATGCAGAAACACTCGCTGCCATCGTGGAGGTGGGTGTCTCCCAACCAACGAGCCTGGAGCTGCCTGGTAAGTCAGTCTTGCATGTGTGTATGATAACTGACGTAGGTGTGGGTGTCACAGTACACCACATAATGTACCAACACATGCTAGGTATATGGCTACACAAGCTGCATACTACAGTATGCTACGTTGTGTTTGCAGACATGTGCATAACACATGCTACCACACAGGTACATGATGTGACATGCACAGTGCTTACTGTGGCTACAGTAATGGATAATGTGTATACTGTTGTGTCGCCCCTATACAGGTACCTCTGGCGTGTCGCACAGCCATGGGTCCGTCGCAGGTGAGACTGTTGCTAGTAATAGGCATGTTACAGTGTATAGATATTCCCCATGTGGCCAGGTATGACATGCACACCTGGGTCTGCTCCAGTCACGGTATACAGGTTGCACCACCGACACACGCCACCCATGTACAGTAGATACAACCATTAGTATACACCGGCATGACACCACATAACCCATTGGTGTGATATGTGCAGTCAGCTATGCATACAATGGTGGAGGTGTTCTACAATGGCTGCATGTGTAGTATGCATCGGAATGCCATTTGCGGTATGCACACAGTACCACATAGTGAGCTGTGATCTGGCCAGCACACAGGTGTTACCAATGTGACCTATGCCCCTGCATTGTGTGCACACGTTGTGACATGGCACATGACATGTCCCATGCACGTGGTGTTCTGTCTGCAACATTGTCACACCATGACATGACCTCATGCGACATAGCAGACATCCACAATGTCTGCATAGCCTTCGATTGTGACACCTCAGACTAGTATGGGTGTATGTCACATGGGCCACCACAGGGATGTGTACACGATGCCCATCACACACAATTGTCCATGACCCAGTCAAACATGGCCATGGGTGATACCCACAGGCATGTTGCCACACAGTACATCTGGGTGGGTAGTCACCGTTGCACTTTGTCCACACATAGTGCGATCATAGCTGTAGTGGACCACCTGTACATCTGATGTGGTACACCAGACAAATGCAATGCCTGTCTGCAGCCACTGGAGGTGCCACCAATGTCTACCATATCGTGCTGTGGAACAGCATGACTGTGTTGCAGACATGGCAATGCAATGCGTCCATGTTACGCATCGCACAGAAACATACCTGTGTCTTGCTGCCATGCAGTGGCACAGTGCCTGTACTCCCCACTGTATAGCTATGTACACAGCTCACACCAACCACACCTGCACAGACATCTTTGTTACACATGCATTCTATCTGTAGCCTGTACACATAACACTGCACTGTGGCGTCCAGTTTGATGTGGTGCATGTGGTGGGACACCATTGTCACATGTCCACATGTTATCGCACATGTTGGCGGAGTACATGACAAAGTGACGCCAGCCATGTGTACTGTTAACCTGCCTGTGGCCACGGTGTATCACGGTGATGCATGCAAACTACCATGAATGTGTGTACTGCATGCCTACTGAAATGACACCTGCTTGATGTAGTGTGCACCCCAGGGCAGTATGCATACTACCACTATTAATGTCTGGCCTGCATTCACTGAGCTGTGGTGTGGGAATGCTGCATGCCATCTGCAATATCACATGCATGATGTGTCTGCATGTGTGTGTGTCTGCGTGTGTGTGTCAGCGTGTGTGTGTCTCTGCATGTGTGTGTCTGCGTGCGTGTGTGTGTCTGTGTGTGTGTGTGTGTGTCTGTGTGTGTGTCTGCGTGTGTGTGTGTGTGTCTGTGTGTGTGTCTGCGTGTGTGTAATGTATCTTACAGTATGTCTTTGTATTCACAGGTGGTGTAGGTGCGTTCCCCTCCTGCGGTCCATCTGATGCTAGTGTCCCCACAGATACTAGCGGTGATGACCATATGCATGAGGCACAGGCAGGGTTGTCACGGGCAGAAGCTGTGCCATTGATTAACATCCCACCTATGTCCCCTTCATCTCCGCACACGGTTCAGATGCCGACACATACCACATCACCGTTGCCCATAGAGGAAGGACAGTCAGCGTCTGTTGGCATTGAGCAGGAATGTGTGGTGGCTACAGAAGGTGCGGGTACACACCATGTTGCCAGTGTAATGACTGGTGATGTGCCACACAGGCATGTGGCTGGTGCTGCTCGTAGGAGGAGCTCTGGTAGACATGCACCTGCCGTACAGGGTGCAGCAGCTGGTATCACCAGGCGCATGTTCCAGACTGTAATGGCGGCACAGGCATGTGCTGAGCGGCAGAACCAAGAAGGGCAGAGGCTGCAGAGGGCGCAATCTGTTCCCTAAATGGGAACATCCAGTCATTGGCGAATGCTCAACAGCAGCTTGCTGATGTTCTGGATAAGCGATTAGGTGAGATGGTTGGAATCCTCGACCGAGGCATGTCAATCAGCGGCGTGAGCTGTCTGTGCTGGAACACCTGGTAGGGGTGAGGCGTGGGACCGTGGCCGTGGGCCAGCAACACCACCTAGTGCAGGTCGGCGTGTGCGTGCCACCTCTCATGCCCACTCACACAGTGCGGTAGCAGCAGCAGTGCAGCTGGTGCTACACCAACCACACCAGGACACAGCAGGCCACGTGGGCGTGGCCTGGCGGTCCCAGCGTGGACACGGTTCCAGCGGACATGTGTCATCGGAGAGTGGCCACTCCATACCTCCACCGGTAGTGCCCGTGCGACCCCAGGCAGGCACGGGTCACGTGGCGCATGGCGGACACAGTGAGCCATACAACCTGCACTGTACAGTCTGGGGCTGCCAAGTATACCCGTGTAGGCATCACAGATGGCTGAACTGTGTACACACATACCCACACACAGCAGACACAACTGTAGGGCTCCACCACATCCACATGCATTCTGCACAGTCATGCCCAGTAAATGCACCGGCCCTTACACACACACATGATGTCATCCATTGGTACAGCCTATGCCCTGGCACACATATCACCCTGTGCATATGATGAAGCCTCTGCCGCAGCACTGTCATCCACACCATCGGTGCACGGTTATGCAAATATATTCTGATGCACAGGGTGGACAAGATAGTGAGAGGTGTATGTGATACCTGTGTCCGCATAGTGCGTGATGTGTATGTTGCAGTGGTTGTGTATGACAGGTGACAGGTGCGTATGTGGCGTGGGTTGTGTACTGACATCATGCAGCAGACATACCATGTAGTGCAGGTGCAGCATACATTGAGCTGTGTACACGGTATGCGTGGCGGTTACATGTGTAGCACCATGTTGGTTCTGTTAACCTGTATGCCAAATATGGTGTACTTGCATGTGCCTACTGGGAGCACTGTTATCAGTCCTCCACGTGTAGCTGTGGGTTACCCACAGGCACATCTGGCAATATCAGCATACCACAGGTACCCGCAACCTGCATGGACTCCTACATAGGTACATAGGTGCATAGGTACATACCAGGCTATGTGCCCTACGGCATGTGTAAGCCTAGCCAGAGTGTGTGTGGCTTTCACCACCCCTTAGGATGAGGATACTACATCCATCGGTCCGCTGTCCCTCTGTCCAGCAGTGACACAGAGATGATGCCTGGCGCATACCTACGATCACACATCCACGCGTCAGGATTACTCTTGGACAGAGTCAGTGAGGGGCTCTGCTTCACATGGGCTGGGAATCTTTTCCATGTTGTAGGGGGTCTCTGGGCGATGACCCTGTCCCTCCAGCATGTCCTATTTATGTCCGTGTTGAGGTTTCTGTCAGTTGCTTCTGTGCCCGTGTTTGTTTGGAGCCTAGGAGGTGGAACATGTCCATGTCACCCAGGTTGGACATGGCCGTGTATGTCAGGCACAGATCACCTCAGAGCAGGCGGGATGAGAAGGTATACAGCGGAGTCCCCTCAGTCGGGCAGCGTGTGACATATGTCTCAGCACCTTTATCCCTGTGTTGTGGAATGTTTGAGGTCCTTCCGAGTGCTGCAGGTGTCAGGTTAGGTACATTCCAAATGTGGCGTTGTACCCAATCATTGGTCTGATGTGTGAAGAGTACAGGGGTACAATGACCTCCCTGATGTGGATGTGAATCCCTTCATGACCAGGTGGGCACAGTGGAATGTCTTCCCAACCACATTGGCAATGTGAGTGTCGAGAGAGGTTACCGACAGGTTTGGTACCCATGTCCTGATCCGTCCACCATGTTTAATGGATTACCACCTATATGGTAATTCGGGTGAACATGTCTTTCCCAAAGGGTAGGTCTATACCTTCCCTGGCATGTAGCATCAGGCCATGGCTCTGGCACCAGTTATCCATTTCTATGAGACCCCAGGTGGATGTCCGTGTCTGATGGGGTGTTGAGTATGGTGGCGGTGTGCAGTCATCTGCATACCTTGTCTGCCACAATCCCCTATGTTTGCATGCACATTGGAAAGTTGAATGCCGAACAGGAGGGCCCAGGACTGAGCCCTGTGGGCCACCACTCGGGACCAGCTTGGAGTCTGACATGGCACCAGGAACACAAACCCTGTGGGGTTTGACCTCCATCCAGTTGGCAAACCATCGTGTGACATATGTCTCTACATCTACGCTGGTGAGCCTTTCTATGATGCCCACGTGGAGTGTGGTTTGAGCAGCTCCCGCCAGGTCATGGTAGTCTGTGCAAACCGACGTACCCCCATCAATGGCCTTAGTGACTCCTCCAAACAGGTCGACCAGGTTTGGGAGGCAGGATCTGCCCTTGACTAAGCCGATGTGGGTATGTTCGGTATTTGCTGTACACCAATGTCTTTATTTATGGGCTCCAGTATGGACCTCCCACAGCTTTGCAGACAAGGCTTGTCAAGCTGATAGGGCAGGGATGTATAGAGTCCATAAGAGCACTACCCTGGTGTAGTGGGACCACAGTTGCCGTATGCCATCCATCGGGGCGTAGCCCGTAGTAAGGCTAAGATGAAACAGCAGCCTTATGTGCGGGGTGAGGGCCTCAATGAGGTTGTGTAGCACACAGCCGGGGACACCATCTGGTCCCATTGATGCTGTGTTCACTGCTTAACAGATATCAGCTCTCTCCTGGGCATATGGGATGTTTGGGAGGCTAGAATCTGGTGGGATGGATCGTCCCCTCTTGGGGGGGGGTAGATGTATGCATGGAACATGTCCGCTGGTTTGTTGGCAATGTCTGTGGGTTCAGTGATCATTGTACCATTCTGGAGTAATTCGGGCATAACTGTGTGCTTCCACCCATGTTCCTACCATAGCTAAGGAAGGCCTTATGGTTGTCTTATGTGTCCTTTGCAGTACCAGTCCCACAGGCGGCCTTGGATGATTGTATGAGTGATCGTATGATAGCGCGGTATTAATCAGTGATGCCTTCCCTGGTACTGATATTGCTCTGTCATGTATTAGCTTTCAACTCTTGTTGTACGGTTTGTCAATGGCTGGGGTCCACCAGACCATGTGCCTGCCTTTGGTGGACAAGGTCCTGATGTTATCAGGATCGCTTGGTGCAGACATTCCTGGGGGTGCTCATAGAAGGCATTTGTAAGGGTTTCATCAGTGTGGCCTGTGTTTACCACTGGCATGGAGGCCTTGTAGGGTACCACACCAGTCGTATGGCGTGTGTGGTTGCTGTGGAGAGGTCTTCACTGTGGTCTCCCATGCGGTGTTGGGTGCAGGATCACGGATCTCCAGTGAGTTCACTATATGGTCTGACCTCACCATTGAGGGATGTACATCCTGTGTGGAGCATGTCGTCCCCATGTGTGATGATCAGAACTAGTATAGTTCTCCCCCTTGTGGGTATGGTGCATGGTTGTTCCACAGCATTCAGGTGTATGAACACCTGGAACCTTTGGTGTAGGGTGTTGTGTCCTGGGTAATGTTGCGGTCTATGTATGGGTGGTTGATGTCACCCAATATGACGGTGTTGT
The DNA here is from genome assembly GCF_019279795.1 of Protopterus annectens. Lineage (NCBI taxonomy): Eukaryota > Metazoa > Chordata > Ceratodontiformes > Protopteridae > Protopterus > Protopterus annectens. The sequence continues at coordinate 886,068,452 of NC_056725.1, forward strand.
GAGAGCATTCATACTCACCAGTGTCTTCAGGAAGGCTGTGCAGGTATCCTGGGTTTGGGAGGGTGGTCTGTAGCATGCAACAAACTGTAGGGCAGTCCTACCCATGGTTAATTGCACCTGGATATTCCCCGCTGCTACGTGCATTTCTGCCAACCTGGAGGTGTGTGTATCCTTCATGGAAATGGAGACTCCCCCTCCTTCTGTGTTAGGTCTGGGTTATGGTCCTGAGCAGCGTGATATGGGGTATGACCTGATAGTGCTGGGGTGCTCTCAGCAGCCCTGATCAATGTTTCAGTCACAGCACTGACATCGATGTCCTCCATACTGAGGAGGGCATTTGAGGGTGTGCAGCTTGGGTGTAGACCACTGGCACTGAGCAGTATTACCCTGTCTGTTCTCCAGGTTTGTAGTGTAGGGTGGTAGGTTTATCATTCCAGCCTTGCCTGCAGTGGGCACTGTGGGGTGGCAGGTGCCTTAGCCAAACCCTTGAAGACCAGGGGCGACAGGTGCGAGCCATACCTTGCGAAGGCGTGGCGTGCCAAGCATGTCATCCCAGGTATGAGGAATCTGGATCCCCTCAGACTGACACGGTAACCAGGCACATTATCAAGGGTGACCACTTGGAGCCAGTATAGTGGCATCATACTTGATGAGGGTGGGATACTGCCCAGGGTCAGGGACATGCTGGCCTGGGCTACACAATCTGAGTGGCCCTCTATGTCTCCTTTAATGTATCCCAGGGTGGTATGTCTCCAGTCGTTGACACTAGCATGGGCAATGACCGTCATACCTGTACATGCTGCGGAGTGACCTGAGTGCGTGTGTTATGTGGCGGATTCCAGCGCCCGACAGGCAGCCTACTGTGATCATTCCCTTGTTCAGTCTGGTGGGTGGGGCGTCGGTGTGTCTGACAGTGGCGTCACCCATTACAAGTGTGTCTGGCATTGTGTGTGTTGCCTTTGGGGCTCTGACTGTTTAGCACACTGACGTTGAGAACTATGTGTTGCATGTCCTATGTCTTGTGGAGGCAGTTGCTTGTGTGTCTGCTTCAGAGGGCTCGTTAGGTTCGTGACATGTTTTAACAGTGCCTCCAGGTATGTCTTAGTGTGTTCATGTGTTTGATTAGCATTTGCGATAGTCACATGTGACACTGGGTTTGTGGTGTGCATGGTGTCCTTCCCTCCCGTTTGGTCTTGCCGGTCATGGTTTGAGAGAGCACAGCCCCCTGTCTGGCTATATAGTTGCATCTGTCACATGTATTATGTTCATTGGGAGAGGTGCGGCTTGTCCGTGTCCATGAGGCACCTGTAACAGTGCCCAGGATGCCCAGATTCACCATCTGAACAGGAGAGGTCGCTAGCAATTGACCCTTGACATGCCAGAGAAGCGTGAATGCATTTGCTGTGTAACTGGGTCAGAAGGCACCTATAGGGAAGTGGGTACACAAGGGGATTCTAGGCCAGTGTAGTACTCCATTTAGTATACATGTACTTTACCTATGTAGGAATACTATGGGAGCAGGTGCAGAGCTTTTGTGATATAGAGAACAGACAGTCGGGATTGCAAGAAGAGAGGTTATACACATAAACCTGCGAGCACGGAGCCAGATACAGTGTAGCGTTGCTTACGGTACATGGCGCACATGTCCACACATATACTGCACCTGGCGCCTGTGGTCGGTGCCACAGGCTACGGTGGACAGAGACATCACATACATGGCATGACACAGTACAGGTATGGTGACATTCTGCAGGTGTCGTATGCAGTGTGCTGGCTACTGACCGCAGGTGTCACCTGTCAGCTGTGGTGCACGGTGTGCAGCAGTCGGATGCTGTACCGGTACAGGAATATGTCCGCAATCGCGGTGCGTACACCTCTATGGCACACACACCATTGTGTGCAGATGGGGACACCTGTCTGTGTGGTCAGCACCCTCACAAGACAATGCACCCATGCGCCATGTCACAGGGGGTGGTCTTGCACAGGTGGCCAGTAAGGCTCACAGGTATGGCATTGACAGGGCTGTACAATGCAGCACCAGTGCGGGATGGTCACCCTGTGTGGTCAGTGTCCAGTCACAACACTATATCTGCATACACCCTCACAACAGGCAGCAGACATACACACATGTTGACACACTGACATGGTGGTGACCACACATGTCTACGGAGGGATGGCGTGTTGCATGTACTGCACCATCCACATCCATGCACCCCACACTGAGGTAGGTACAGATCTCTACCATGGTGTACAGTGATGTGTGGCACGTGGCACATAGTCCCCGATCTGTGGCATACATGGGCACACATTCCTGCACACATGTTGGTGCTAGGAATGCCACACCGCTATATGGGATATGTGCAGGCGTGCAGCGGTATGTAGTGCATCCTGCGTACTACCACTGTATCTGGCAGCTGTGCCAATATTTGCACTTGGGAGGTGGTAGGGGTTACAGTGGCCATGTGACATATGGTCGATGGCGCATGGCCGATGGGTATGCATTATGGCAGCGCTGTCATGTAAAGGCGACATAGCAGACTGTATGCACATGGCAGGGTAGGATGGTGTGTGACACACCTGTGACCAGCACCTGCACACATGCATGTGGACAGGTGTTTAAACACATGGTGTACACACAGACTGCCATGCGTGCTGTTACTATGCCACCATATGATGGCCCCATGATGGGTATGCATGTGGTAGGGGTTGCAACTGTGTTACGGACACGGACACGCTCATGCGGCTGCACCGTGCACAGTACATGTGTCACATGTATCCCCTGTTGCCATGTGTGTATGCATTGCTACGTTGTGACATGTGTGTCGACATACATGGAACATGGACTGTGGTATGGTATCACAGCTGTCACAGGCAAACTGTACATGGGTATGTGTCCCAGTGAACACAGCTACACCCTGTAGGGGGTGCATACCACAGACATGTGTCCGCCTTCCCTTCGTGTGTGTATTACCGCGTACGCCTGTGTTATGCATGTGGTACATCACAGGCTTCGTATGTGTCCTGCGTGCAGTCCATGCACACAGCCAGGAAATCACATATGTGACATATCCGGACATTGTTTCACTGTGGTACAGCTGCAGTCATGTGTCATATCTGTGTCAGGCCCGTGGTATGTGTGGAGCACGCCTGTCCGTGTATGGGTAGACTACATCACACCTGTGGGATCATTGATAGTACATGTGTACTCTGCACAACGGACGTACACCGCCACATAGTCTTGTGGACATATGTCACATGCTGTTGCTGGACCGTGAGGCATACTGCTGCACCGATGACATGGTGCTGGCATGGCAGCTACAGTGTTCACTGCAGTGTGTACATGTTCAGCCTGCACCCGTGATGCCTGTGCTGTCATCTGTGTGTACGTGTAACTGCATGTGTGTCTGCCCTGTGCATGTGTGTGGGTTTACCTGGCTGTGACTTGCGGTGTGTGCACTCCGTCTGCATGCTGGACGGCGCGTAGCACATACTGCGTGTGTGAGCATGGCCGGGTTGCTGTTGTGTGGGTGGACACATGACGGTCCACATTCTGCCTCCCATGATTTCGCCCCATGTGTATGCATGTCTGCACTGTGCAGATTCTAAGTGTCTGAGCATGCCCAGTAAGCAGCTGTGATGATGGACACACAGTACAGTGCACACCGCCCGTCTGCGTTGATACCCGTGTGCATGCCTGTTTCCCCTTGCAACCGCCACGTCTGTGGCATGGCGGGTTGCTGTTGTGTGGGTGGACACACACGGCGGTCCACATTCTGCCTCCCATGATGTAAGCCCCATGTGTATGCATGTCTGCACTGTGCAGATTCTAAGTGTCTGAGCATGCCCAGTAAGCAGCTGTGATGATGGACACACAGTACAGTGCACACCGCGCCCGTCTGCGTTGATACCCCGTGAGCATGTCTGTCTCCCCGCGCCGCTAGGTGTGAGGGCATGGCCAGTACACCATTGGGTACACACTACAGTCGGCACCGATGTCTGCTACTAGGCGTGTAGCCATGGCCAATGACATCCTGCATAGCCATGGTGACCATCCAGGTGAGTCATATGTGGTTGTTATGCCACAATGGCTGCCTACATCGTGCGCCGGATGCCCTCTCATAGGGTATACTGTATGTGGTGCATCCGTATCCATGTCGTGATGTACTGCTCCGTAGTTAGTTGGTATTCCCGACTGCAGCACTACCGTGTTACTGTCGCCCACCTTGGGATGGTAACATGCTGTGTGACTGCGCACTCTGTCTTCATTCCCTATCGGCTGCCTTGCCTCTGCAGATGATATCACCCACCTAGGGGTATGCCTCCTGACAGTGCTGTGCTCAGTAATCTCGGTAGCGTTCTGTAAATGCATCATGCTGTAGTGTGTTCATGTAGGTAGGCGTAGGTTTGACTCGGCCCTTCCCTGTGTGTGTGTGTGTGTGTGTGAGTGTGTGTGTTTCCAGCTGCCTCTGCAGATGAACATGCTTTTAGGCGCTTTGCAACACATACCTTGGCTATTGTCAGCTATTCCCTTACGGATGATGTTACCCTCCTAGAAGTATGCCTCTGACAGCGCTGTGCTCAGTAATCTCGGTGGCGCGTTCTGTAAATGCATCATGCTGTAGTGAGTTCATGTAGGTAGGTGTAGGTTCGACTCGGCCCTTCCCGTGTGTGTGTGTGAAGTGTGTGTGTGTGTGTTTCCAGCTGCCTCTGCAGATGAACATGCTTTAGGCGCCGCAACACATACCTTGGCTATTGTCAGCTATTCCCTTACGGATGATGTCACCCGCCTAGAAGTATGCCTCTGACAGCGCTGTGCTCAGTAATCTCGGTAGCGTTCTGTAAATGCATCATGCTGTAGTGAGTACATGTATGTAGGCGTAGGTTCGACTCCGGCCCTTCCCGTGTGTGTGTGTGTGTGTGTGTGTTTCCAGCTGCCTCTGCAGATGAACATGCTTTAGGCGCCGCAACACATACCTTGGCTATTGTCAGCTATTCCCTTACGGATGATGTCACCCTCCTAGAAGTATGCCTCTGACAGCGCTGTGCTCAGTAATCTTGGTAGCATGTTCTGTAAATGCAACATGCTGTAGTGAGTTCATGTAGGTAGGCGTAGGTTCGACTCGGCCCTTCCCGTGTGTGTGTGGGGTGTGTGTGTTCACAGCTGCCTTAGTAGAGTGTAGTTATTTTAGATGCTTGGCAACACATACCTTGGCTATCGGCTATTCCTTACGGATGTTGTCACCCACCTGGGCGTGTGCCTCTGGCGGTGCTGTGTTCAGTGGTCCACGTGCAGCGTTCCATACCTGTGTCATACTGTTGTGCGGTTGGGTATGTGGGGGTGTGGTCAATCACCATGCCTGCCAGATGTGTGTGTGTGTGTCTATGCTCCCAGCCGCATGGGTTCATAGGGTATGGCTTTAGAGTTTCCATAGAACACTTATATCCTGCCACCATCCCTGTGTTTGTGGATGGTGAGGCGCAGCTTCGTGGACTGCCTGTGTGCCTGCTGTGGTTGGCGACCTCCGTGGCGTGTTCTCCACGTGCACCCTGCTGTGGTGTGGTGGGGTGGTGCTGTGCGTTACACTCACGGCCTTGCCACATGTGTCCATCTGTATCTCTCTCGTTGTATATGTACATACATATGTTATGCCCATAGTGCTGCTCTTGCATGGACAGCTGTCTGTCCCATGTATCGCATATTTGCACGGCTGATACATAGAACTGTGGTGCGATGCATATCCACTCATTGTCCATGCAACGTCAGTATTCCAGAACGCCCTAGAGACATCTTCTGGATATCGTGGCAGACAGCTATCCTTGCTGTACTGACACTGTACCTGTACACGCCATAAACCTTGTGTATAATTGCCTGTTTATGGTGTGTGTATGTCTAACTGTGCTGTATGCATGGTGTGTGTGTCCGCTATAGCCATCTGTGCAGGTGTCGCCACTATGGGTAATCCTTGTAGACCGCTGTTTCATGTGCACTTCAGCACATACCTGCAGACCGTACTACCCTCCTACGGCAGGCCTTAGATCGACCGCTGCCCTAGGCTATAGGGCTCCATGGCACCCACCACCACAACACATGGTGCCCCCATCCTGGTGTACCTACATGACATACCTACTAGACAGGTGACCCTACTAGTGCGGCCCTAGGCAGCCGCGGGATTGGCGTATGCCTACTGCCGGCTATGAGCACATCACAAGGCATACGTTTGCATTCAGTTTTTTACAAAGGCTAGGTTATAATACCAGAGGGGGACCTCATCAACTATGCTTTAGAATGCGGATTGAGATGGATTATTAGGTGGAGGGTTGACCACACACCAGGGCTGACTGATGAAACACTGATTAAGCCTCTTTTGAGAAGCAGGTGGCTTAAACCCAAGTAACAGGAATGTAGTTTAGGTACAGATATACAGTTAACACACATTAGTCCACTCTTTCAGTTGTTTACCACTGTATTACATTGATATGATATACATATCTTCTATATATATTGTTAGATCTTTGATTGATGAGTATTAGGCATAGTACAATATCATATAATACATGTTTTAATAGGATGCTTTGGAGATGTTAATATATGTGTGTGTAGTTAACATTGCGTCTGTGCTTTATATGCTGTGGTTAATTGTTCATTGTTTGCTGAGAAATTGACCAATGAAAGTGTAAGGAGGGATATTTAAAGCCTGGATGCTTTTATGTTATGTGTAAGTCTGTCGGAGCCTATGGGTGAAAGCGCTTACTTGTCTATGAAGGAACCTTTGTATACCATTTGGGCACTGTCCTGGACAATTTCTCGTTGACTGTTTCATCTACCTATGTGTGTTTTGGATTGTGTGCCATAAGGTGCCAGCGGTTCTTTGATGTTGATTAGGTGTATTCCATGGTCAATTGACATTAATCCTATTAATTCACTGAAGGATGTTCTTTATAAGTGGGAACGCCATAGTTTAACCATCCTATGACCTTCCTAGCTGAAGTTGTTAGTGTGCCATTGGTATGTGTTCCACAGGTCGCCCATTTGTTCCGCAGTATGGGCGAGTGATCCCCATTTTGGTGCTGGCAGATTGAGTGCTGTATGCGCGGTATTACCTGGCGGTCTGACTTTGTATGGGGAGTGTCTACTGTAGTCCCTATCTGTATTTCCTGTGTTATGCCTTACTGCAGCTGTGTAATTCCACCAGGTTTGCAGTTATGGGTGCCATCTTGGTAAATGCGCTTGTCCATCCATGGGAACTGCCGACTGGACACTGGTATAGGGCTGTACACATTTCACACCTGCATTTAGCATTATCCGGTGGATGCTTTGCATTATTAGTGGGGAGTAAGGCATGTGCTATACCCACATCCCTCCCAGGCGGGACAACGGATTATCTGCCAAACAACACGAGCCCCATTTCTGCATATCCAGGATCCCTGGGCTGCAACCCTCGTCGGTACCCATTACACCTCCTTCATGTGTGTGGGTCTGGGCTGTGGGCGCACTTCTATGGACTCGACAATCTGGGGATTTCTGTTCATATGTCCTGCATTTCATGGACACTTGTCATCAACCTTAAACATGCTGGTGGTGCATATGTCTAGCTGTGCCATAGTCACAGCTGTTGCTCCTTCAGGGTCGCTCGATTGCAGCTGGTAGATATTGCGTGCGGATCAATTTTGGGGTCCTACAATGGACACCAATGTGCATATGTAAAGTGTAGAACTTGTTGGACTGTGTCCATCTGGCCAGTGGTTTTGACTGCTGCTGTATGTTCCCCAATCGCGGATGTCTGTTTGACTACCCATATTATGTAGTGCTACGAAAACCAGGTGTTTCTACAATGAACCCAAATGATTGTAAATCCAATGATGCAGGTTAGCAACTGCTTTAAATAATCCTCAGAAGTCCCAATAGGAAATATCCGCCACTGTATTGTCAACATAACACCACCAAAACATGTAGATCCTATTAATTCATTGAAGGATGTTCTTTATAAGTGGGAATGCCATAGTTTAACCATCCTATGACCTTCCTAGTTGACGTTGTTGGTGTGCCATTAGTATGTGTTCCACAGGTCGCCCATTTGTTCCGCAGTATGGGCGAGTGATCCCCATTTTGTTGCTGGCAGATTGAGTGCTGTGTGCGCGGTATTCACGGCCGTCTGATTTTGTATAGGGGGTGTCTACTGTAGTCCCTATCTGTATTTCCTGTGTTATGCCTTACTGCAGCTGTGTAATTCCACCAGGTTTGCAGTTATGGATGCCATCTTGGTCGTGCGCTTGTCCATCCATGGGAATTGCCTACTGGACACTGGTATAGGGCTGTACACATTTCACACCTGCATTTAGCATTATCCGGTGGATGCTTTGCATTATTAGTGGGGAGTAAGGCATGTGCTACACCCACATCCCTCCCACGGGGCGGGACAACGGATTATCTGCCAAACAACACCGAGCCCCATTTCTGCATACCCAGGATCCCATGGCTGCAACCCTCGACGGTACCCATTAAACATCCTTCATGTGTGCGGGACTGGGATGTGGGCGCACTTCTATGGACTCGACAATCTGGGGATTTCTGTTCATATGTCCTGCATTTCATGGACACTTGTCATCAACCTTAAACACGCTGGTGGTGCATATGTCTAGCTGTGCCATAGTCACGGCTGTTCACTTCTTCTGGTCTCGATCGCAGCTGGTAGCTATAGCGTACGGATCAATATATGGGGTCCTACAATGGACACCAATGTGCATATGTAAAGTGTAGAACTTGTTGGACTGTGTCCATCTGGCCAGTGGTTTTGACTGCTGCTGTATGTTCCCCAATCGCGGATGTCTGTTTGACTACCCATATTATGTAGTGCTACGAAAACCAGGTGTTTCAAAACTGAACCCAAATGGTGTAAATCCAATGATGCAGGTTAGCAACTGCTTTAAATAATCCTCAGAAGTCCCAATAGGAAATATCCGCCACTGTATTGTCAAAATAACACCACCAAAACATGTAGATCCTATTAATTCATTGAAAGATGTTCTTTATATGTGGGTATGCCATAGTTTAACCATCCTATGACCTTCCTAGTTGACGTTGTTGGTGTGCCATTAGTATGTGTTCCACAGGTCGCCCATTTGTTCCACAGTATGGCAGCGAGTGATCCCCATTTTGGTGATGGCAGATCGAGTGCTGTATGCGGTATTCGCACGGCGGTCTGACTTTGTATGGGGTGTGTCTACTGTAGTCCCTATCTGTATTTCCTGTGTTATGCCTTACTGCAGCTGTGTAATTCCACCAGGTTTGCAGTTATGGGTGCCATCTTGGTTGCGACGCTTGTCCATCCATGGGAATTGCCTACTGGACACTGGTATAGGGCTGTACACATTTCACACCTGCATTTAGCATTATCCGGTGGATGCTTTGCATTATTAGTGGGGAGTAAGGCATGTGCTACACCCACATCCCTCCCACGGGGCGGGACAACGGATTATCTGCCAAACAACACCGAGCCCCATTTCTGCATACCCAGGATCCCATGGCTGCAACCCTCGTCGGTACCCATTACACATCCTTCATGTGTGCGGGACTGGGATGTGGACGCACTTCTATGGACTCGACAATCTGGGGATTTCTGTTCATATGTCCTGCATTTCATGGACACTTGTCATCAACCTTAAACACGCTGGTGGTGCATATGTCTAGCTGTGCCATAGTCACGGCTGGTGCTTCTTCTGGTAGAGCGATAACAGCTGTATGATATTCCGTACGGATCAATTTTTGGGGTCCTACAATGGACACCAATGTGCATATGTAAAGTGTAGAACTTGTTGGACTGTGTCCATCTGGCCAGTTGTTTTGACTGCAGCTGTATGTTCCCCAATCACGGATGCCTGTTTGACTACCCATATTATGTAGTGCTACGAAAACCAGGTTGTTCAAAACTGACAACAAATGGTGTACATCCAAAGATGCAGGTTAGCGACTGCTTTAAATAATCCTCAGAAGTCCCAATAGGAAATATCTGCCACTATATTGTCAAAATAACACCACCAAAACATGTAGATCCTATTAATTCATTGACAGATGTTCTTTATATGTGGGTATGCCATAGTTTAAACATCCTATGACCTTCCTAGTTGACGTTGGTGTGCCATTAGTATGTGTTCCACAGGTCGCCCATTTGTTCCGCAGTATGGCAGCGAGTGATCCCCCTTTTGGTGCTGGCAGATTGAGTGCTGTATGCGCGGTATTACGGCGGTCTGACTTTGTATGGGTGTGTCTACTGTAGTCCCTATCTGTATTTCCTGTGTTATGCCTTACTGCAGCTGTGTAATTCCACCAGGTTTGCAGTTATGGGTGCCATCTTGGTTGTACGCTTGTCCATCCATGGGAATTGCCTACTGGACACTGGTATAGGGCTGTACACATTTCACACCTGCATTTAGCATTATCCGGTGGATGCTTTGCATTATTAGTGGGGAGTAAGGCATGTGCTACACCCACATCCCTCCCACGGGGCGGGACAACAGATTATCTGCCAAACAACACCGAGCCCCATTTCTGCATACCCAGGATCCCATGGCTGCAACCCTCGACGGTACCCATTACACATCCTTCATGTGTGCGGGACTGGGATGTGGACGCACTTCTATGGACTCGACAATCTGGGGATTTCTGTTCATATGTCCTGCATTTCATGGACACTTGTCATCAACCTTAAACACGCTGGTGGTGCATATGTCTAGCTGTGCGGTAGTCACGGCTGTCGCTTCTTCTGGGTAGATCGATAGCAGCTGGATGGAATTCGTGCGGATCAATTTTGGGTCCTACAATGGACACCAATGTGCATATGTACAGTGTAGAACTTGTTGGACTGTGTCCATCTGGCCAGTGGTTTTGACTGCTGCTGTATGTTCCCCAATCGCGGATGTCTGTTTGACTACCCATATTATGTAGTGCTACGAATACCAGGTTTTTCAAAACTGAAAACAAATGGTGTACATCCAAAGATGCAGGTTAGCGACTAGTTTAAATAATCCTCAGAAGTCCCAATAGGAAATATCCGCCACTGTATTGTCAAAATAACACCACCAAAACATGTAGATCCTATTAATTCATTGAAAGATGTTCTTTATATGTGGGTACGCCATAGTTTAACCATCCTATGACCTTCCTAGTTGACGTTGTTGGTGTGCCATTAGTATGTGTTCCACAGGTTGCCCATTTGTTCCGCAGTATGGCAGCGAGTGATCCCCCTTTTGGTGCTGGCAGATTGAGTGCTGTGTACGCCGGTATATGCACAGCGGTCTGGCTTTGTATGGGGTGTGTCTACTGTAGTCCCTATCTGTATTTCCTGTGTTATGCCTTACTGCAGCTGTGTAATTCCACCAGGTTTGCAGTTATGGGTGCCATCTTGGTCGTACGCTTGTCCATCCATGGGTATTGCCTACTGGACACTGGTATAGGGCTGTACACATTTCACACCTGCATTTAGCATTATCCGGGGGATGCTTTGCATTATTAGTGGGGAGTAAGGCATGTGCTATACCCACATCCCTCCCATGGGGCGGGACAACGGATTATCTGCCAAACAACACCGAGCCCCATTTCTGCATACCCAGGATCCCATGGCTGCAACCCTCGACTGTACCCATTACACATCCTTCAGGTGTGCGGGACTGTGATGTGGACGCACCTCTATGGACTCGAAAATCTGGGGATTTCTGTTCATATGTCCTGCATTTCATGGACACTTGTCATCAACCTTAAACACACTGGTGGTGCATATGTCTAGCTGTGCCGTAGTCACGGCTGTCAGTTCTTCTGGGTCTATCAATCGCAGCTGGTAGATATTGCGTACGGATCAATTTTTGGGGTCCTACAATGGACACCAGTGTGCATATGTAAAGTGTAGATGTTGTTGGACTGTGTCCATCTGGCCAGTGGTTTTGACTGCTGCTGTATGTTCCCCAATCGCGGATGTCTGTTTGACTACCCATATTATGTAGTGCTACGAAAACCAGGTTTTTCAGAACTGAAACCAAATGGTGTACATCCAAAGATGCAGGTTAGCAACTGCTTTGAATAATCCTCAGAAGTCCCAACAGGAAATATCTGCCACTGTATTGTCAACATAACACCACCAAAACATGTAGATCCTATTAATTCATTGAAGCATGTTCTTTATAGGTGGGAACGCCATAGTTTAACCATCCTATGACCTTCCTAGTTGACGTTGTTGGTGTGCCATTAGTATGTGTTCCACAGGTCGCCCATTTGTTCCGCAGTATGGAAGCGAGTAATCCCCATTTTGTTGCTGGCAGATTGAGTGCTGTGTACGCTGGTATTCGCACGGCGGTCTGACTTTGTATGGGGAGTGTCTACTGTAGTCCCTATCTGTATTTCCTGTGTTATGCCTTACTGCAGCTGTGTAATTCCACCGTGTTTGCAGTTATGGGTGCCATCTTGGTCGTACGCTTGTCCATCCATGGGAATTGCCTACTGGACACTGGTATAGGGCTGTACACATTTCACACCTGCATTTAGCATTATCCGGTGGATGCTTTGCATTATTAGTGGGGAGTAAGGCATGTGCTACACCCACATCCCTCCCACGGGGCGGGACAACGGATTATCTGCCAAACAACACCGAGCCCCATTTCTGCATACCCAGGATCCCATGGCTGCAACCCTCGACGGTACCCATTACACATCCTTCATGTGTGCGGGACTGGGATGTGGACGCACTTCTATGGACTCGACAATCTGGGGATTTCTGTTCATATGTCCTGCATTTCATGGACACTTGTCATCAACCTTAAACACGCTGGTGGTGCATATGTCTAGCTGTGCCATACTCACGGCTGTCGCTTCTTCTGGTAGAACGATAACAGATGGATGGTATTCCATACGGATCCATTTTTGTTTCCTACAATGGACACCAATCTGCATATGTAAAGTGTAGAACTTGTTGGACTGTGTCCATCTGGACAGTGGGTTTGACTGCTGCTGTATGTTCCCCAATCGCGGATGTCTGTTTGACTACCCATATTATGTAGTGCTACGAAAACCAGGTGTTTCTAAAATGAACCCAAATGGTGTAAATCCAATGATGCAGGTTAGCAACTGCTTGAAATAATCCTCAGAAGTCACAATAGGAAATATCCGCCACTGTATTGTCAAAATAACACCACAAAAACATGTGGATCCTACTAATTCATTGAAGGATGTTCTTCATAAGTGGGAACGCCATAGTTTAACCATCCTATGACCTTCCTAGTTGACGTTGTTGGTGTGCCATTAGTATGTGTTCCACAGGTCGCCCATTTCTTCCGCAGTATGGAAGCGAGTGATCCCCATTTTGTTGCTGGCAGATTGAGTGCTGTGTACGCCGGTATTCGCACGGCAGTCTGACTTTGTATGGGGAGTGTCTACTGTAGTCCCCATCTGTATTCCCTGTGTTATGCCTTACTGCGGCTGTGTAATTCCACCAGGTTTGCAGTTATGGGTGCCATCTTGGTTGTACGCTTGTCCATCCATGGGAATTGCCTACTGGACACTGGTATAGGGCTGTACACATTTCACACCTGCATTTAGCATTATCCGGTGGATGCTTTGCATTATTAGTGGGGAGTAAGGCATGTGCTATACCCACATCCCTCCCACGGGGCAGGACAATGGATTATCTGCCAAACAACACCGAGCCCCATTTCTGCATACCCAGGGTCCCATGGCTGCAACCCTCGACGGTACCCATTACACATCCTTCATGTGAGCAGGACTGGGATGTGGACGCACTTCTATGGACTCGACAATCTGGGGCTTTCTGTTCAAATGTCCTGCATTTCATGGACACTTGTCATCAACCTTAAACACGCTGGTGGTGCATATGTCTAGCTCTGCCGTAGTCACGGCTGTCGCTTCTTTTGGGTGGAACGGTAGCAGCTGGTTGATATTGCGTACGGATCAATTTTTGGGTCCTACAATGGACACCAATGTGCATATGTAAAGTGTAGAACTTGTTAGACTGTGTCCATCTGGCCAGTGGTTTTGACTGCTGCTGTATGTTCCCCAATCGCGGATGTCTGTTTGACTACCCATATTATGTAGTGCTACGAAAACCAGGTTTTTCAAAACTGAAACCAAATGGTGTACATCCAGAGATGCAGGTTAGCAACTGCTTTAAATAATCCTCAGAAGTCCCAATAGGAAAGAATCGCCACTTTATTGTCAAAATGACACCACCATAACAAGTAGATCACGAGCACTTTCGCCCGGTCTTACCGGGCATTTTCAAGTGTAGTTAGCTGAAACAAATAACTAAATAAATAATAATAAATATTTTAATAATAAAGATAATAATATGTTATTTGGACAATAGCTTCTGCTATTGACATACAATGCTGTTGGTGGTGCCGGTTACCATACATCTGGCTTTCTCAAAAGCCGACTTCACATTTCTAAACACTAGTGTGGTCTCCTTTAAGGCCCCTGAGCCAGTGGTAAACATTACTCAAGCCACTGAATCACTTACATATGCCTTCTACCAGCACCTACAGGACTGCATGGATCAGGCAATCCCTTACACAACTGTGAGTCTTTGTACCAATGCCGAGCATCCAGTCTGGTGTACCCCAGCCATACACAAGCTCTACAATGAAGGAGGTAGCTACTACAAGACAGAGCAGAATCCTTGTGAGGTATGACACCCTTGCTCATTATATGTGAAGAACTACAAGCTCTCATGACATCATCCAGGGCAAGTCCGACAGATATATCACCAAGGACTCGACAGACAATCATACGGCCTTCTTTAGCTATGTTGGACACCTGGGAGGACACTCCCAGATATGTTCTGACTGGGTTCACATTGATGTGAAGTTTACTGAACATACACACATTGCCAACATACTGGCTGATAGGTTCAGTGCAAACATCTCCACCCCCTCCCGCCCACATGGAGAGATGTCTGTACCAGAGGATTGTCGCCCCCGAAACTTCTGTAATGCACAGGTGGGACATGCTCTCTCCAAGGCAGTGAACACAGCATCCATGGGACCAGATGGTGTCCCGGCTGTGTACTCCGTGATCTCATAGAGGAATTAGACCCACATTTAGGACAGCTGTTTAATCTTAGCCTCACCTCAGGTAACGTACCCAAGTTGTGGCGCACGGCGACTGTAGTCCCACTTCACAGGGGCAGTGCTTCCACTGACCCTGGTTATTACCATCCCATTAGCTTGAGAAGCCTTATCTGCAAAGCCATGGGGAAGGATCATAATGGAACTCATAGATGACGACATAGGGGACTTGCATACTTTCCATCCAACCCAGTTTGGCTTGGTCAAAAGCAGATCATGCGTTTAAAACTTGGTTGACGTTTTAGGAACAGTCACCGAGGCCATTGATGAGGGTCAGGCAGTCCATACAGCCTACCTCGACCTGGCAAAGGCCTTCAACACAATACCCCCCTCGGGTATCATTGATAAACCCATCGGCTTGGATGTGAACCCGTACATTGCAGGATGGGTTGCAAACTGGCTAGGTGACACAACCCACACGGTCATAGTTGCTGGCACCATGTCAGACTCACTGCCGGTCACAGGCGGTGTCCCACGGGGCTCAGTCCTGGGTCCACTCTTTTTCTGCATCTACATTTCCAAAGTACAAGCAAACACAGGGGGGTTATGGCTGACATTGTTTGCAGATGACTGCGAACTGGGTGCCATGGTGGGACGGACATCTGACACAGATATCCTTCAGAAGGGCCTCACAGATATGGATATCTGGTGCCAGGGACATGGCCTACAGCTAAATGCCGGGTAATGCATAGTCATACCCTTTGGGAAGAACAAGGTTACCCCTAGCTGCCATATAAGTGGCAATCCACTGAGCACAGAGGGAGTTACCAGGGATCTGGGGAGCCAGGTTGTCAGTCACCATTCGTTCGACACACACGTTGCTAATGTAGTTAGGTAGACCTTCTACATTGCCCACCTGATCGTGCAGGGATTCACATCTAGATCAGGGGAGGTCATCGTCTCCTTGTACTCATCACGCATTAGACCTATGATTGAGTACATTGCCCCGTTCGGAAGGTATCTGACCCGACACCTGCAGCAGCTGGGAAGGCCCCATAGGTTCATCGTCAAACGGATGCAGGGTGTCAGGAATTTGTGTTATGCTGCCCGACTGTAAGGACTCCTGCTCCATTCAGTCACATACCACTTGCTCAGTGGTGACCTGTGCCTGACATACGAGGCTATGTTGACCCATATTTGATGACTATGCTTCACCTAATGGATCTACATCCCTCAGAGCAACAGGGGCAGCTGACGGGAACCTTGACACGGTCATTAATAGAATGTGTTGGAGGGACAGATACATCACCCACACACTCACTATGCTGTGGAACAACATCCCAGTACATGTGAGGCAGAGCACCTCGCTGGCCTTGTTCGAGGGGGATCTTGACCAATGGATGGGAGATTGCAGATATACCCCAGGAATTACATCATTGTCACTGCTTGACAGAGGTACAGCAATATAATAGGCATTGTTAGCTCCAGACTGGAGGGTTGGCAAAGGCAACATAACTATGGGCTAGGGTTATAGCTGCCCTTGGGCAGATAGCCTACTATGTACCTATGGACCTATGAACCTATGTTCATAGTTTGTCCCATTCACACTTGTCTATCCCCTATCCTCATTCATATGTGTATATTTCTGTGGCACATGATTGAACTATGTATTACCTGCAGGTATGCTGTGTACAGTGCACATACGTCATGGTTGATTACAGTGTATCTGTGTACCTACCTCTGTGATACTGGGGACTACCACACATCCTTCACAGCATTACATGCATATGTCCATACTATTATTCTTTGGCCTGTGGGGGGTTGTTAGGGCAACGGTTACATGTGTCCCTGTTTGTGCACGCGTCATGGTGGTCTTTGACCAGCCTCTGTTGCTATCGTGGGATGGACGGTAGTGTTGGTGTGTGTTTGGGATGTGTTTCCACTGCCGGTACATCTGTGGGGGGTGGGGTTGGCACATGTTCCTCTTTGCAGGGAGCCCCATCCTGGACATTTGTGTCATGTGTCAACACTTGGCACATGCCATATGTCCTGTGCTATTCCCACAGTCGTGTATGCCTTCCTGCATTACTACTGCGTGTTACTGGCTGTTTGTATCTGGTACACATGGCTATTATGGTGGATAGCTTGGCCTATTCCCATGCTATGACATACCCATTCATCCAGGCATATAGATGTTATTCCATCCTTTGCATTGGCCGTGGGTGTTTGGCCATCCGGCAACGCTATTCTCAACGTGTGATGTCCCACCTTCACCTTCTGTGCCTGTGGCACCCTGTTGGGGCGTCCTGCTTGGTGGGCAGATGTTCCGCCATATGTGTTGTGTTTGACATGTCTGCATAGCTAATCATCAGTATGGTGGCTGAACATACTGCCTTGTCCACATGTGTACAGTTATGGGCACCGTGGTGTGTGCACGCCTATGGGGTTTCGACAGGTCCATACCACATGCGGGATGTACACATTCTGCCGACACATTCACATGCAGCCATTTGGATATCTGTACCTGAGGTGGGATGTTAACATGTGGGGTACATATTTGCCCGTGTGGCACTGCCTAGGACAATACTTCATACTACATTTCAGGTATTCCCATTGTGTGTAGGTGTGCAGCTGCGCAAGGCTGCTAGCTGGGTTGGGTGCACAGTCGTACATGGGTGCGGGTTACGTGCTATGACGGGGCTGTTGTGTATTACATTTGCATGCATGGGTTCTGCTTCTGGATATTACGCTTAGGCATACGCCGTCCTATGTGTATGCGACGGGCACGTTGCTGGGTGTAGTACATGTTGCTATGCACATGTTTGTCTGTGTTTAGGGTATCTGGTTTCCTTCTGGTTGTTATATCGACACGGCTACCCGGCTGTGTACTCTCACTACTGCTGGTGACCATGCCCATGTGGCTACTTGTGTGTAGGTGCGGCGCGCTGACATGCTGCTGTACACCTTCACTGGGTATGCCCACTGGCAGTGCATTGCGTGACGGACACGGTATTACGCGTATCCTTTGTTCCTTGGACGGGTACAATTTAGACTTCGTGGGTTAATGTTTGGTTCTCCGTTTTGTGTAAACGGGTACTATGTTGCATACTCTACGTACGTGTCATTATCCACGGACCCTGGCTGGTGCGGTTACTATTGCAGGCGGCCTGTGACAGTCAGCACTTTAGGTTGCTCATCGCCTGCCGGCTTGGCCACGCCTACGGGTGCATCCTACTTGGGCTCGCTCACATGCCCTCTGCACATGTCTGTGGTTGCGGCGCACACTCATTACTATGCATATGGCGCTGCTACGCCGATTATTCACTGCACTGCCGGCGCAAGCCTTACACTGGCCTTGCACCGAGCTTCATGAATCCCGGGGAGTGTTTTATTCATATTAATACTTGAACTTCTATCAAACTTTGAACTTGTGCAAAACTAAAATACAATTTTCTTTTATAAAAATAACCTGCTTCTAAGGCTACACAGTTTGGAAAAGTGGAGTAGCATACAACAGGTCATGTAATGACCAGACTTGTAAATGGTAACAATGAGGCATTTGCTATGCTGCTGTACCAGCTATTGATATTCATAAGTAATTTCTATGAGTAGATAATTTGAGACTGCAGATTATACCACACTACTTACAAAAACCACACTAGCTCTATACTCTAGTATCTAACACTGTATTTCCTTATACAGTACACACAGCAACTTTTAAACTAAGAAAACAGCATCATACACAAATGCAAATAGATTAAAAAATGTAAAAAAAAAAAAAACCCACAAATCAGCTTAAAGTAATGGTCTAGGTCAGACTGAAGAAAATGGCATGTCAGTAGATTTCAGAGCAAGAGACAGACAGGTAATTTTAGTTAATTACAAAAAAAAAGATGAACTCGTAGGATAGCTTGAAATCTGCATAGCTGCATGAATCTCCAACTGCAAGACAAGCTAAGTAATGGACATCAGAATATGCACCAATATGAAGCATGATAGACCAAGCTATGCACCTATAGCAAAACACAGACTTGAGCAATCTCCCCTCACCCATTTGCTTTTCCTCACACTTTAGCTGGTGTATACAGATTTACAACATAATGTTTTGATTTCAGCCTACCTCATTTTTCACATTCCCTTGCACAAAAACAGCTGCAACCTCACTTTTGAGAGCTTTGCCACAACCAAAGAAAATATTAAGGAAGGCATAGGTTTATAGGTTCATAGGTGTGTACTAGGCTAATTGCCTTGGAGCCTTTACAAGCCTAACCCCAAAAAATTGCCCAGGCATGGTGCCATCCAATGTTAGTTCACAATGCCCCTATCCAGTAGGGCAACTGGAATGATCCCTGGAGTGAACTTTCTGTTACCCATCCACTTGTCAAAATTTATCTTGAAGAGGGCTAGCTAGGTGCTCTGCTTGACATGAATGGGAAGCTTATTCCAGACTAAGGGCAGTCTTTGGGAGATGAACCTGTCCCTCCAGCATGTTCTGTTAATTGTGGTAATGAGGTTGTGACCTCTAGAGCATGGGGTGTGGGGGGATTGGGATTTCTTTAGGTGTAGCATTTCAAGTTGGGCTGGGTCGGACATGGCTTTGTAAGTCAAGCAGAGATCACCTCTAAGTAGGCAATAAGAGACTGAGAACAGCTGAAGTGTTTTGAGTCTGTCCATGTAGAATGTGTTTAAGGCCTAGGATCCTTTTTGTGAAGTACTTTTGTGGCGTCTCCAGTGGTTGTAGGTGTCTGGTTGGATACATGCCAAACAGGGTATTATATTCGATGATTGGTCTAATGAGGGATGATTAGAGAGCGATGATGGCTTCTTTCTTCCTGGATGTGAAACCTTTGGTTACAAGATGTGCCACGTAGAAGGACGTTCTGACCACAGTGGCAATGTGGTGGTCGAAGGTGAGGTGGCTGTCGAAACTGGGTGCCCATATCTCTTATGGCCTTTCAGTGTTTAGTAGGGTCCCATCAACATGGTAATTCATGGGAAATGAGTTTTTCCAAAGGGGATGATAAAGCATTTTTTTGCATTAAGCTTCAGGCCATGGTTCTGACACCAGTCATTGGTCTCAGAGATGCCCTTTTGTAGGAAGTCTGCATCACTTGGGGAGTTGATAATGACTCCTAGCTTGCAATCATCAGCGAACTTGGTCAGCCAGAGTCCTTCTGTGTTGGCCTAGAAGTAGATGCCAAACAAGAGAGGGCCCAAGACCAAGCCCTGTGGGACTCCACTCATGACTGGTCGACAATCTGACTTAGAATTCACAACTTTCAATCTGTGGGTCCTGTCGTTGAGCCAATTTGCAACCCACCTAGTGATGTAAGGATTGATGCCTAGTTTGGTGAGTTTATCAATGATACCTGAGTGGGGAATGGTACCAAAGGCCTTGGCCAGGTCGAGGTAGGCTGTATGCACTGCCTTACCCTCATCCACAGCCATGGTGACTGCCTCAAAGAAGCCAACTAGGTTCAGCAGGCAGGATCTCCCCTTGACAAAGCCAAACTGTGTGGGGTCAAAAGTTTGGAGATTGCCTATATCTTTGTTAAGCAGGTCCGTGATGATGCGCTCCTTAGCTTTGCATACCAGACTCATCAGGCAAATGGGGCAATAGATCTCAGGGTCTGCAGTTGCTCCTCCTTTATGGAGCAGAATGACTGTAACAGTGCACCATTCATTGGGGTTATAACCTGAGGTAAGGCTGTGATTGAACAGGGCACACAGATGTGGTGCCAGTTCATTTTGTAGCTCATGTAGGATGCAGCCAGGAATATTATCAGGTCCCGTGGATACTGTATTCTTGGCTTTGGGCAATGCAGCTTTTACCTGTGCCACAGAAATGGTGGGGACCAGGCTTTCTTCTGGTATTGTGATAGGGCCCTTGGGGGGGCAGAGGTGTAAAGTTGGCACGGAATATGTCAGCCAGTATGTTGGCTATATCTGTTGGCTCAGTATAGGAAGTGCCATTGTGCAATAACTCAGAGAAAATCTGGGTATTGCCTTTGAGGTTTTTGATATAGCTATAGAAGGCTTTGTGGTTGTTTTTGGTGTCAGCTGCAATTCTGCCTTCATAGCGGGCTTTAGAGGATTTGATAAGGGATCTCAGCTTTTTGTTGAGACTGATAAGGGAGGTTTTCCGGTCTTATGACGTCATTTTTTTCTGCAACAGTTTCTTCCTTCTGTTATAGAGTTTATTGATGGCTGGCGACCATTGGCTTTTATTTGGAGGAGAATGTCTTAGTTCTATTCGGTATGGTAAGGTCCATGCATTTGTGCACATGCTAGTACAGTGCAATGGTGTATGATTTGGCAGTCATGCAGCTATTTTCCATTGGCATGGGTGCCAAGAAGTAAGCCACCTCTGTTGTTAGGAGCCCAAAGTCAGCTTTAGAGAAGATTTGCAGGGTAGTCACCTTAGCGGGGGGTGTAGGTGAGATGGAGATTTCCATGGTGATCAGCTTGTGGTCAGAATTAACCAGGGATATATTGACTATAGGTGTCGAGCAACAGTCTCCCATGTTGGTGATAACCAGGTTGAGGATGTTGCTTCATCTAGTGGGGGTCAGAATAAGCTGGTCCAGGGCATTGGAATTGATAAATTCCAGAAAGTGTTGGGCCTGTACATTGGTACTTGAATAGTTTTCCCAGTTGATGGAGGGGTAGTTGAAGTCACCCGGTATGAAAGTATTGGGTTGGACCTTGATGGATTCAAGGGTGCTTAGGAAGTTGGAGCGAGAGTCTAGGGACCTCTTTGGGGTTCTGCAGCAGGCTATGACTTGCATCACCATCTTACCCAGTGTTAGTTGTACCTGAAGTATCTTGGATGCATTATGCTGGGCTACCAGTCTAGAAGTGTGCTTATCCTTTAAGAATATGGAGACACCACTGCCTTTAGTGCTTCTGGACGTATTCTGAGTTCAAAAGGTATGGAATGAGTTGTAGCCTGGGAGCGCAGGGGTGCTTTATGCCTCTTTAAACCAGGTCTCAGTTACAGCACAGATGTCAACATTCTCCATCTTGAGGAGAGCTTTGAGTGAGTGTATCTTGAGATTTAGACTTCTAGCATTGAGCAGCATGACCCTCAGATTGCATTTGTTTGTAACTGTTATGGTGGAATTTTGGTCTTTGGAACACTGTCTAAAAAAGGCACTATAGGAGTGGCAAGAGTCTTAGCCAGTACCTGGAATCCCACAGGTGATAGATGCAGTCCATCTCTGACAAAGCATTGAAGTCTGTCGATCATGTCGTCCTAGGCAGACAGATACTGGATCCCCTTAAAATGACACCAGAAACTTAGCCAATTGTTGATGTCAATCATTTTCTGCTCGTACTGTGGTATAATTCTGGGTGATGGTAGAATACTGCTCTTTGCTAGGTTCATACCTGTCTTGGCCACATAATCTGAGAGTTCCATCACATCTGTTTTCATGTAGTCCAAGGAGGTACATTTCAGATCATTCACACCCACATGTACAATGAATGAGTCCTATTTGTACTTGTTGTGGAGTGACCTGGGTGCATGTGTTATGTGGTGGATCCTGGCACCTGACAGACAACTGACTGTCACCTTCTTCTTGTTCAACCTAGTGAGTGAGACATCAGTGTGCCTCACAATTGAGTCTCCTATGATTAGACATTGGGCAAAGTGTTTTGCCTTAATGGCTTGGGTTGAGGGGCACACTGTGGTGGTGAGTTATGTGTTCTGGGGTTGGTGTTGTGTTGTGGTGGTTGAGTGCATTTCTGTCTCAGGGGTCTCTGTTGTTTGGGTAAATTTTTATTGAGAGGCTCCGCGAAAGTGGTTGGTTTGTGTTTTTATGTGTGGGTTGTGATGGTTGGCGTTTTGGAGGGCTGTGTGTTCTATGTAGTGAGTTGCAGGTGTTGAACTTCTCCTCTTCACCAGCTAGTCTGGTCTTGGTTGGAGCATGCACTGCTTCCAGTTTGGTGATATAAAGTGCATCTCTCACAGGTATTAGTGTTGGGAAGTAAGAGGAGAGGGTTGTCTGTGTACATTAGACAGTTGCCACACTGTCTCAGAATGCCCAAGTGTAGCAGGTTGGCAGGAGAAAGCTCAGGAAATTGCCCTACAGTCATA
Organism: Protopterus annectens; assembly: GCF_019279795.1. Taxonomy (NCBI): domain Eukaryota; kingdom Metazoa; phylum Chordata; order Ceratodontiformes; family Protopteridae; genus Protopterus; species Protopterus annectens. Next base: position 886,091,616 of record NC_056725.1, read on the forward strand.
TCAGGAGGGGTTGTCATAACTAATAAGTACTGGTGCTGTTAATGTGTAGGAACAGCTAGTGCTGATAGCACCTAAGTATGCTACAATAAATGCTACAAAAGCCTGTTAAAGTGCTAGCCAATTAGGCTAATTGAAGTGCAAGAAGTAAAACAACAAGCACATTCTAATGGGAAAATTGGAGAGCAGACTTGCTGGCACCAGTAAGAGTTTACCTCGGCTGAGAGCCACTGCACAGTGTGCAAACATGGGCTTTTAAACCGGAAAGTTGACTGGGATGGAAAAAATGCCCAAACGGCCAATATGCTACAATTTTTGGACCAGAAACCACTCCTCTTGTGGTAGATAGGCTACCTAGTGCTTACCACTACCACTGATAAGCTATAAGGCTTGCCTCCAACACAGAAAGGTCTGGGGGGCTCAGAAACTATGAAACAGTCCTGGATGCAGCAAATGTGTATCTGGACTAGACTAGTTACAGGAAAGATGGGAAACAAGCTTAGAAATTTTTTTTGCAGAAAAGCAGTTAGAACACTAGCAAAAGCACTTTAAATGCAGTGCAAGCTAACACACTTGAGTGTGTAGCAATATTAAGGCAAATGCAGTTGAAATAAATGCAGATAAGTTAAAAATGACAAAAAAAACAAGCACAGAGAGCAGTAAATTATGAAAAAATCAAAATGGAGGCAATTAGAGTATCTCTTTCTCCTTCCTGTTGCTCTTGTAGTCTGCAGGATGCCAAAACTGGATCCACAGAGCTTAAACAAGCACAAACCCATGCAAAAACGGGCTTTTAAACCAGAACATTGAAAGAGAGGGAAAAACTGCCCAAACAGCCATTAACCTATAATTTCTGGGCCAGAAACCACTCCTCTTGTGGTAGATAGGCTACCTAGTGCTTACCACTCCCCACTGATAACTTAGAAGGCTTACCTTCAACACAGGTCTGAGGGCTCAGAAATTTACAAAACAGTCCTGGATACAGCAAGTCTGTATCTGGATTAGACTGGTTACAGGAAAGGTGGGCAACAAGCTTAGAACCTTTTTATTTTGCAGAAAAGCAGTTAAAAGAGTAGCAAAAACAATTGTAATGCAGTACAAGCTAGCACATGTGAGTGTGTGTGACTATAACCACAAACTAGCCATTGTTATTTACAGTGGTTATTTCAAAAGCATGGGGTGGGGGGTTTCAACAATTATTATTTTTTTAATAGATGGTGCTGAAAAGACAAAACTGATATTCCTAAAAGTTGCCGTAGAATCATGACAAATGCTTTCTTCTGCACTGCTGGCTGCTGCTAATGAAATTCTTTGCTGCTGGCTTGCACACACACACAAAGTCCATGATTCACACATACCATGCTTATTACTAACTTACAAATCAACAACGTATAGAATTAACTGCTAATGTTATGTGGTATGTGATGTTCCTGGCAAGGTATTAAGCATGTTAGTTTTTATTTTGTACAACTCCAGTAAACTACACCACCTAAAGTTTATTTTCATCTTCAGAGACAGGTTTGCCGCTTAGGCTAGCGCCACACATTCTTAATCATCTGATAAGAACTTCGAGAGCCCTTTGTGTCTCAAGATAAGCAGCTAACCTGCTGCATTTGAAATATTCCCAGCTATTAATCATGGTCTTTAAAGGAAAATGTGGTACTTTAACTAGAAATCTACTCATTAGGAAGGGGTTAGAAATGCTGTAAAATTCAGTAAAATACTTGTTTTCCCCTTCAGCCATGTAGATGGATAGCATTCAAACTTGTGTCTGTGTCTGATTTGGCATGTGCTTACATAACTTAACTAGTCTCAACTAGGAAGCTTTTATGTTGCAGTTTATAGCTGAGCAGCATAAGTAAATACTTCTCCATAGTAAAATGTAAATATTCCTCTTGACACACTTTTGTTATGTTATGATTCCAAGTAACACTGGTAAAAGCACCCCCCCCCCCAAAAAAAAAAACTGTTTTCTACAAAAGTCTCAGTCTACTAATATAACAGAATAAAAATGCCTTATGTAAAACAAATGTGAAATAAATACTGAAGACTGAATGGTGAATGTAGTGAAAACATTTCCTTGACAGTTTTTGAAGGTTACCATTTCAAGTAAAAGGGAAAAAAAGACCAACACATTCTGTTTTATACAGAAGTCTCATAATCAGCTTACAAAACAATAAAAATGCCACATTTAAAAAAAATGTGAAATAAATTCTGAAGACTGAAAGGTGAATGCAGTTAATGGTTGTTCTTACATCACCTAAAGTGCCAGTGATGTATTTAGTACTTGCAAACAGTGCAAACACTGCTCACAGCAATGACAAATGGGATCATGACCGATGGTCTGCTTTCTTATTTGGAGATCTCGCTGGTGACCTTCTGCAGAGAGCACTACCTTCACAATTCCTAGTGGGAAAGTCTGCACTAAAAACTAATTCTACTTTTAATAATCTGTCATCAGGACAAGAGGCAATTGTAAATTACATGGGCAGCAAGAGCATGTTTGAGTGCAAGCCACAAGACAACAGGGAAATCGGTGGAGGGTGTGAAAAAAATCAAAGACCAAGTTTGATAAACTTTCCTTGAAGATAAATAATAAGTTACAAACAGGATTAGTTGTAAAGTCATGTCCAAGTGCACAGCTGAGACTCTGCAATCAGCCTATGAACAACAAAGAATTTACAGATCTGTCATTAGTTTTGCTTTCTTTCTTTTTTAATGCATTCCACCTTTTTCTTGTAGCTCTTCTGTATGACTTCTTTTGTTATTTAAAATTACTTTCTTTTTTTAAGTCCATATTAGAGAACTGACAGTGATGGACAGTGAAAAAGCAAGCACTGCAAGACCTGCCATAGAGGTGGTTCTATTTGTTGGTAACAGAAATTTGTCCAAAGCTTAGATGAAGTGTGTGTGTGTGTGTGTGTGTGTGTGTGTGTGTGTGTGTGTGTGTGTGTGTGTGTGTGTGTGTGTGTGTGTGTGTGTGAGATACGGAGACTGTGCATGTAGCTGGAAAACAGTGAAGAGACTACAAGACCTGCCATAGTGGTTCTGTTTGTTGGCAAGTGGCAACAGAAATGTGTCCAAAGCCTAGATGAAGTGTGTGTGTGTCCATGGGTGTGAGAGAGACACTGTGCATGTAGTAGACAATAATTTAGTAAAGTAAATTATAGGTACAGTTAATGCTAACTTGATCTTTAAACTTTTTCAGTCATGGAGATAGCCTCACTAGTTCTGCACTGACATTATCTGACTAACGTATATTTATATATTAGATTCAGCCTGGAACCAGAGGAAGTTGAGTCAGGAGCCACCGGAGATAAATTTTCTCATCCTATCCTAGCTGATCCTGCTGCTGTGCTGCACCCCTGTCCCTGCTATTCTAAATCCATAAATGTGAACCTTCAATGTACGAACGTTAAAAAGTAAACAGAGCCACAGTCTAAGCCCTCAGCCAAATTCCAACAAGCTAGTATTCTGCCTCATGAAGATGACATCATCACGCATGCCCCTGTACCTGATTACATCAGCATTAACTTCAACTAAAAAAAAAAAAAAACGGGAATTGAAGGGGTCACTCGGGAATTCATGGCACCCTATTCTTTTGTCTTGAAAACTTGTAAATACAAAGAAATTCAGTATGGTTGAGAGGTATGATTGTATATGTTCACTTTTCTTGGAATCCTTGCCCATTTTCATGTAGTTGTCCTGTTAGAAGGTCAGCTTGTGTCAAATGTATGGGCATTAGACAGACGCAGGACATATGCACACAAGTCGCTTGCTATTGTTTGCAATATATCCTTGTTCTTGTTATACTAGTGTATTACAAATTAACCCAGTGCACTTTCTTGGACTTCATGTATGCAACCCGATAGTTGTTATATAGCATTAATTGTTGATTTATGAACCTATATTATTATGTCACTGGTGTGTGTATGTGTTTTGACATTGCCTTCTGATATTTTCCTTTAAGACCAATTAAGGTCATACAAATATGTCTACACCTGTATGTGTTTTGCCTTTGACATGGCATATGTTTGTGACACATGCATTCCATTTCACATTTGTTTGGGTTGTGTACACCTACTTCTGTAATTAGCAGCAAGTTGGCTGCTTTGCTACAGTACTGCTGTTTTGGCACTGTGTTTGGTTGTTTGCCTATCATATGCATAGTCAGAGGTTCTATTCTTTCCTCTCTTTATATTCTTCAGCATTTCATGTGTTGCAGCTGTTCCATCTGTGCTGTTGCTTGGCTTACACTTGTACTACTGACAGACTACTCAGGTACTGGATTCAATATCCAATCTGTACTGTGATCTGTATTTATTACCCTTCAGCACACAAATGCCATCAGTCATACCCATCCAGATATGACTGTCACACAGTTTGCAACATGGCAAACCATAATAGTGCATAGGTTCATATGAATGTCAGTATTTCACCATGGCTGGTATGCATCCCCATTCTGTATGTCAACTTGACATTGCCCATGATGTAGAGTGTCCCATTTGTGTGTATCTTATCTTTCCTTACTGTTTATTTCTGACCTTTGTCTTTCATGTCTTGTGATATTTGTTATATATGTATACTTTCTGCTTTTCCTTTCTCCTCCTCTTTCCCTGCTTTTAGCTCACTTCTACCCCTCAAAAGCGGGGGTGGGGGGGGGGGCTATTCCCAACACAAAAAATATAACAGAAAATTGCCCATGCCCCGCTGACTTTCTCTGAGTTTCCTATTCCAGTATACCTCTTCTGTTTCCTTTTTCACACATTCCCCACCTCTGCTTTTCTATCTCTCTATTTCCTTGGGTGTGTGCATTACCTGTGGTTCTGATACATGTCCTAAACACATTGTTAGCCTTTATTCATTTTTTTTTTATTAGCAATTTTATGAATTCTGTCAGAATCTGTAAGTGCTAGCAAGTATATTTTATTAGTAATTGACTTATGGAGATATCCTGTGGTTGTCTCTATGCTTACTGGAGAAATTGCCGGAGATATGTATTACTTACGAATGTCATGCAGCTACAGTTGGATTGTATACTTTCCATAGCTTTGTCAATGCACACCAAGCATTATGGGACAGTTTTCATGACTGATGGAGTGGCTGTGAGTGCCATACAGTGTGCCTATGCTGCTGCTCAACTCTGTTATACACCAAGATAGTCAATGTTCACTGAGGCATATTTAAATATTGCAGGGTTATTCACAACTTTTGCCCTGATATCAACTAAATGCACCATGTTTCTTGAACATTATGGAATCTGGCTTATTGCTTGCATATGCAGCATTTGTAAAAAAATATTTACAAATATTTCAATTATTCAAATAAAAAATAAAAATAACAATGAATGTAATGTGCTTTCTTTTGGGATATAATATGTGATTACAATACCTGTACAATGATTCTTCTAAAGCTGAGACATACATAGTTATCCTGTTCGGAGACAACAGAACTTAAATATATGAAAAGGCAAACATGAGGAAATAAGGAATGTACTTTAATTATCTTGTACATGCCATAAAGGATATGGTATAATTTTATAAGAGAATCAAAATACACAGATGAAATATTATGCAACATGGTGTAGACAGAGCACAGTGTATCCTGGAATATAAAGTGTTGCAAACTAAGGACTTTAAATATTCAGTTTGCTATTACTACAATAACAGATTTTCCTATATATTTTCTAGCAAAAGTCATTATTGTATTTTATTTGCAATTTATTGACCAGGTTAGTCACATGTGGCCAGCTGACTCTTTTCAGAAGAGCCCAAAGTGGGAGCCTTACTAACAGCAACAGTTAACATGGAGAATTAGAGAAGCAAAAGCACTTTCTGAAATGCATCTGAAAAGCCTTCAAGTCAAAACTTTTAAGTTCACACAGTTCTATGCAACATACAATTTATATCACAGTTAAACTTAAATCTATCTTACTTGAAAAATTAAGCCTATTTCTAGATTTTAAGTCATATAGAATCTCCGACTGATGAATGTGATTTAGAAATCCCTTTCTCAAGGCCATTTGAGTATGCATGGTGCATAGTGGGGAAAATGGCTGCTGACAGTTCAAAGAAAATGTGACTACATACAGAATAATAGTGTATGCTTTCACTGGCTTTTGCAATGTGCAGATCATTAACAGAAGAAAGATGCTGACATCCCTTCTGCTGAAGATCTGACTGATACAAAATGGCTGTCTTTGCCTTTTCATATACATCAGCTATGTATAAAAATGCAGCTGCATACAGCTGATGTGCTGATCCATGCAGGTACTGGCATTATAAGTCAAAGACTGGTTGGTAAGCAGGAATGGGTCTTAGACAGAAATATGTTACCATGCACGGGAATGTAACTGGAATAATGGCATGACACCTACTACTTCAGCCCATCAAATATCATTGCCAGAGTTGCACAGTATACTTTATTTATTTATGTATTTATTTTTGTATTCTTCATTGCCCAGATTAGTCCCTTTAGGTTAGTGGCCTCTTTTCAGGAGCGAGCTAGATGTTATTTCTACTACTAGGGGAAATTTGGCTAAGGCATTGGGGAATGTCTCCTACTCAAGATCTGTACTTCCTGCTTGTCTATTATAAGTAGATGCAAGTGCCTTGTTCCTAGTGCAGTGGCAGCTGGGAGGATGGTGCAAGAAATGGAGAGAGAGATAGATGGTGCAGAGCTGAACACCAGCTCTAAAGTAGATATCTGTGATGTTGTAGAACATTTGGAAAGTCTGTTTCAGAAGGAATTGTTTGCATTATCAGTGGATGTGACAAAAGAGGAGTGTATTGTTGCACCCCACGTTGTGGTATGATATATTAAATGAGATGAGAAATCAAAATGAGCAAGAGAATAATGTGTCATGGGGGAAATAATGGAGAAAGTCCAGGGAGAGGAAACAGAGGATATTATGAGAGGTGACAGTACACAAAAATAGAAAACATATGTGGAGACAGTGGCTAATAATGGCAGAGAGCAGAAAAAAATAGAAAAGAAGAGAGCATCAAATACACTGTAAAAGAAACAAGGATATGGATAGATATGAGCTCTGGGACACTGTAATACTTCCCTTAGGAGTTAAAACACATGAGTTAAAAGGCTTTATTTTATTAAAAAAAAAACAAATTCCCCAGGATTCAATAAACTCCATGTAGGAATAGTGTTATTTCTACACGGAGTAAATGGTGTTCGCCTCTGCATAACCTTCTCAGCAGCACTCCTTTCAAATTCATGAAGGCGCTTTATTGAGAATGGATCTGTGGGCATGAACACTGAATGAATGCAGAGGGCATGTTGCAGTAGTGCTCGCAGATCCAACACGCCTCCTGCACTCTCAAAGTGCCGTAGGGCACTTTTTAAGTGCTTTCAGTGTCCGCAGACACTGAAAGCAACTAATAACAGTAAAATAGTGTCTGCAGACACTGAAAGAGTTAGAATTTGAAATGAATGCAGGGGGTTTATGACAGGTACTGTCACACACTCCCTGCATTGTGAAAGTGCCGTACAGCACTTTACAATGCTTTCAGTGTCCATGGACTCTGAAAGCATGATCATCAATGGGAAGCAATGCAGGGGGTGTGTGACAAGTACTGTCACACACACCCTGCATTGTTAAAGTGCTCTATGGCACTTTACAGTGCAAGTGTGTCCTCAGACATGCATCCATAATGCCTAAAGTCCGGACAAAGGGCAACCAAATGGGGGGACAAAGGTCCAAAAATAGGGACATATTTTAAGTACAGCTCTCATAAACTTAGAAGGTTGATAGAGGAACAAGGTTTGTATTAACATAACATTTTCCGAAGGATTAGAAGTCTGAAACTCAAATGTATGCCATTATTTAGTGACTTTAATCCTGTTATTGTTCATACAGACTTAGAAAGTTGATAGAATGACAGATAGTGCATTACCAAATATGAATCAGCATTATTATTAATACATGTAATTAAAGTGCTTGTATTAAAATTTGTTTTCCCAATATAAGTTAAGTTTAACCGTAGCTGAGCAGGTTTGTGCAACATGACCGAATGCTCTGTATTGCTTAAACATCTCATAGGAGCTAAATACAAATGTATAGCTAAAATCCTCAATGGCAAAATTCCGTAGTGATTAGAGTTCTGGCATTGCATGCAGCAGTTCACAGTTCAAGTACATAAACAGGCACTTCATTTTTACATGGGAAAGCATTTTTAAAAATATTTTTATTTTTAAATTATGTACTAATTGATATTTGTTAAACAGGGTAGTGTAGCTGGTCCAAAATTGTAGTGTCGGTGAATAACACATGTTAACCCAGCCATATAAATACAAGTTTCCATACAGTATAGCCACACCCCAGGTAATGTAATGAAAGTACATATGGGGACATTGAGTAAAGTAAATCATATACACTTAATAATATGTCAGTAATGATTAAATAATTTGCAATTCTGAAATATTTTTAAATGACAACTGAGCAATGCTTAGCAGTGCTTAGCTCTGCTCAGCCGGTTTAAGCATTGCTTAGACATTAATTCTAAGCAGCAGTCAGCTCAGCTAAGCAGATTTGTGCACTGCTAAGCACTGCTCAACATGTACCCCTTTAAGCACTGCTCAACTGAGCTTGGCAGATTTGCGCACTGCTAAGCTGTGCTCAACATTTTCAAAATGGTCCAATGATGGCAAAGCGTGGGAATATGTCCTTATTTAAATTGTACAGATGGGAATACAGCCAGAACCTGCTTTAGTTTAATCTCTGCAGGAACTATGTCGAGCATAGGAGAGGGAGCGCACTTTCAGGTGCAGCACTGGGGCATTTTTGACCAGGGCTCACAGTACAAAGCAGAACCCTGGGACCATCTGGCACATGACCTTACCAGTTCCACTGGCATCCCCTGAACTGGTGAGCAGGTACAGCATCATTATGCTGACCTAAAGCATAAGAAGAGGGTGCTCTTGTCCCAGTGTATCCAAGATGCTCGGGCACAGAATTCATCAGTAGTTTGTAAGTATGTCATCCATAGCTGTACCAAATTCTAACCTGAGTATGTGATAGACAGATATGAATAATGTTTGTTTTTTCCCCCTACAGCTGCAGAGGGGAGGGCTAGCAATGTGGAGGTCCATGCAGACAGACTGCCAAGGCTGTGCTGATAGGCTGGTGAGCGCAGATCTATCTTGCAGTATATAGTGCAATAAATAAGGAGTACATTGTTTACTGCCAGTAGGTATAGTGTGTTCTGTGTCTACTGAATACAGTTTGCCAGAATAATATTGAGCTACAGGATATGCAGTAAAAAAATCACTGTGTCATGTTACTAAAATAAACGTTCATACCCAAGCTGTTGTGTTTACTCTGGTATGTTGTAGAAATAGAATGTCAACAGGTTCTTCACAGCAAATATGGCTTTGACAGGATGTATTAACTGAGGTTGTTCTGAGAACTAGCTGTTATGCAAAACTGTAGATTGTGGAGCTGTAAAACAAGATATAAATGAAATATGAAATATGTTATGCACTAAGATCTGAACCCTGAATAGTAATATGTAATGTATTATAGTGTTTCCCCTGCAGCATTGCCTTGTGTTAACTTTTGTTTTCCAGATTGTATTATTTCAAATGATTAATACACAGTACACTATCTGTCATGCATGAATCTCAGGATTACAAGGTCAGACTGTCTAACCAAAATATCATTAGGCAGACATCAGTCAAGTAAAAGTTACCCAGTAGCTCAATGTGATGAGAAATAGCTTTGTTGTTTATTTTTGACACCCAGACATGGTTTGAATCCAGGGAGTGGTACTGAGATGTGTGCATATATACACTCAAGAAATCTTGAATATTTGTAGAAACAGTCAGGTAGTATTAACAGATATTTTCTCCACAGTTCTTACAAGTAAAGAAATGTTTGTAGTAGCTGCATGAAGGGTATACTAATACACCATGTAAAACTGCTCCACTGTCCAAACTCATGCCTGTAAATGACAGCCGGATAGGTACATACACAGTGCACTCTTCCCAATAAATGTCTCTCAAGTGTCACTCTGTCATGGCTAGTAGTCACTGCTGCCAATAACCTTGAACAAAGATGGGAATCCAGGTGAAATATGCCAGTAGCACACTCACACAACAGTGCAGGGCACCCCTTCTTTGTCATATATGTAACCCTGACATGTATGAGTCCCCTCTAGTCATGTACCCAGAGTTGTCACACTTTGCCCCATACCATGCCAGGTTGACAGTTTAACAGGTATGTATGTGCTACAGAAACTATGGGCCATTGATAGATGTAAAATGAGGGCAGAACTGTAGAGTATTGTGCAGTATTGTTGTGAAAAATAGAAGCCTATACAGTTGCTAATGGACTTTTTTCTCTCCCCCACCCCTTATCTGCATTAATAATTATTATTCATATAGTATGGGTATCTTGTTCTCAAAATCTGTTGTTGGGATATGTGCTCTATTATTGTTCATATATTTAATTGATTGCATATTAACATACCTTGTTCAAATAACATTGTTGGTGACCTGTTGCCATCAGTGTAACCAGTATGCTCTTACAATGCTTACTGTTGTTCCATTTATGCATGTGTTCTGTTTGCTAAGCAACTGTTTCAAAGCTATTGTTTTGGGTTAATTAGAACACCCACGCATGCCGTTATAACTAATATTGAAATGTGTTGTTCATGACTAACCAATATATTTTGGAAAACCTCAACACCATAGCACATTCAGGAAGGCAGATCCCAGCAGATCCGCCTGTCCCACCTCATCTGGCCATGGCACCTGGCCCCAGCATGTCTGGGACCCAACCTGGAACATCCTCCTCTACTGGTCCTGAACCACCTTCAGGTGGAACCACATCAAGGGACAGGGCCTGTACCCTTAGGGCATGGGCGTGGAGAGGAGCCCATCACCCACATAATATTCCGGGATCTGGTGCACAGTACCATCTGCTCAGAGTTGGATGGATGGCTGAGCCATATTGAGGGCTGCCTGGCACACCTTGAGGGGCAGCCTGCCCCTGCTGTCTTGCCCCCAGCACAACCACCTTCGGGGCCGTGAAGGTGCAGTGGTGACTGCCCATGTGTGGGAATCTCAGTCCCAATATATCCATTTGGGGGCTTATGGGCCACTGATTCCAGCCACCCTCCTCATCCAATGTGTTTACCCCCCTCATGTGTCATATACCGCCCCAGTCTGCTGTTTTGCGTGTCTTGCCTGTCTGTGAATGCAACCTATTCTATCCAACCTACCTCCATAAACATACCTATAGCCCTTCCCCAACATCCCACTCTCACCTTAAGAAAAAAAGGGCATCTGTCCTGCAAAAATATCATTGCCCCACACATAGCTCTACATTTTGCCACCATGTACAGTGAAGTAAATCAATCTACCCTCAAATTACTCTACAAATGTATGTTGCCAACACCCCTCCCTGTGGGGTGTGAGGCTGTAAATTCCAAATGTTCCACATCATTCACAGCTGTTGCTGCAGAAGAAATGTAGAGCTATGGTCCTTTTCTACACCCATCCTGCACATCCCTAGCTGCTTTTCCTAATGTTTTACCCCCTGCTTGTCCCCATTTCACCATTTTCTTTTCACCCTTTTTTCTTTTCTTTTTTTTGAAATTAGTGCTGGTTTAAGTGGGAATAAGTGGCACTAAGCGAAGCTAAAGGGATTTAAGCGTCTCTTAGCATCACTCAAATTCATGCACAATCATGCAAATCCACTTACAACTGCTTAAAAGTGCTTTAATTGCTCTGTCTCAATCAGCCCTTGTTCTGCCCAGCAACAAAATAATCAGTCCTCTCACGTCTTGAACCCAGGATACTGGGCACAACAATCACAGCAACATACCACCACACCATCTGAGCTGTGCAAATTTGCAATGCTTTTACAAACATATCATGCATTGCAGCCATTTAACATAAGTGGAAAAATACACATCCCTGGCAAGTCTTAAACCCAGGACTCTATACACTCTAGTCATAGCAGCTACCACTACTCTACAGGACCTCTGGGAAGCACTCCTCCTTCAGTGAATATATCATGCAGGATAGTCATCCAACATTAGGGAAAAACATGTGGAATTAGTAATGTTATATACATACACACACACACGCACACACACACACACACACACACATACATATATATATATATATATATATATATATATATATATATAGATATAGATATATATAGATAGATATAGATACTCAACCTCTTAGTGCAAGACATATGCACAAAGCCTGACAAAGTGGGGGAACAAAGGCCAAAAAATAGGAACATTTTTTAAATATGTATTTTATAAGCTTAGAAAGCTGCTAGAGTATCATGGTTTGTTTTAACATATATTTTCTGATAGATTTCAAGTCTGAAACACAAATAATTGTCATTATTTAGTGACTTCAATGCTCACATCATCCCAGTGATTTGTCAGGAATTCACAGCAGTTATGGGGAACAGACCAAAAATATGAGCCACAAATATAGACAGTCTATGAAAATCTGGACAGTGGAGAGGTATGACTGCAGCCATGTAACAGAAGGGAAAAACACTGAGATCAGCCAACCAGTTCACCCATCAACTTCTGCACTACAGTCAGACCAACACAACACTGCACTAAACCAGCTCTGGGGAATTGCTCATGCATTTGCACATATATCATGCACTACAGGGATGCATCTGTAGGGAAAACAGACATTGTTGAGAAATTGTCTACCCACAACCATTTGCACCACAGTCACAGCAACATATCAGTTAGCCAACTGACCTCTTGAGTATAACAAGTGTTTGAACAAATGTATCCTGATTGCCAGTCAAACACTACTCCTATATATATATATTGCCCCAAGTCGCAGTATACTTGGAATCTGGAGGTGTTAAGGGACATGTCTCCATCTGCCCCTACAAACATATACAGCTGACAGACCACCAGCAACTGTAGCAGCACGCATGGTCAGATAGTAAATGATTTATAACACTTACATCTGTCCCTCTCCCTACTCAGACCAACAAACATTTACACACTACACTGCTACACAATCTTGACAGTCTGTTAACAATGGCCAGATGGACATAACTCTCAACTGTACAGATTTCCACAGAATGTCCAGGGTATGGGACCATAGTTATGGCCTCTTCCTCATAACATTTCTGGGATTCTGCTAAATCACTGGGATGATATCAGAAGTGAAGTCACAAAATAATGATATACCATACCTCTGAACCTCTTAGTGCAAGAAATTTGGACAAAGCCTGACATACTTGAGGGACAGAAGACCAAAAATAGGGACATATTTTAAATAATGGTGTTATAAACTTAAAAAAGTAGCTGGAAGTGACAGGGTTTGTTTCAACATAAACTTTCTGAAGGATATGAAGTGTGAAACACAAATAGAGGTCTATATTTAGTGACTTCAGTCCTCAGATTATCACAGTGATTTGCCAAAAAAAGATTGTATGAGGAACAGACCAAACCTAACAGGCAAACCCTTGGACATTCTGTAGAAATCTGTACAGTTGAGAGGTATGTCATATACATATCAGTGTCAGACTTCAAATCACACAGAAAATGCATGTCCAGACAAACCCTGTTAATCTAGCAATTTTCTAACTGTATAACAGCAATATTGACAATCTGTCCTTAATTCTGGAGGATTGATCCTATTTTGCTGGGCTTTCTCAACATGTCTTGTCTAAGAGGTATTCCACCTACCCTCTGTGATGCTATAGCTCCCACACCTCCATAATGTCCACCTCACAGGCAAGGAAAAGGGGCAAGGCCCACATGAAGGACTTAATTATAACACTGTTGCCATGCTATTGGCTGCTGAAAAGACAACATAGCTGTTCTGGATGCAGTTAGCAAGTGGGAGACACCAATTAGTGCAGAGGCCATCACCTGCCCATGAGCATTACCTTCAAAAGGCAAGCTGTTGCCTATGCAAAACAGGTCTGAATGTTTCTATATAAAGTCAGACTGTAACTACAGAAACCTACATGTCTGCATTACTCTGAAATAGAAAACTCTGCAGCACTATAACAGGTATGTCAAACAATTAAGCATGGAATGGAATGCAGAAGGGGGGATGCAATAATGAGAAATAGGACATTAAACAATAGGTCTCAACAAGACTTGCTGGACTGACATGTTGTTGTCCAGCACCTATGGCCATCCCTGCTGGCTTTGTTTGCAGTGAAATAGAGCACAGCTCTGGCTACTGATTCACCTCAGTAAAGGTCAGCTCACATATGACTACTACTGGAGTGTCTGTTGTACAATACTGATTGTGACATTGCTAGGCCAGCTACCAGGGATGTTGTAAATATTCATATGTCAGTTGTGAATGCTGCTATGATACATATGCTTGTCTTACAAATGTAAGAGACCTATATAGGGTATGTACATAGTAAACAACTGGCGCAGAAGTGTGTGTAAACTGTATGCTATATACTGATCTTATACCATTCAACTGTCCTTAGTTTTGCAGACTGACCACATGTTTGCCTAATATTTGTAGTCATTTTCTCATGCAGTTGTTTTGTCTGGCAAATCACTGGCAACTCAGTAAAGACTGAATTCATAACATAATAAGATACATTTGAATGACAGATGTCATATCCTTCAGAGTATTCCTGTGAATGCAAATCCTACTTTGCTATCAACTGTCTAAGTGTGTTACAGCATTATTTTTAAGTGTCACTATTTTTGGACCTTTGCCCCCCATCTGTGTGCCTTTGTCCAGATTTCTTGCTCTAAAAGGTTGAGAGGTATGACTGAGCTGCAAGAGTGTAAACACAGTGTGCCATACTGACAAAGAACAGAAATGTATATCAAGTATTACCTGTGCACATGTATATAGTAACAGTATTAACTGGAAGCCTCAAACATACAGACATGAGTTGCAAAACATCAGGTGAATATGGTGTGCTTATTTTACAAATGTGTAATGAGTTTCACTGCATCAAACAGTTATAAATGTCTGCAGCAACAGGTTGTTGTACTGCCTTGAAACAGAAATAATTACCAGTTTGATTACAATTACAAGCTTGAAATTGGAAAAGTGTTCAACTGTGTCATGACTTTGTATCCAAGCCTACACCAAACATCTATATGATCACCTACATAGCTGTATGGACTCACCAATACCTGAGTGGAGAAAATAATCTCCCCCAAGGTAGATTAAACCTCTGTGGTAGACAGCAGTAATACACAAACCCCATAATAGATGGAAATATTAGCTGTACAGGGCCAAGAAGGAGCAGGTGCCAAATTGGAAGCAATCTCACCTTTGTCTGAACAAGCAAATAAGGTCACAGGTGAAGTACTCTAAGGTTAACTTTGAGTGCAAATTGGACACATCCACCAAGGCCAATCACAAGGCCTTACACACATATGTCTGCAACCTCAGAGGCAACACCCAAATCTGCTCTGTACTGGTGGTCAATAACACCACATACACATACACCAGAGATATAGCCAACCTGCTGAAGACAGGTAAGTGAAAACCTCACCCCCATCCTTCCATCAGTAAAGGAGGACATGCATAGCAGCTGGCCCCCCTCCCCTCATCATCAGGGAGCAGGGTCGTAATGCCCTCTCAAGGGCAACAAACTGAAGTCACCATGGGACCTAACATCCCTGGCTGCATCCTACATGAACCCAAGCATGAGCTCTCAGCTCCATTACACACTGTAGTCAACCAAAGCCTGAGCACCATTGTTATCCCATCTGCATGGAGGACAGCCACTGTCACCCCTCTCCACAAAGGTGGAGCATCCACTGACCCAGCCAATCATATGCACATCAGCCTGACTAGCCTGATCTGCAAGACCATGGAAGGCATTATCAAGGAACTTATAAACAGGGACATCATCAACCTCAAAATGCTTGAGCCAACACAATTTGGTATTGTCAAAGGGAGATCAGGCTTGTTAAACCTGGTCGACTGATTTGAAGTGGTCAGAAAACACATGGAAGAGGGGAAGATGGTGCGCACTGCCTGCCTTCACCTAGCCAAGGCGTCTGACAATAATCCCCAGTCAGCCATAATATATAAGCCTACACAGCTTGGCATCAACCTGTATGTTACCAGATGGGTAGCTAACTGGGTCAATAATAGTACCCACTGAAAGTATTGGAAGCCACCCCTAGAAGTAGACCCTTAAAAAGTGGTATACCCCAAGGATCTGTCAGGGGGCCTCTACTGTTTGTGATATACTGTTCTGAGGTGCAAGACAAAAACAGTGGTCTGTGGCTGACCAGGTTTACAGATGACTGTAAGCTGGCCATTGTCTTACATACCCCTAGTGATTTGAGAATCCCCCAGGAGTCTCTTACCCAAATTAATGACTGGTGTCAGAAACATTGCCTTAGACTGAATGACAGGGACTGCATCATTATCTCTGTTGTGGTAGATGTCATTCACACTAGATATGACAGTAATAACAATGCACTGAGCATGCAGTCAGGCATGAGGTGACTTGTGCACCAAGGCTGATAGCAACCTGGCAGTTTCCCACTGCATTGGTACCATTGTACTGAAGGCTGTCTACATGGCACACTTCACAAATAAGGGTATGTCATCCAGGAACCAGGAGGTCATAGCATCCCTGTACTCCTCCCTTATCAGACCCATTACCAAGTACAATGGCTCATTTGGCATATACCTTGCCAACCACATGCAGCAGTTGCAGAGACCACATAGGTTCCTGACCAAGAAAATCCAGGGTCTGCAACACCTATCCTATACAGATACTTTGAAAGCCTTGTCGCTCTATTCAGTGTCATACAGACTGATCATAAGTGATGTGTGTCTGGCTAACAAGGCCATTCCCAAACCAGACTTGCTGGAGTGTATGCATATCTGTAAGACAATCACCAGTCATGCAACCTACACACAAGGTTCTCACATGGTCTGTGACATGAATAGTACTTGTTGGTGTCATAAATTTGTGTCTCAAGTAATACACTGTCTGTAAAATATATTCCCTCCCCATGTCTAGCAGAGTACTTCTCTAGCCTTCTTTCAGAAGAGGCTGGATGACTGCATGGGAAACACAAAAGACACCCCTGAGATCCCACTTTTGTCCCAGCTGGAAAGGGGAAACAGGTGCTGACTTTGAAAGGACATGGGCAAACATCCGGGCTACGCATATGAGGACATCTGGGCCAATAGCCTAGTGTTATCCTATGAACCTATGTACCTAGTACTTTACATGTTTGCTGTATTTATTGCAGACTATCCTGCAATGTTGTCATATATGAATCCCTGTGAGTCTGAAATGTGTAGTTACTGCATTGATACAGTAGTCCCTTGTTCCTTTATTAGTTACTGTCATATATCATTACATCTGATCATAGTTTCAGGTCTGTACAGCACTAAGTCAGCTCTTACAGTACTTGATATGTACATGGTGACACTGTATAGCTCACTCCAATAGCCTCGGTCTTGGTCACACTTACCATTTTGCTAATAGGCTCATCACAAAGTAAGATTAGTCACCCTTTGTTGAGTGCCTTACAGTAGCTGTTACAGAGATGGATTGTGATAGAACTATCTTAAAGTATGAGCTGAAGGGCCTATAGGTAACAAAGTTATGCAAGACTTTAACAGGAGTGTGTGTGTTTGTGTGTGTGTGTGTGTGTGTGTGTGTGTGTGTGTGTGTGTGTGTGTGTGTGTGTGTGTGTGTGCGCGCGCGCGAGCGCGCGCAATTCAAAACTCAAATAGCAAAGTGTGTGTGTCATCTAGTTGGCTAGGGACCAATGTACTGTTTGGACAGAGAGGGTGACAGATGTTTGGAGTGACCACTGTGCTGAGATGTTAACCTCATAGGAGTGCCAGTGTGGAGTGCTATTGGTGTTGTGGAAAGAGAGGGAGAAATGATCCCCACACTGACTGTGACCTCTGTGTGCTCTGAAGGGTAATTGTACTTTAATGTGCAGGTACTTGTCATCCTGCCATTGTGTACATCCCTCACTGGTGTTATTGGTGAGTATTTAGACTCCCTGATGATTGGGCCAGTACAGGGGTGACACACTGACAGTATGTACTGGTGGATACAGATAGCATATCGTATCATGTACCGTCATTGAGCCCCTCTCAGTCTGACAATGTCATACAGGGTTATTTCACAGATTGTCCAGGTCTCCTTGACCATTTCTGACATACTAAGCCTAGGTAAGTGTGTACTCCACACCTGTATCTGATTGCCTCACACCTATGGCTAGCATACCTGGTGACCCGTGCAGCAGGATAGCAAGTTATAGATAGTAGTAGTGGGTAGATGCTGGCACTGGGTCAGCAGTAGTGCATGCATACAGAGCATGCAATGTAAGGGAATGGCTATATTACCAGATACCTAGGTACCATCACTGTGCCCCCAGGGGTCTGGCATGCCACAGACACATTTGCCAAACTATGTGGACAAACATCATGTATTGTTCAACTGGTGTGTGGAAATACACATTTGTCTGGCAGTGGGGGCCTACATCTTTTAACCCCATATACGCATTCCACATACATCGTGGTGCTGAAGATATCAGACACCTATGAGGAGGTCACCCTATAACACATATGCACTGATATGTACCTGGCCTCGTGTTACTGTGGGGGATTTTATGTTGGACAAACCTCAAGGGCCTTGAGACTAAGGATGAATGAACACCGTAGCGACATGAAAAATCATAAGGAGACTAGCGCTCTATATCAACACACATTAAAACATCCTCAGGCTAGGTTTACCTTTATGGTTATTGACCGCATTTCTGGAGACAGAACTAATAAACAGGGCTGGCATGGGTCACTGGACCAAAAGGAGAAATACTGGATTACTACACTGGGGGGTTTATTTCATCCCGGATTGAATGACCATCTATAGGAGAAGTTGGGTATAGGAGAAGTTCGCCATTTGATAACATTGATGTTGATTCAACTGATTCCAACAAGTGGAGTATATTTCTTCAGGATATCCTTTATCTAGGGACTATGAACATTTAGCATCTTGGTTGATATTGACCATGAGTCCACTTTAATTATACACAGCATATGGATCATTTGCATGTGTAATATATTGACCAATTTGAATTAATGTGGTCATATAAGCTTTACACAGTCCTTCACACGGTATCCCAATTAGTTCCACATATCAACATATTTGTTTAGATTTTGATGGTTAAGAATATGTCTTTTGATTTAGATTTTTATTTTCAATACTCAACTGAAGATTCTCAGCATAGACCATACAGTATGTATAATGGCATACACCAATTTAATTTAGGTGTATATTTACCTTATTCCCGGTATACATATACCTTTTATTCCCTCATTGTTCGGATGTAGAATGTTCAGGCCTCTTACCCCAAATACCGGATATATAACAATTTTGGTGCCTCAAATGAATAATTGTTGAAAAGCCAAGGACTATTGCTATACACATATTGATTGATAAAATATGGGTATATGACAGAATGGATAGACTATATTATGTAAATAAGTGGCTATATTTCATGAACACATTTTTTCGGGATGTTCATGTTAATTCCCAGGACTGTTTTCACTATTATCTTAGACAAGTTATTAATATATAGCTACATTTACTAGTACATTATCAGTCTTGGAAGCTAATGATATATGTCATGGGCTTAATCTTCAATATAAGATTTTCATTGTGGATGTTGCTGACTTGTATTTACTATTTATTTTATTATTTTTATATTCATCTTTTTTCTATTTTTATTTCAGTTATTTTGTATACCCATACACATTTATATATATTTATTCATTATGATTTCTTATATACATGTTCTATATATATTTTTTATCAATTATGTTAGTCCATCTAATTTGAGCATTATACTTTTGGTGCTTTTGATGAAGATTGGATCAGTAGCCAGGGTTTATGGCACTGTCCTTTACTAATATGAGCATGAGAATGGATATACCATAATATTATCATAAATTTTCAACTCTGTGTTTGCACCTCTTTGGGGTGGTTCACTTTACATTTAGGATTGACTTTATTAATATATACAGTACCCTTTGTATTTTCTGTAATATGAAGATGTCTCAAATTTATTAATATTCATGAGCAAATGATTGTGATTGGCTCTGGACTAGTATTTAAAAGATGATTAAAATGTAACTTGACTACATTGTGTTACACTGAGGAAGGCTGTTTGCCGAAACTAGTCTGTTATGGACACAAGTATTTAATAAATTTATTGAACTCTGTGCTGCCTTGCTGGTCTATTTGGTCAATTTGGACATATGCACTGATGTCAGTTATTGTGCAGCTCACATGTTCCTGGAATGTCCACATGCACCTGTAGGAGCAGTCACCTATTTGTGGTATGTAGGATTGAATATATGGTACTGCAACGCTGCCCATAGGGGGACAATCAGCAGTCGATGGCACTGATGTGTATGGACACAGAACAAGAAAGTCTGTCACAGCAGACAAACCACTAATTGTATTCTACATACCATACCAGGTTACTGGGCTGTGGGCCCTGATTAGCCATAACCCTAGGCCACATGTTAGCCTATGTTTATGCAGGGCAGCAGCTGATGTCCCCATCCAACAAGGACACAGCTGGTATCCCAAGGGTGTATGTGCTGTTAACCATCCAGTTGACCATGTTACACTTGGAAAGGTGTAGGTACCTACTCTGCCTGATGTGGACAGGGTGCCCATTCCCCCACAGGGTGAATGTGTGTAACACATCCACGCTGTCAACAAGGCCAGTCCAGGTCACTCACCAGGTGGAGGCTGTGTGTGTGTGTGTGTGTGTGTGTGTGTGTGTGTGTGTGTGTGTGTGTGTGTGTGTGTGTGTGTGTGTGTGTGTGTGAGTGTGTGCGCGTGCTAACAGAGTGGAGCATGACCTGCACTCATGCAGCAGTCCCAACAATGTGGAGTTTGTGATTTCCTGGCATGCCAGAGTGAGGTAACTCTTCAAGGGTATGTATGACACTGGGGAGAGGGTTGGCTTCATAGCCTATAGGTGTACGGTAGATGTCTGATGGGGTGGTATGCCCTGGAAGGGAACTTCTATGATGTCCCCAGCTGCTGCATGTGCCATCTGATGTGAAGGATGAATGGAGGATTATGCACATTAATGGTCATCATTGGGGGGAATATGAACACCAGGATCAGGAATGCAATGCATGCTGTAATGCTAGTATGGTGAAACTACCCCCACATACACTGTCCTGATAGATGGCAGGGGTATGATATGGGCGTTATCAGTGGATAGTGCTAGCACATGTGGATGTTCAGGGTCTGTACATAATGGTGCCCAATGTATAAAGTCCTGTGATGTGTTTCCCTGTTCATGTCTTTAAGGTGGAATGTCTCGACAGCAGTGGCAACCATATTCAGATGCTGAGACTGCAGCAGTCATAGATGCCATGAGACTGCATCACACAAACATGTTTGGGAGGGGGAGACAGCAGCTGCAAGAGCAGACCACCCTGAGGTCAGTCTTAGTAGCCACTGTGAATAATCTGGGGTAGCATGGCAGAGGTCAGGCACAGGGCCACTGACCTCATCCACCATGCCTGACAAAAGGCTGCAGCTGTGGCCTGGGAAAGGACAGCCACAGGTGGGGGTCATGCCACGCAACCCCCACTTTTCCCAACACAGGAGTTCCTCGCCAATTTGAGGGCAGCCACTGAACTCCAGGAAACCATACAATCCTATGCCCTGCTGGTGGGTGGCACACAGTTAACAGATGCAGAACATCCAGGTAAGGCCCCAGTGGACATCACTTCAATACTGTAACATTCATATTGGAATCCTTGGAGTATGTGGATGCATATGTCAGGTCAAACTGCATTTGTGGGTGGGGTTTTGTAATGCACACAAGTGCACAACTATTGTGAATGACAGCAAATTGTGTAGTATCACAGCTTGTCCTGTACATGTTCAGCTATGCATAATTTATCCTGTACCAATACCTCATGTGAGTGTGCTGACAATACTTCTCCTCCACGTCTTCATAGGTACCTTGGGTCTGGCTAGAGAACAGCTGCCTGAAGCTGGTGGGTATGTAAATGTCTTGTTGTGGTTCATCAATACCCTAGTCATGTTACGGACATGCATTTTTCCATGCACACAACTTTTACTCTTAGCCATATTGCAATATGTGCATGTTCACTTGTGGTGGGGTTAACTGCAGTGTATCACAGTGGTCATCACAGAAGCCTATTCTCAAGAGCTGCAACATACTGGCATGCACGTTTCTGTAGGTGTTGCCACTGTGCTGTACAGGGGTACATCAATATTGTGTACATGAGTGCAGTGTGTATTAAGTGAAGGTTCAACACATACTCCCACTCCTCACGTATCTCAGAGGTGCATATTACTTGCAACATTAAGTGGAAATAGCTGCACTGCATGTTGTTGAGGGCCTGTCCAGAGTGTGTCTGTTGTGGTCTGATTGTGTGATGTGCATGTCATCATTCAGAAATTGTGTGGTCTGTATAATGCCTTTGTGCCACCTTACCTATGTGTGTGTGTGTGTGTGTGTGTGTGTGTGTGTGTGTGTGTGTGTGTGTGTGTGTGTGTGTGTGTATCAGCAAGCATTATAGTGCAGGTATTAATTTACATATGTTGTCTTCTCCGCACAGGTAAACATGGGGGTTGGGGTCTCTCCCCCCTCACAACCTGATGTCAGTGTCTTAGCAGACCATGATGATGGTGGTGGTGATAGTGAGGTACAGGTGGGGTTGACAAGGGCTGAATCTGTGCCATTGGTTGGCATCCCACTTTCACATACAATGTCCACACACACAGTCAGCATGCCCCCACATATCCAGTCTCCAGCAGCCACAGATAATGTATGCATGGAACAGGCTAGTCTGGTGACTATGGCAAATGTGAGTGTAGACACTAGTCATAGTCATGGAGTGGGTGAAGTCCCACACAGGCGGATGGACAGGGGTGCTTGAAGGAGGACTGCTGCCCATCAAGCCCCTGTTGCAAGTGTCACAACAGGTGTCACCAGACACATGTTTCGGTCCATCATGGATGCATAGGCACATACCAAATGCAACAACAGTCAGATGCTCAGGGTCATGAATGCAACACTTCCAGTCATGAGTGATGACCTCCACGGCCTTGGTGATGCCACACATTATTATGCTTCTATCGTGGATAGATGGTGGGGTGAGACATTGTCATTGCTTAACTATGCAATGTCTGTGCTTGAGCATGTGGTGGGAGTAGGGTGTCGGGGTCTATATTAGAACATTAAAGTTTCAAAACTTCGAATGTTCTAATATCGATCCCTAGTCAGCAAAAGCTGAAAATATCAAAGCAACAGATAACCTAATTTTTTCCTGGGGAAAGAATTTGGTTGTCCATTTTTGTTGCTTCGGTATTTTCAGTGCTGTGGTGGAAAGTTACGGGTCGGGTTCAGGTAAGTTTGCAATTGTGTGGACGTGAGGGTTAGGGCAGGTTAGGTGAGTTAGGGTTAGGGCGCGGGTTAGGTATGTGTGTGATTGTGTGGAAGTGAGGGTTAGGGCGGGTTAGGTGAGTTAGGGTTAGGGAGTGGGTGAGGTGAGTGTGCGATAGTGATGGACGTTAGGGTTCGGGTTTGGGTTAAGGTAAGTGGATAGTTAGTGTGTGTATAGTTTAGTGTAGGGTTAGGAGTACGATTTTAGGTGTATGTGTGTGGATTGCTGTTTGCTTGGTGTGCTTGTGTTGTGTGTATGTGTTTCAGAATAGCAATTTTTTTCCCAAGGAAAAAATCTGTTGTTCTGAATGTTCGATATGTGGTTTAGATATTTTAGGTTTGATGAAATAGCATTCGCTATTTTCATCTTTCGATAACGTGATATAAATGCGGGTGTCGGCCACATGGATGTAGGTCAGCAACAAGATCAGCTGGCAGTCCACATGGCCATGCACATTCAACTTCCCGTATTGGCAGTACCACCAGCACTACCAAAGGGAGGGTGCTGTCCACACCACAATGGAGCAGGCCATGGGCACGTGGTCCTAGCCTGTCCCATAAGGGACATGGATCCAGCAGACAGCAGTCACTATTGGGGAGTAGTACTGCATCTGGACTTGGGCCTGGTGGTGCCAGTGAGACTCCTGGCAGAACAGTTCCCATGTCCATGACCAGAGACAGTGAACTGTACATCCTGCCATGTACCGTCCATGGCTGTCCAACATACCCCTGTGTAGGGCAATCACATGGCTTGACTGTGTGCATTCATATACTCACACATCTCTATCACAGGCAGTTCACCACCAGACACACACAGCTCCTCTCCATGGCTCACTTGAATAACACTCCTTCAGACACACACACACACACACACACACACACACACACACACACACACACACACACACACACACACAAACATACACCCACACACACCCACACACACACACACACACACAAAATTCAACTGTATGGCCCAGCCTAGGCCTCTGGCAAACCCACACCACACCCTGTGCATGTGACAATACCTGTACCACATTCCTGTTATCCATACCATCGATGCAGGATCATGCTAATATGGGTCTGATGCACAGGGCGAATATAGTACAGTGTGGTAATGTAATGTTGTGTAAAGTGCTGTCTGCTGGAAATTGTTATGGCTACACATCAAACTGTATGTACCTTTTATAGCCATGATGCATTATTGCTGTTAGTACTGCTGATTGACTGTAGTCTCGCATACTGTATTCTGTTTGTGTTCCAGGTGTCTGTGTGTTTGCAGGCTATGGGTCTGCTGACATTACCAATGATGAGTTTTGCAGATTGGAAACACAGTGACCTTTTAATAGCCAAGGTACAGTTGTATATGTACATGTTTATCCGGTGTGTATGCATGCAACAGTGTGGGAGGGACACTGGGGGCAGACAGTGTGACCTTCATACATACCCCTTGACACAGCCAGCTAGCCTTCATACATGTCACCTGGGTGTTCTGTAGTACCACAGGCTCATACATACAGAGGATGTTACTTGAGTACTGACTCTTGGTCACACACAAGCCTAGCCATTACTTTAACCCCAACAGATTAACCTATCTTGTGGGAACCAGGTAGTCAAAGGGCCTTCACATGTCTACATATTGCAACAGATAGGCAACACACAATGTGGGTGTGACATTATCAAATATGGAGTGTGGGACATAACTTATAATGTGACGGTTGGCAGCACATAGCATGCCCATGGCAAGTGCAACACACAGGACTTCCTCTAGTTTGCTACTATGACATGTTCATTGTGTGACATTACCTTAGCTTACAGTATTTCTCATAACATTAAGGTGCTTTTGATGTGCATTAACTGCTCTAATCAATCAGTACAGAACCGTATGACATTTTTCTTGTCCTACAGACTTGGAACCTCTTTTTACTGTTTCAGTTGTTGTCACAGGTTACACCTTGCAAATCATGGATTGCAACCTGCAGGGTGGTACAGGCATAACTCTCAACTGTACAGATTTCTACAGAATGTCCAGATTCTTGCCTCATACTTGTGGTCCATTTTCTCATAAATCTGTGTTTTTCTGGCAAATCATTGCCAAGTCATTGCAGGTTGATGCCAACAAATAATGGCAGACATGAGTTTGAGACATCATACCTTTCAGACTATCTGTGCTAATGCAAAACCTGTTCTGTCACCTATATAGGTTTGTAGGAGCAATATTTGACAAGTGTCCCTATTGTGTGGCCTTTGTCACCCCATTTATTTATAGCTTTGTAAATATGTCATGCTGTAAGAGCTTGGGAGGTATGGGTACAGATGGTGGCCTTACGTCAGACCTCTGCATATGTCTGCAGGTTGTCCTGATGTTTGACACATAATTTCTTTCCATCTGTTATAAACCTGTGGTTTTCTGGCCAACATTTTGGAAAACCATGACAGACTGATATTGCAGATTAATGATGGATATTGGCATGTAACAAATAACACATACTCTTTGTAAGGTGCATTCACATGTATGACCTGCTCTGCTATCTATTTTCCATGTGTGACACAGCAATATGTGAAGGGTATGCTCAATGTTTGCTGTTTGCCCCAGCTTTCCATATGGCTTTAACCCGATGTCTTTCTGTGAGTGGTTGAGAGGTATGCTGGTACCTACATACACATATATACACGCACGCACACACACACACACACACACACACACACACACACACACACACACACACAAATTCATGACCTGCCCCTGCTGATAGTCGAACCTCTACCAGCCCAGTTTTACAAATGATACTGTTAGATACATAACATAAATGCTACAGCGGTAATGTAGTGTTGCAGTGTCTGACAGTACTGTTCAAGTGGGTGACAATTGCTGGGGCTGTTAGGATTGCCAATGGTGGGTTCAGAGGCCCTTAACATGGTAGAACCTCCTGAAACACACACACACACTCTTCTGCATGGAGACATGCATTGAAACACACATGCACATAGAGTTATCACTTCCCATATTAGATGATCCACCTATCCATTTATGTACAATATACAGTGATATGACTATTGCATGCACCACAGTGACTTTGTGTTAGAAACTGTGTAACTGTGCTTGTAAGATGGATGACATCTGTAGGGGATGCAACTAGGTTGGCAATGGGTATATTAACAGGGTGGAAGAAGCACACAAAATGGTATAACCATCATATACACACAGTAAAGACAACCACAGGGGATATGCATACAGAAACACATACATAATTGCCAATAGATTAGTAACCCTATGTATCCACTTGTATGTACTATAGTGCTCACATGTACACATTACATGCACCACAGAGATTACATGCTGGGGACATAACTTACTACCTGTTACAACAAGTAATCTTGGGAATGTCTTCATGGATGGTGGGATAAAACACCAAAATCGCAACTGGACTCATACATTGCTCTTACATGCCCGGACAAGGAATAGAGTAACAGACTTTGTATCAGCATGATGTTTCAGACAGATATGAAGTTTTATGCTGACATGTCTGTCACTACAGGATCTGTGACATATTTGGCAATGATTACTCATGCATGCCCATTGTTAGGGGACACATACCACATATAGGTTGCAAACATCTGGATAGTCCATATACATCTGTGTAGATGACTGATATGGTCTGTATAGTTTGACATGGTGCATGTAAGGCAAATGCCATTAACTGCATCTTTAAAGTAATGCCATGGGGAGGGAGTCAACAGGCTTTAAAATGGTATGAACAAGACACAACAGCCAAAAGGGATATGTTTCATACACAGTACTATAGTTGCCAGTTTTGAGATTAGAACACCTACCTATCTATTTATTTGTATTATAGCATTACACAGTTATTGCACACACCACAGAGCTTATAGTGCTGAAGAGTATATATAGGTACTTCTAAGGTGAAAGCCACCAGCAGGCCTTGTAAATTAGGGCAATGGGAAGTGTACTGGGTGGAACCCAACTCAAAATGGTATAACCCACACTCCCAGTTATATGGTTCACACACACAAACACATTTGTCAGAACTAAGAATAGAACACCTGCCTATTTAATTATTTATACTATAGTGTTACATAATTATCGCACATGCAGTGGAGCTTATAAGGCTGATGGCTGTCCAAAGGTACCTCTAAGGTGAATGACATCAGAAGCCCTTGTAAAGTAGTGCAATGGGAAGTGTACTGGGTAGGAAAGGCCTCAAAATACTTCCATCTACAAACATACACACTTACAAACACACACACACATTAGCCGGAACTGACATTAGAACCCCTGCCTATTTAGCTATTTGTATTACACTGTTAAGTAATTATTGCACATGGCACAGAGTTTACAAGGCTGAGAGCTGTCAAAGGCACTTCTACGGTGAATGACATTAGCAACTCTTGTAAAGTAGGGCAATGGGCAGTGTACTGGGTGGGGATGGCCTAAAATTCTTTAACCTACAGACACACACACACTTACTAGGATTGAATTTAGAACCCCTACCTATCTAGTAATTTGTACTAGAGTGTGACACAGTCAATGCATGTACCACGGAGCTTATAGGGCTGGCAAGTGTCCAAAGGTACTTCTAAGGTGAATGACATCAGCAGATCTTGTGCAGTAGGTCCTTTGGATGTGTATTGAGGGGAAAAGGCCTCATAATACTTTAATCTACAAATACACATTCAAACAAAGGTGGGTGATGTGATATTACAACCCCCTACCTCAGTACTATTACACAATGGGGCTCACCTTCATGCTGGCACATGCAACTGTTATGCAACTGTCCGCAGCAGTACATCACTCTATGCCTTTCAGGGTATCCCTGTCTGTGACTCACTCTCTATGTGCATCTCCCTCTCTCTCTCTCTCTCTCTGCATCACTGTCTGTCTCTCTCTTCTCCATGTTCTTGTGTGTGTATGCTTGAAATATTGATATATGTTGCCCATATATATGTCTGTGTATCACACACAGCAGATGCAGATATATCACATATGGACCACCTACAGCTAGCTGAGGCTAAACCTGTCTGATGGGTGTGGGTAGAGACAGAGTCTGTATGCAAAGACATCTATGTACAATACAGTTATATACTCCAATGTGGGTTTAGACATGGCTGTAATTCTCTACGTGTATGAGCATGCCCAGTATGGCCTTCTATAGTAAGAGTGGGACTCTATTCCAGAGATAGTTGTACTCTGGTCCAGTGTTTTGTGTGCTACAGCCATAGCTGACAACATGTTAGTGCAAGAAATCTGGAGATAGCCTGCCAAAATGGGGGGACAATGACCCAAACATAGAGAGATACTGTAATTATTACAGTTATTAATGTAGAATGTTGGTAGAGTAACAGGGTTTGTTTTAGCAGACATCTTCTGACATATATGTCATCTGAAACTGAACTGTATTGTGTCATTAAATGCTGACAGGTATCCTCAGATCATCACAGTGATTTACCTGGGATATACAATATGTATGATGCACAGACCGAAATAGTGAGCCAAACTATGGACATTATTACTGGCTGGTTGAGAAGTGTGGCTAGGTCCGATTGGCTGAAGAAGCTGTAAAAACAGCCAGCACCTTAGTGATATACTAGCTGGGGATCTCCTGCTTGTATGGTAGTCTTCTAACTGAAAAAAACTTATCCTGGTGTGGGTACAGAGTGCATTCTACTGAGCAGAGATGTCCATTTTATGTGTGGTATATTTCACATAGAACTGTGATTTACAGCTATGTCAGTGGCAGAGCAGTACAGAGTAATGTGGTGAACTACTGACAGATATTTGTTTATTAGGGTGATAGGTTGATATGAGGTTACTAGGCTATTGGGCCTGAAGCATACCTCTCAACTTCTTAGTGCAAGAAATATGGACAAAGCCTGTCTAAATAGGGAGACAAAGGCCCAAAAATAGTGACATATTTTAAATATTGTTCTTATAAACTTAGAAACTTGCTAGGGTGACAGTGTTTGTTTTAACATGCATTTTCTGAAGGAGTTGAAGTCAGAAATGCAAATGTATGTCATTATTTAGTGACTTCAATCCTCAGATTATCTCAGTGATTTGCCAGAAAACAACAAATTTTATGAGAAACATACCAAAAATATGAGCAAAAAATCTGGACATTCTGGGGAAAATGTGTTCAGTTGAGAGGTATGAACTGAAGCCCGTATAACCCTTGCAGATGAGAGTGTAGCTCATGTTAAGACATGTCAGCACCCAGAGCCCCTGTCCAGCAGGAACGCAGGTGGAATCAAAAGACTGTATTTTCTGTTTCCCATGCACTTATACAGGGAGCACTTCACAAAGGGTATTGTGGCACTCAGCTTGATGTGGACAGGGAGTGTAGTCCACAGATGCCAGAGTCTGTGGAACACGTATCTGTCACAGCAGCAAGCCTTATTCATATCACAGACCAGGTTGATGGTGCGCCTACAGGTTGTTCGAGTAGGCCTTGTCTTCCAGATGTGCAGCAATCCCTTCATGGCAAGGTCTGGATTGCGTTGTATGCCAGACAGAGGTCACCTCTGAAGAGTCTGTATTGAACTGAGTAGATGGACAGTGCTGTTAGCCTATCTGTGTAAGGTAGGTGTTTGGGGTCCTAGAATCTCTCGGTGAGGAACCTCTGTGGTCTCTCCAGCTGCTGCATGTGCTTTGTGAGGTACATGCCAAAGGGGGCATTGTACAAAATAATCGGCCTTATAAGCTTAGAATACATGGATCTTATGACCTCTTTGTCCCTGGATGAGATACTCTTAATTTTGAGTTGGCCCATCTATGAAGCTTTCTGTACAATGGAAGACACATGGTGCACAGACTTTAGGTTTCTATCAACCTGGGTGGCCAAATGCCTCATTACTGATTGTGTATGTTGGACATTGTTGTTAATGTGATAATATGTGGGGACATCAGTATCCCACACAGGGATGATGTTGCATCTGTAGGCATTCAGCTTGACAGCATGTTTCTGGTAGCAATCATTTGTTTTGGTGAGACCCTGTTATAGGGCATCCATATCACTCTGGGTATTGATAACTGTTCCCAGCTTGCAGTCATCTGCCAAGTTGGTCAGAAATAGGCCAGTGTTTTGTCCTGCACCTTAAGGAAGTATATCCCATATACCATAGGCCCCCAGACCAATCCCTGTGGTATGCCACTCATTACACGTGTACTGCTCTAGTTGGCTACCCCTATTAACATCATGTGTGTTCTATCAATGAACCAGTTTGCTAGCCACCTGGTAAAATATGGATTGCTGCCTAGTTGACAGAGTTCATGTACTATGGCCAAGTGGAGAATAGTGTGTAAGGCTTTGGCCAAGTCAAGGTGGCCGGAGTGCACCATCTTTCCCTCATCCATGCCTTTGATGGCTATCTCAGGGAAGTCATCCAGAGTTCACTGACATAACTCCCCTTGATAAAGGCAGACTGTGTGGGGTCAAGTATTTGGAGTTTGCCAATGTCCCTGTTAATGAGGTCCATGATGATCCATTTCATGGCCTTGTAGCTCAGGCTAGTTAGGCTGATGGGTCTTTAGTTTCCCAGATCGGTGAACACTCCACCTTGGTGTACAGGGATGACAGTGGCTGTCCACCACTCGGCTGTGACAAAGGCAGTATCAGGCTTTGGTTGTGTAGGGTGCATAATGATGCTTCCAGTTCATGCCTGGATTCATGCAGGTTGCAGGCTGGGATGTATTCAGTCCCATGGAGGCTGTCTTCTTGGCTTTGAGAGGGCAGTGATGCCCTGTTCCCTAGTGATAAGGGTTGGGTGGTCAAGTACTGGGGTGTCCTGCTTTTCTGATGGGGGGGGCAGAGGGGAGACATTTCTGCTGAATCTGTCAGCCAGTAGATTGGTTATATCTAAAGAATTTGTGTATGTGGTGTCCTTGATCACCACTTCTGCAGAGATCTGGGAGCTTCCATTGGGAATGAAGACAAATGTGAGGAAGGCCTTATGATTGTCTGCTTTATTTGTGGGCAGTTTGAACTTGGAGATGACTTCAGAGGATTTCAGTGCTGCTATTTGTTTGTTCAGGCTAGAGGTGATTACTTCCAATTGTGCACCTGCTCCTTCTTGGTCCTGGACAACAATGTTATCCTTTTGTTACATAGTTCCTTTATTGCAGATGTTTGCAGACTGGTTGGCTCTCCCTTGTGGACGATGATGTTGTCCTGTCAGGTATTCCTGATTCCATGCATCCAACAGGATAGGGGGCTGTTCCACTGTTTATACCATCCCTCTGGTGGTTGTGCTCAGCTTAGGAGACATTTTCATTTTAACATGGCTAGAGGGGGGTCAGGAGAGATGGTGATATCGAACGTGACCACTTTTTGCAGGATCTTGACAGGGTGGAAGAAACCATAAGCGTGCTGCAGTGGTTAATCATGTTGGTTACTGCCAAGTCCAACATATGTATCCCA
Source organism: Protopterus annectens (assembly GCF_019279795.1). Lineage (NCBI taxonomy): Eukaryota > Metazoa > Chordata > Ceratodontiformes > Protopteridae > Protopterus > Protopterus annectens. Next base: position 886,123,495 of record NC_056725.1, read on the forward strand.
TCTTATGGGGGTATCAAGTAGCTGTCCTAAAGATTTAGCATTGAAAAGATGCGGGAATCTCTGTGCATTTCTGTTCTGGCACTGTTGGTTTTCCAATCAGTGGTTGGGTAATATAAGTCATCCAGGATAAGGGTAACAGGCTGAATCTTGATAGATCTGTAGACGGCCAGATATGTGGAGTGGGTATCCTGAGTCAGATATGTTTGCCTGTAGCTATCTATAATTTGCATAGGGGTCTTGTCATCGGTTGACTGCACTTGAATGTTTTGTGTGTGTCAGACTGTTTGACCAGCATGGAGGTGTGTGTCTGTCTAATATATCTTTATACTCCACCTCCTTTGGCTTGCTGCACACACTTTGGGGTCTGGCTGTGTTATAGAATGAGTGATCAGGTAAGGATGAGTTGCTCCCTGTAGCTGTGGCCCAGGTTTCTGTGAGTTCACAAATGTCACCATCTGCCAGGGTTACAAATGCTTGCAATTAGTACATTTTCCTGTTTAGACTCCTAGAATTTAGTAGCATGGCCTTTACTTTGTATTTTGTTGAGTGTTATATGTTGGTAGTATTGATTCCATGACTTTCCCTCAAAAGGCACTATGGGGGAAGCAAGGGCCTTTGCCAGAGTCCTGAAGGCCAAGTGAGACCGATGTAGGCCTTCTCTAGCAAAGCAACATGGTCTGTTGGTCATATGTTCCCAGGCTGCCAGGCAGTTGATCCCCCTGTGATGACACCAAGTAAGTAAGCTAGTTGCCAGTAAGTAAGACAATTATTACTGACAATCATTTTCTGTTTGTATTGAGCCATCATTCCAGGTGATGGTAGAATGCTGCTTAAGGCTAGGGACATACCTGCATGGGACACATATTCAGCAAGCTGAATCATGTCTGTCTTCCTATAGTCCAGGGAGGTACATCTGACATCATTCACATCGCCATGGACTAGGCCAGAGTGATAACAGTACCTATTGTGGAGTGACCTGAGTGCATGTGTGATATGGCAGATTCTAGAACCTGACAGACAGGTAAGCATGACTTTCTCCTTATCCAGCTTGGTGAGAGGCAAATCTGTGTGCCTCATGATGGAGTCTCCTATGAGTAATATGTTGGGTTTTTGGTAAGGCCTTAGTGGGTGCAAAAAACTGGTGTGTGGAGTATGCATGTTCTGTGGTTTGTAGGTTTGTGGAGTTCCCATGTGTTTTTACCTCTGAGGTGTCCTTTGTTTGCATTTTTGTTATGTTGATGACCTCCACTTATGTGGGTGTGTCTGTTGTGTAGTTGTGGGTGATGTTTACTGACTCCATACGCTGTGGGGTACCTATGTTACTGGACAATTTGTTCTGCTATGCACATTTTCCATTTGTCTGGCCAGTGGTTCCCCTTCCCCTTATGTGTCCTTTTGTCCTTCTGTAGTCCAGCCACAGACTTTGGCCACAGTGGCTGCTGTTATATATTTGCATTTCTGGTGTGAGCGGAGTAGATGCCATAACATCACAAATAGAGTTATGGGCTTCACACCTCTGAGTGTACCTATTTAGCAGGTTGTCCATCATTGCACCACTATATCTGCTGTGGTCCTCAGATAGTTTGTGTTGCTATGTTATTATGAGGCTACATGTTGGCCCTAGCTGTCAACCTATCACAGACTGGCATCTGGACAGGCCCATATATGACAGTCAGACACAGGCCCACACATGGAGAGAGGGTGTTAATAATGCTGTGGCAAACATAGATAGTTGGGAGACCAGTTTGGTATTTGCTTGCTTTTTCTTATGGGTATGAGGTCTGCTTCTCCACTGTCTGCCATTGATGTTTTGACATGAACCTTTCTTTTGCAAATAGTTTGGCAAGCAAATGCAATGTTAGGACAAGCAGAACAGATATACATGGCATACCTGTGGTCCTTCTGTGAGAGCCTGTTATTCCAGGGGTATGGATGGTGGCCAGTAACTTTTTATCAGTGCTGACACAGTAAGGTGGCAGACATTTATAATTTGGCAGTATAGTAATTTTCAGGTACCTGTTGTTTTACTAGGCACTGTACCTCTCAACCTCTTAGATCCAGAAATCTGGAGAAAACCATAAATAATTGGGTGACAAAGGGCCAAAAGTAGGGACAGCTGTTAAATATTGCCCTTACAAATGTAGATAGCTGCTACAATAACATACATTTTTCTACAGGGTATGAAGTCTGAAACTAAAATCTGTTCATTATTTTCTGACGATTTGCAAATGATTTGCCAGAAAATCACAATTTCATGACAAACAGCACATATGATGCAAAACTTTGGACATTGTGCAAAAATCTGTACAGTTGGGAGGTATGCTAGGCACTGTGTAGGTTACTCTGAGCTGTGTACTGCCCATATGAGTGGCCCCCCTGTCCCTGACTTGTCCATCTTTCCTGCAGAAAAAGATATTGACTTCTGGACAGTGTATACAAGCCCTACTGTAGGTGTAGCTGACATGCAAAATAGTTGGCACAGAAAGTCTTGGAACATGGACCCTGTCAACCACAGTACTGTACCTAGGCTACAAAGCAACTACAGCCAAGTGTAAGTGCTGCCCACTTTCTGTCAGTATTAACCACGCATATACATAGCTCATCGACCCCTGCATATTGTGGATGTGCAGCAAGTTATCAAGTTGATTGGGACAGCCCTGGGAATGTGTGCTCTGCTGATATTACCCTACAAACATACATGTTGCTGCATTTCTATGGGGACAAGGGTGTGTTGCGGGGGTGGCATCCTTTCAACTATACACATTTGCACAGACTGTGTGGATGTTGGCTTTAGTTTTTGACATTTGTGTTTCAAACTTCCTACCCTTCAGAGACTTCAAGCAACTACAAGACTTGCTGGGATATCACTGTGTAAGTCTGTAAGAGGACTATTTCATCATTGTCCCTATTTGTGGGCCTTTGCCAGACATTTCTTAATGGATTTCTATGGCTGACTTGCTGGGAAAAGCTGAGGGGGTGAGTGTGGGACCCCAACATTGAGATACATGCATGTGACCTATGACCCCCCAATTTATTTGTCCCCCACATGCACTGCAGTGAGTTTTTCCAGCTAGGGGACTACTGCATACTCTGTGGAAGCCAGTATTGGGCAGACATTTTCTGTTGTCCCACATAGCTGTCAGTTGTCTGCTGCTATCCCGGTAGGCCACCACATTCCTTTGCATACATGGCAGCACTGGAAGCTATCATGACTCCCACATCTGGCATTTCACACAGCTGTATCAGGGATTTGCCAGGGGGGACATCCTGTATCCCTCCTGGTGGGGGATGCTGGCTATGCACTGGATCCGTGGATGATGACACCCATCAGAAATGAACACACACCCATGCAAGAATGCTATAATGAGGCAAATGTACAAACCAGGATCATTATAGAGCAGGTGTTTGGGATGCTGAAGTCACGGTCCTGCTGCCTGGACATATTTTTTGGAGCCTTGCAGTACTCTCCAGTCACATGTGCACACATGTTCATAGTATGTGCCATGCTACACAATATGATCTTGCGGAAACAACTGCACCAGGAACAGGATGGGGAAGCGCCACACAGCCTCCCCACCATTGCCAAGGTCCCCACAGACACAGAAGGACTCAGACAAGGAACCCCCTGAGCCAGACCCTGTAGGCAGATGGAGGCATGCCCAGTATGACCTGGCCTTGGCAAAGAAGTAACGCATAGCACATACACTGACAGTGTAGGCACCCAGGGACTGACACCTCTCTTTACTCGCACTCACAGTAAAAAGGGATGACATACACATCACACTACCTGTAACTTAGCATGTATAGGCAGTGTACTGTGTGTATCCAACATAGCCAGCCCTCAAGCTTCGTACACACAACTGCCACAGGCACAAGGTAAGTCAGTTGCCTTAACAGTAAATTAATGCATCAGTATGTTCTGCTAGCATATGTATGGTATTGTTGCATGCATGCAAGGAATGGGGTGGCCTACTGGGATAGCAGCAGACAACTGACAGTATGTGGGACACCAGTAAATGTCTAACCAATACTGGCCTCCCAATGCTATGCAGTAGTACCCAAGGTGGTAAATCCCACTGCATTATATGCGTGGGGCCAACCAACTGGGGGGGTTGGAGCTCACAGCCATGGATGTCAGTGTGGGGTCATATACTCACTCCTCAGACCCACACATCAAGTCAGCTGTAGAAAACCAGAGAGAAATGTCTGGAAAAACTCAATAAATGGCATTAATGTTGAATCACCCCCCTACAGACCCACACAGTCATAGCACAATGGGTATCACTGTTGCAATAAGGCTCTGAAGGGTAACAAGTCTGACATGCAATTGTATGCCATTACAATCTCATCTGGGCTCTTTACTGATATGCCTGCAGTCCCCAAGACAGTGCACAATAGTATGGTAAATGGAATCAAAATGTAAAGCAAATATCAGCACAGTCTCTGCAAATGTCTACAGTTGACAGGTGTACCTCCCATATACCCACAGAAATGCAGTAACATGTTTGTTTGCAGGGAAGTAGCAGCATAACACAGATTGGTAGGGCTGCCCCAATACACATGAAAACATGTTGCATGTGCTCAATATGCAGGAGTCAATTAACTATGTCCATGTGTGGTCAATACTGTCAGGATCTGGCCAGCATGTTCTCCTGGCTGTCATCTTATATTTCCCTAGGTACAGGCTGTCTGTCACAGGGCCATGTGCAAATAACTGCAGTACCAACGATTATGCATGTCAGTGACACCTATTGCTCTGCCACTAATATACCTAAAAGTCACAGTGTTATGTGGAGTATACTACACATATAATGGACTTCTTGAGGGCTGTGTAGCTGAGGTGTAAGGGCTTTTGTGAATAATCATGCTTCCTGGTACTGTTGCCAGCAGTCATTGCCAATATGGCTTTCTTTCTTGTTTTATGTCTGCTTTTGTATATAACAGACATGCCTGCACAGCACAATGCAGTCTGTACCCACACCCATAACACCAAATCTCTGACAGCAACATGTCTGAACAAGGGCAGAAGTAAATGTGGAACAAAGGCACAATGATAGGCATGCGTGGTAAATATTGCCCTGACATACTGAGAAAGTTGGTAGAGTGAGGGGTTTGCAGTAGTGGGAATTGTCTGAAGGTTATGTAGGCTGACACAGTAATGTCTGTCAATATTTTGTAACATCAATCTTCAATTATACTGAAATAACTTGCCATAAAAACACATGTTTATGCAAACTGGACAAAACCTCTAGCCAAACACCTGGACAATCTGCCAAAAAATGTACAGCAGACAGGTATGGCCACACCAGGATATCACATCTCTGGTTACACAGATACCACAGAAGCAGAAGATCTCCAGCCAGTATATCAACAAGTTGCTGAACTATCACTTGAATGGCTGTAGCTTCACCTCCCAACTGGCCTTCTTGGGCAAGAATATACATAGCTGCCATTATAATATCAGTCTACACATCATATGACTAGTATTCCTCTGGTAAAGCACTGTGATGATTTGAGGATGTCTGACAATAGGTAATGACACAATACATTGCACTGTCTGAATACAGATACGTTAGAAAATGTCTGCCAAAACAAACCATTACCCCAAGGAAAGTCTTCTGTACTACTGAGAGGTGTTTGTAGCACACAAAACTCTGGACTGGAGTACAGTTATCTCTGGAATGGAGTCCCACTCTAACTATACAAGGTCACACTGTGCATGCTCCTACACTTAGAGAAGCACAGGACAAGTTGGAACCTTCATTGGTCTATATGACTATATTGTGTAGATATATCTGTGCATACAGACAGCTATGTACTCCTTAACTGTCCCTAGACACACACATAAGACTGGATTACCCACAGCTAGCAGTAGGTGGCCCATATGTAATATATCCGCATCTGTTGTGTGTGACACACATGCAGACATATATGGCCAACAGATAACTATATATGTCAAGCATGCACACAAATAGATGTGGGTAAGTGAGAGACAGACAATGATAGAGAGACACAGGGGGACACAGCAGTGTGGGTCACACACATGGATACCATGAATGGCATACAGTGATGTCCTGCTGTGGACAGTGGCATACTGGTTTTAAACAGTGGCACATGCAAGCAAAAAAGGTGAGCCCCGTTGTGTAATAGTGCTGAGGTTGGGGTGTTAATATCATATCACCTGCCTGTGTGTGTATGTCTCTGTAGGTCTAAGTATTATCAGACTCTTCCCACTCAGTACACTTCACACTGCCCACCTGCACAAGATCTGCTGCTGTCATTCACCTTAGAAGTACCGTTGAACACCTACTGCCCCTGTAAGTTCTGTAGCACATGCAATAACTGTATAACACTATAGTCAAAGTAATTAGATAGGTAGGAGTTCTAAACCCAATACTGGCAAGTGTGTGTGTGTGATAGTTGTGTATGCAAGACTGAGGGAGTTGTGTGTTCATTTGTAGGTGAAACAGTGTTATGCCATTCCAACCCACAACACTTCCCACTGCCCCACTTTATCAGTCCAGATGATGTAATTCCCTTTATTAGCAACATTGGCCAGCTGTTAGCCCAGTAAGCTCAGTAGTGTGTGAGAAAATGCCTGAGACTGTATTAGTAGAAATAGCTAGATAGGCAGGGGTTCTACTCTCATCTCTGGCAAGTGTGTATGTTTCTAGGCAGAAGTATTTTGATATGTTTCCCACCCTCTGCCCTACTTTATTAGTCCTGCTGATGTCATTCCCCATATCAAAACCTTTGGCCAGCTGTCATCTCAGTAAGCTCTACAGAGCATGCCATAACTGTGTATCAATTATGGTACAAATCATTAGTTAGGTAGGAGTTCTATTTTCACATCTGGCAAATGTGTGCAAGTGTGTCTGTTTGTAGGACAAAGTATTTTGATATGTTTAAAACCCACTGCCCTACTTCATCAGGCCTGCTGATGTCATTCCCCATATCAGTACCTTTGACCAGCTCTTAGCTCAGTAAGCTCTGTAGTGCGTGTGATAACTGTGTAACAGTCTGGTGCAAACAACTAGTTGGGTAGGGGTTCTACTCTCACATCTGGTGAATGTGTGTGTGTTTGTAGGACAAAGTATTTTGATCAGTTTAACACCCACTGCCCTAAATTATCAGTCCTGCTGATGTCATTTCCCATACCAGTACCTTTGGCCAGCTATCAGCCCAGTTAGCACTGTAGTGTGTGTGATAACTGCCTAACACTGTAGTACAAATAACTACTTAGGTAGGGGCTCTACTCTTGTATCTGGCAAATGTAGGTTTGTAAGCATATATGTTTGTAGGCAAAAGTATTTTGATATGTTTCCTACCCACTACTCTACTATTTCAGTCCTGCTGATGTCATCTCTCTTATACGTTCATAAGTGTCTAGTAGGCTAATGGCCCAGGAGCCTTTACAAGCCTAGCTCATAGAAGGGCCCTGCCATTGTGCCACCCAATGTTACTTCCCAGTGCCTGTATCAAGTAGAGCTACTGCAATGATCCTTGGGGTGAACTGTCTACTACCCATCCACTCATCAAGATTTCTGTGAAACAGGGTCAGCTAGGTGCTCTGCATGGCATGTATGGGAACTATATTCCAGGGCATGTGCAGTCTCTTGGTGAGGGACCTGTCCCACCAGCATGTTGTGTCAATTGTGGTAATGAGGTAGACGTCTCTGCAATGTGTGGTGTGGAGAGATTGGGATGTCTTTATATGTAGCATTTCTAAAACAGCTGGGTCAGACATGGCTTTGTAAGTCAATCACATATAGCCTCTAACTAGGTGATATGACATAGAGAAAAGCTGAAGTCTTCTGAGTCTGTGTAGGGCATGTGTTTAATGCCTAGGAACCTCTCTAGTGAGGTACATGCCAAATGGGGCATAACACTTGAGTGAGGGAAGAGTAGACATAGATGATTACCTCTATCCTCATGGATTCAAAACCCTTGGTAATGCAATGTGCCACATAGAAGGAATTCCTGACCACAGTGGCAATGTGGTGGTTGAAGGAGAAGTTGTTGTCAGCCTGTGTCTACACATTTCTTATAACACTTACAGTGTTCACTGGGCTCCCATATATGCGGTACTTACTGGGAACTGACCGTTTTACCAAAGGGAATGATGATGCATTTTGTGGTGTAAATCTTCTGGCCATGGTTTCCACACCACTCATTGGTCTCAGTGAGGCTTTTCTGTAGGATGTCTGCATCACTTGTGGAGTTAATGATAGCTCCCAGCTTGCAGTCCTCTGTGAACATGGTCAGCCAGAATTCCTCTGTGTTGGGCTGGACTCCTGAAAAGTAGATGCTGGACAGGAGACTACCCAATACTGGTCCCTGTGGGACTCTACCTGTGACTGCTTGCCAGTCTGACTTGGAGTTTGCCACTGTCACACTGTGTGTTCTGTGAACCAATTTTCAACCCACCTACTGATATAGGGGTTGATGCCTAGTTTGGTGGGTCTATCAATAATTCCTTACTGAAGAATGGTATTACAAGCCTTGGCCAGTTCAAGGTAGGCTGTATACAGTGCCTTACTGTCATACATAGCCCTGGTAACTTACTCAAAGAAGTCAACCAGGTTGAGTAGGCATGATCTCTCTTTCACAAAGCAAAACTGTGTGGGGTCCAGAGTTAGGAGATTACCTATATCTTTGTCAATCAGGTCCCTGATGATGTGGTCCATACCTGTATATAGTAGACCCATCAGGCTAATGGGCCAATAATCCCCAGGGTCTGTAGTTGCTACCCCTTTATGGAGAGGGATGACTGTAGCAGTGCACCATTTTTGAGGGACAAAGCCCAAGGTGAGGCTGTGACTGAACAAGGCACACAGATGTGATGCCAGGTCTCTTTGTACGTCATGTAGAACACAGCCACAGATATGTTTGGGTCACATGGAAGCTGTATTCTTGGTTGTGGACAATGCAGATCTAACCTGCACTGCAGTAATGCTGGGTGCCTGACATTCATCTGCCATTGTGATTGTTCCCTTAAGGGGAGTTGGGGTAAAGCTGGCACTGAATGTGTTGGCAACACTGTTGCCAATATCTGTTGGCTCAGGATAGGAGTTAGCATTGTGCAGTAACTCAGACCACTTGTGGGTATTGCTGTGGAGGTTGTTGGCATAACTATCAAAGGCTTTTGTAATTGTTCTCAGTGTCTGCTGCAATTCTGCCTTCATAGCTGGCTGTAGATGATTCTATGAGGGATCTCAAGTTGTTGTTGAGGCTAATAAAACCTTGCAACTCTCTTTTTGCATGGTCTTGCGCACAGAGCAGCGTCGGGCAGTACCGGTTAGCTGGGGTATACTATTCCTGGCTCCACAAAGTCTCCACTGCAGATTTTCTCTTAGAACTAGGAAAGCCTCAACTCAAGTGCTTCAGATCAACTGTTCTTTTGCAGCACCTGCATAACCCAAATCAGCTCTTGTCCAAATCTCCTAGACAGCACTATTATTTTCCAAATCTCCTAGACAGCACTTTTATAATACAGCATAAGACCCTCGACTGCCCGCAAGACAAATGAAACTCACTTTTCCAAGCATATCCAGAGGTCAGCTTCAGGTGTACTCTCCAGTTCATCTGGTGGAATTGGGCATCCTGAGGCAATGTCACAACTGCCTCATGTATACAGGCAACCCTCTCCTCTTACCTCTAGACACAAACACTTGTGAAATATGCAAATTACACAGCCAGACTAGAGGCTAAGCGATCTCAACCCATGACTGTAGCAGACAGTCAAGAAGAGAAGAGACACACTAGCATCACACCACCAGTCACACTTGGATCTACAAAACAAGCACCGGCAAAACATACACATAAATACACAAAAACATATTCAGAGGCACTAGGTACCAATCTGAAAAAGAAACAGTGCCCTCCAAAGCAGACAAGCAAGCAACCTGCACCTCTAAACACAGGCCAGAAAACACATAATTCACCACAGCAGTGTGCCTCATGACAGCCCCTAAGGCAAAACACCATCCCCAACACACTAGTAATAGGAGACTCTATAGTAAGGCACACAGATGTTCCACTCACCAGGCTGAACAAGGAGAAGGTTACTGTCAGCTGCCTGTCGGGTGCTAGGATCCACCACATAACACAGGCACTTAGGTCACTCCAGAACAAGTACAAGTATGACGCTGTCATTGTAAATGTTGGTGTGAATGATCTAAGATGTACCTCCCTGGACTACATGAAAAGAGACATTGAGGAGCTCTCTGATCATGTAGCCCAAGCTGGTATGACCCTGACCTTGAGTAGCATACTACCTTCACCTAGAATGATACCACAATACAAAGACAAAATGATCAATTTCAACAATTGGCAAAGCTTCTGGTGTCATTCTAATGGGATCCAGTATCTGTCTGCCTGGGATGACATGATAGACAAGCCTCGCTGTTTCACCAGAGATGGTTTGCACCTGTCACCCCTAGGATTTCGAATACTAGCCAAGGCTCTTGCCGTCCCCATAGTGTCTTTTTTAGGCAAGGCTCAAAGGACAAACCAACCACTGTAACCAGCACAGGTAACCAAAAACTAAGGGTAATGCTACTCAATGCCAGAAGTCTCAACCTCAAAATGCATGCACTCAAGGCACTCCTCAGTATGGAGAAAATCGATGTTTGTGCAGTGACGGAAACCTGGTTCAAGGCTCCAGAGAGCACCCCAGCACTACCAGGTTACAATTCATATCATATTTTCTGGCCTCAGTTACCGGATTGCAGTACAAAGGGTGGAGGTGTATCCATATTCATCAAGGATACCCATATCTCCAGGTTAGTGGCGCAGCATGATGCCCCAGAGATCATCCATGCGCAACTATCAGCAGGCAAAACCACATTTCAAGTCATAGCCTGTTATAGATCGCCCACCATGTCCCAAGATGCTCACTCAGCATTCCTTGAGGCATTGGAAAATGTAAAGGCCCTACCCAACACCATCATTTTGGGTGATTTCAACTACCCTGGTATAGACTGGGAGAACTACCAAAGTTCTAACTCCTATGCCCAGCAGTTCATAGAATTTATAAATTCAAATGCCCTTGAACAACTGGTATGTTCTCCCACTAGAGGGGATAACATATTGGATTTAGTCATCACAAATATGGGCGCCCATTGTACCACACCTGTTATCACTCCCTCTCTGGTCAGATCAGATACAAACTGATAACCCTGGATGTCCTCACCCCTCCACCTCCCCCAGTCAAAGAAACCATCGTAAAAAAACCTTCCAAAGCAAACTTCAAACTACTTGCGTCAGAAGTGGAAAGCTTCACTATTCCCTTGCAGAAGGATAATGATATCCAGGATGCAGAATCGTACACCAAGGCACTTTATATACATCTTCAGGATTGCATGGACAGTGCTATCCCAAATAAAACCAAGGCTCCTTCCTCAAGCAAGAAGAAACTAGTCTGGTGGACCCCGGCCATAAGCAAACTGTACAATAAAAGAAGGAGACTTATACAAAAAAAGGCCAAATCTCAAGTAGAAAAATCATCCCTGATCAGCATTAGTAAAAAATTGAGGGCCCTCATCAAGTCAACTAAAGCCAATTTTGAAAAGAAGGTTGCCAAGGATGCCAAGGATAACCATAAGGCCTTCTATGGTTACGTCAAAAACCTAAATGGCAATGCTCAGGTCTCTTCTGAGCTAGTACAAAATGGAACAAAATACACTGACCCCACTGACATTGGCAACATCTTGGCTGATAGGTTCAGTGCAAATCCTCCCCCCACCACCTACAGGGCCTATTACTATTCCAGGGGATTGTGTAACTCCAATTATTACTGATACATTGGTTAATAAGGCTGTATCTAAAGCTAAAAACACTGCCTCCATGGGACCAGATGGTGTCCCGGGCTGTGTCATACACGAGCTCCAAAATGAATTAACCCCGCATCTGAATACCCTGTTCATTCTCAGCCTCTCGACAGGATATGTGCCCATAGAATGGCGCACAGCAATGGTGGTTCCTCTGCACAAGGGTGGGTCCACAACTGACCCTGGGAATTACCGACCAATAAGCCTGAACAGTCTGATCTGTAAGGCAATGGAGCGAATCATTATGGAACTCATAAATGGAGAGATTGGGAACCTCCAAACACTTGACCCCACACAGTTCGGCATCGTCAAGGGCAGATCATGCCTCCTGAACCTGGTGGACTTCTTTGAGACAGTTACTCAGGCTATAGGTAAGGGAAAGGAGGTACTCATGGCTTACCTTGACCTTGCTAAAGCATTTGACACCATTCCCCATTCGGGTATTATTGATAAACTCACCAACCTGGGCATAAACCCTTATGTCACAAGATGGATCACAAACTGGCTCTCAGACAGATCCCACAAAGTAAGAGTAGTGGGATCTATGTCCGAATCCAGACCAGTAATGAGCGGTGTGCCTCAGGGCTCTGTCCTGGGGCCCCTCCTGTTTGGCATATACTTCTCAGAAGTACAGGCAAGCACTGACCAAATTTGCAGACAACTGCAAACTGGGTGCTATAATAGAGTCTCCGGCTGACATGGATATCCTCCAGAAGGGCCTTAATGAGAATGATGCATGGTGTCAAAGCCATGGTCTCAAGCTAAATGCTAAAAAATGCGTAGTAATCCCCTTTGGAAAAAACAGAGTACTCATGAACTACCACATAGGAGGTAACCCCCTGACATCTGAGGAAGTAATAAGGGATCTAGGGACTGAAGTAGATAGTCAGCTTTCCTTTGATAACCATGTTGCCAAGGTGGTTAGAAAATCCTTCTATGTGACCCATCTGATCACGAAAGGGTTCACATCAAGATCTAAGGATGTAGTGGTGCCCCTCTACTCTTCCCTCATCAGACCCATTATTGAGTACAATGCACCAATTGGAATGTACCTGGCTAGACATCTCCAGCAGCTGGAGAGACCACAGAGGTACCTCACTAAGAGGATTACTGGCCTCAAACAGTTGCCCTATTTAGCATGTTTGATAAAACTAAGACTTTTCTCTGTCGCATACCGCCTTCTCAGAGGCGATCTCTGTCTAACATACAGAGCCATGTCCAACCCAGAACTGTTGAACATGCTCCATCTTAGCAAAACAAAATCTACTCGAGCTACACGCTCTAGGGATATAAACCTCAGCACAACAATGAATAGAACATGCTGGAAGGATAGATTCCCTTCGCAAAGACTTCCCTTGCTGTGGAACAAGGTCCCGATCTACATAAGACAGAGCCCCTCACTATCACTCTTCAAGAGGAACCTTGACGAGTGGATGGGTAACAGAAAGTTCACACCAGGGATCATACCAACAGCTCTACTAGTTAGGGGCCAAGGGTACTAGCTGCTAGATTTAGGGCCTAGGGAACTAACCAGAGGGTCAGTGAATACCGCACAATGTGGCTGCGCTAATATATGCCTTCGGGCAGATAGCCCAGTACCTACCTATAAACCTTTAAGGGGTTTACCAGTCTTGGGACACCACCTTTTTCTACAACAGTGTCTTTTTTCTGTTGTACACTTTAGTAATGGCAGGGGGCCATCACATTGGCTTCCAGTGTTTGGAGGACAGCATCTTGGTTCTGTTGGCTATGGCTAGTACTATGCATTCATGTACATGTTTGTACAGTGCATTTGTGTATGAGTTGACAGTCATGCAGCTATTTTCCATTGGCATGGGTGCAGTGAAGTCATCCACCTCTGTTTTTATGACCCCAAAATCAGCTTTGGAGAGGTTTTTCAAGGTGGTTCCCTTTGTGGGGGATGTGGGTGAGATGTGGATTGCCATGGTGATTACATCATGTTTGGATCTGACGAGGTAGGGATTGACTACTGTTGCTGAGCAATGGTCCCATATGTAAGTAATCAACACAGGTCAAGGTTGTTGCATCCCCTACTGGGAGTCAGTATGAGCTGGTCCAGGGCATTGGAAATTATGAATTTTAGGAAGCGTTTGGCCAGTCTATTAGTGCTTGACTACTTTTCCCAGTTGATGGAGGGGTAGTTGATGTCTCCTTCTATGTCAGCATTGAGTTCAACCTTCAGGTGGCACACACTGCATCCATGTACACATAATTGCTGTTCACTTGTATAGCACAATGACCACTCCTACAGAACATACCTTTCAACTGTGTATAGTGTTGCTGAATGTGTACATGTGTGGCTCATATTTCTGGGCTGTTCCTCATAAATCCTGTGTTAGTCTGACACCTTACTGGGATGATCTGAGGACTGGTGTCACTAATTAATTACATATTTTGTGTTTCACACTAAAACCTGCAGTACGTGCATGTTACAGCAGAACCAGTTACAACAAGAACCTCCCAAGTTTACAGTGGATATCATAAGTGTAGATACCCCTGTTAACATGCCAGGCTTATCTGATATATGACATGAGACCACAGAATTCATGTGATAACTATTCTCATCTTTGCTGTGTCCTATAACCTGTGCAAACCAATAGAAGAACAAACACATCTGTTAGGGGTGACATATAGAATTTGAAATACATACAATAAGTTGGTTCCATGACTGTGTACACTCTTAAAATACTAGTTTGTTAAAGCACCTTTGAATAGCATAACAGCAGTCAGTCTTCTTGGGAAGGTGTGTATCAGCATGGCACATCTCAACTTACCAATATTTTTACACTCTTCCTGCAATAGCCCTCCAACTCTATCAGATTGCAAGGGCATGTCTTCTGCACAGCTCTCTGCAGGGCATCTTGTGGGTTTTCTATTGGATATAGGTGTGGACTGTGGCTGGGCCATTCCAAACCATGTATTGTCTTATGGTGAATACATCCATGTTTGGATATGGATGTATGGTTTGGGTTATTGTTGTGTGGAAAGGTATAATTCCTCTCCAGCTACAGCTTCCTAGACACAGGAAGATTTTTTGGGCTGAAAGGGATTGGTATTTGGTACTGTTTGTAATCTCCTCCACCTTGCCTACAGGCGCACTTCTAGTTTATGAACAGCAACCCCAAAGCAGGATACTGCCATCACCATGCTTCACCATGGGGATGGTGTTCTTTTGGTGATGCACTGTGATGTTAATGTGCCAAACAAACCAATCGGTATTGTGGCCAAAATGTGCAACCTTGGTCTCATTCCACCATAACACATTTCCCCACCATGCTTTTGGGAGGCCTGATTTATTGTTCTTGTGACATTTGCCAGACCTGGATGTTATTCTGTGTGTGACAAGGCTGTCATCTTCCAATCCTAACCTATAGGCCAGATGTGGAGAATACAGGAGATTGTTGTCATATGAAGTACACAAGCAGTACTTGCCAGAGTTCCTGCAAATCCTTTACTGTTGCTGTAGGTTTTCTGGCAGCTACTCTGACCAGGGTGGGTCTTGTCTTTCCATACATTTGGAGGGATGTCCATTTCATTGCAATGTCACTGTTGGCCCATATTTTCACCACTGTTTGATGACTATCTTCACTGTGTTCCATGGTATATGCAATGTTGTGGAAATGTGTGTGTACCCTTCACTGGGCTGATACCTCTCACAGATGTTATCCTCTTGCTGCTTTGCAAGCTCTATGAAAACTATGGCTGTTGCTGTTGCAGGCAACTGAGTAAATGTTACGATAATCCTGGTAGGACAGCTGACTGTTATATGCTGTTAATCACAGAGTCTCTGTCAATGACGGTGGATAGGTACTCAAGAAGATGTAATGATGTCATCATATGCAAAGCTAATTCACTGCAGTAGTACCTTCAGCCTCGCCACATGTATGCATACAGGTTCTTGTATGTTTTTCATGTGTCATAATTGTTCTCCTAACAGATTTGTCTGTTTAACAATGGAATTGTACAAATTATAGGTCACATGAAAATTTGGAAGGGCTTGGAATTGTGTTCTTCTGCTCTCATTTTTGTATTTCACAAATACCTGTCATTGAAACAGGTGTGTGTACACCTTTTATATGCACTGTATAGTACTGTTATAAAATATATTCCTAGTTTTGGCCCTTTGTACCACCATGTTGTCAATCTTTGCCCACATTTCATGCAATGACAGGTTGTGAGGTATGCTACAGATATGTGACATCTCCTGCAACTAGGCCCCTGTGATGAACACTGTGATGCACTGCAGTTAACCCCATCACAAGTGAACATGCAGATATTGCAGAATAGCTGAGAGTAACAGGTGTGTGCATGGTCACATGCATGACCTCAACATTACTGGGGTACTGGTGAGCCACAACAGGAAAACCACATACTCACCGACTTCAGGCTGCTGTCCCACATGGAGACCAGAGGTACCTATGTAGTTGTGGGGGAGAGGTATTGTCAGCAGACTCACATTTGGCAGTGTTATAAGATGAATGCTGCTTTTCTGTACATGTACATCACAAGCTGTGATAGTACACAATTTGCTATCCATCACCATAGATGTGCACTTGTGTGCATTACTAAACCCCAGCCACAAATGTAGTTTTACCTGAAATATGCATCTAGATACTCTATAGCAGACAGTAATAGTGCAACAATATTAAAATTATGTGCACTGTGGCCTTACCTGGACACTTCTCGCCTGTTCCCTGGGTGCCACCCACCTCCACAACTGGTGTTACATGTGATGGTTGTTGTGTAAGGGCTACCCCAATGTTGGCAAGGTGCTCCTCTGTTGGTGTAAATGGGGCCTGTGTAGGTGGCCCCCACCTGTCATAGAATGGTCCCTGGCCTCAGCAGCAGCCCTCTGCTGGCCACGACATAGCAGGTCAGTTGCACAACACCTGCCTGCTTGTATGTGCGGCCATGGTGGCCCAAGGTGTTGACTCTGTGGAGAAGTTCATCCAACAGGGTAGTCTGCTCCCTCTTATTTTGGTGGCTCCAGCCAAACAGCACTGGATAGTGTTGCAGGATGGCTTTAGTTATTGCTGCATTCTCCTGAGCAGTGTAAGACGGTTGTCTTTGCATGGCACCTGGAAGACATAACTGGGAAAACACATCACAGGACCTCAGACATTGGCCAGAGTCATTTACAGAGCCAGCACATCAGCATTGCCTATCATCAGCCACTACGTACCACCACGTCATACCCCTGGTCTATCAGCACAATATGAACCTGCATTGCACTCCTGGTCCTGATGTGTCATTTTCCCCCCAATGAGGGCTAGTACATTGCATAAATCACCATTCATCATTCATGTTTGTGTAGAGGGATGACAGTGGAGATCTTCCTTGCAGAAGGGATGTCAATGGTGCTCAGGCTTTGCTTGGATACAGTGTGTAATGGAGCTGGAAGCATATGCCTGAGTTCATGTAGGATGCAGACAGGAATGTTCTCAGGTCCGATGGAGACCTTCTTTTGTGGACTTTGATTAGGCAGTATGCACCTGCTCCCATATGATGAGGGGAGGGATGCAGGTGCTGTGCATATCCACCTACACTGATGGTGAGCCAGGGGGGTGATGTTTGCCCTAAACCTGTCTGCAGCAGTTACCTATAGCTATGTTGTGTGTGTATGTGGTGTGATTGACAACCATTACAGGGTGGGTTGTGTTGTGTTGTCACCTCTGAGATTGCAGACATATGTGAAGATGGCCTTGTGATTGCCCTTGGTGGATGTGTCCAATTTGTACTCATAGTTAGCCTTACAGTAATCCACCTTGGACCTCGTATGGTTATTCAGACAAAGGTTAACTCACTGCCAAGTTGGTGCCTGCACCTACTCTGATCTGTACAGCAGACATAGCAACCAATCATGTGTTGTGTGTATTTCTGCTGTCCGGCAAAGGGGATTACTCTAATTTGGTGGAGACATGTTTTACAGGTAAGGAATTGCTGAGTCCATACAGCTACGTTGGTAGTCATGTGGCTGTGTGTAATAGGCACGGACAAAAGCTCATAACATGGTTGGACACTTATAACATGTCAACATGATACTCATGGTTATTCTACTACCCATGTTTGTGTCTGGGCAATGCAACAACCAGTAGCTGTAAAAATCGAACTCTGTTGGATGCACAGTAACTAACATAACATGCGTACAACATGTACAGCTTATTTAACTGACATTTTGCATCCCATGTCTGTTGTTATGAGGCAGCCAGAAACACCTACTCATACTGACATGTGCACAGGTAATGCCTGATATACATTTCTGTTCTATGTCAGTATGGCACACTGTATTCACACCTTTGATGCCCACTCATCCCTTTCCACCCAATACAGCAGGACATCTGTTGACACCACATATACATGGGGGCCAATGGGACAAAATTAGTGACACTGTCTTCATATTGTTGTAAATCACCTGAGTCATTCGATAGCTCCATAGCCTTTGCATTGACAGACATACCCTGGAGGATGTCCAAGACTCTAATGGCAGTAAGGGAGGAGAAAGGCTAGGAGTGTGGTCGTGAGGATAGGAACCTTTAATGTTTGCAGTATGACTGGTATAGGGACAGAGCTAGCTGATATGATGGCCAGAAGGAAGGTTGATATAATGTGTGTGCAAGACACCAGATTGAAGGGGAGTAGGGCTAGGTTTATTGGAGGCAGGTCATAATTGTGCTATCATGGTGTGGATAGGAGGAGAAAGGGGTTAGGTGTTATCTTGAAGGAACAGTATGCCAAGAGTGTTTTTGGAGGATGAAATGACTGTATGATAGAGTCATGTTTATGAAGCTGGAAATTGATTGTGTAATGATGAATGTTATTAGTAAATATGATACGCAAGTTGGTTGTGTGATAAATTCATAACAGGACTGTGAAGTCAGTTGGATGATGTGGTGATGACTGTACCCAAGGGTGAGAGAGAGTGGTGATTGCAGAAGATTTTAATGGGCATGTTGGAGGGAATAGAGGGGATGAGAACATGATGGATATGTATGGTGTTAAGCAAAGGAATGTAGACAGTGAGATGGTAGTGGATTTTGCAAAAAGGATGGACATGGCTGTGGTGAATACATACTATAAGAAGAGGGAGGAGCATAGGGTGACATACAAGAGTGGAGGGAGATGCACACAAGTGGAATATATCCAATGTAGGAGGGCCAGTTTGAAGGAGATTGGAGACTGTAAAGTAGTGACAAGGGACAGTGTATTTAGGCAGCAGAGACTGTTGGTCTGTAAGATGATATTGATGATTAAGAAAGAAGAGGAGGAGTATGAGGGCAGCACCAAGGATCAAATGGTGGGAACTGGAAGAGGGTGATTGTGAGGTGGAGTTCAGGGAAGAGTTAATACAGGCACTGTGTGGCAGTGACGATTTACCAAATATCTGGGTAAATACAGCAGAGCTAGTAAGGGAGATGGCTAGAAAGGTGCTTGGTGTGACATGTGAATGGAGGAAGGAGTACAAGGACACCTGGTGGTGTACTGAGGACGTACCAGGACAGTATACAGAGAAAGAGGTTGGGGATGAAGGAGTGGGATTGTTGGAGATATGAGGAAAGTAGACAGGAGTATAAGGAGATGAGGTGCATGGCAAAGATAGAGGTGGCAAAGGCTAAGGACGAGGCATATAATGACTTGTATGACAGGTTGGACACTAAGGAGGGAGGGATGAAAGGGCTTGTACCAGCTGGCTAGACAGAGGGACTGAGCCAGGAAGGATGTGCAGCAGATAACGGTGATAAAGGATAATGAGGGAATTGTACTCACAAGCGAGGAGATTGTGTTGAGCAGATGAATGGAGAGAATGACAGAGAGATGGTTGGATGATGTGGGTATGGTGAATCAGGAAGTGCAACAGCTTACCAAGGAGTAAGTAAGGATCGCTATGAAGAGGATGAATACTGGAAAGCCTCTTGGTCCACATGACATACCTGTGGTAGCATGGAGGTGTTTAGGGGAAATGATATTGGTGTTTTTCACCAGATTGTTTAATGATATCTTGGAAAGTGAGAGGTTGCATGTGGAGTGGAGAGAAAGTGTTTGAATACCATTTTAGGAATAAGGTTGATGTGCAGAGCTGTAGTAACTACAGAGGGATAACATTAATCAGTCACAGCATGAAGTCATGTGAAAGAGTAGTGGAAGCTAGGTTAAGCAGGGTGGTGATGAGTAGTGGTCAGCAGTATGTTGTCATGCCAGGTAAGAGCACTACAGATGTGGTGTTTGCTCTGAGAGCATTGATGGAGTAGTACAGAGAAGGCTAGGAGTTGCTTTGTGTCTTTTTGGACATAGAGAAAGCATATTACAGGGTGCCTAGAGGGGAGTTGTGGTATTGTATAAGGAAGTCATGAGTGGCAGAGATATATGTAAGACTGGTACAGGATATGTACAAGGGTGGTGTGACAACAGTGAGGTCTGCAGCAGGAATGACAGATGCGTTTAAGGTGGAGGTGGGATGACATCAGGGATCAGCTGTGAGCCCTTTCTTATTTGCAATGGTGATGGACAGGTTGACAGACAGGATCATACAGGAGTCCCCGTTGACTATAATGTTTGCAGATGACATTGTGATCTGTACTGAGAGTAGAGTACAGATGCAGGAGACATTGTAGAGGTGGAGATATGCTCTAGAGAGGAGAGCAATGAAGGTCAGCAGGACTATGACAGAATATCTGTGTGTGAATGAGAGGGTGGGTAGTGGAATGTTGAGGATGCAGGGAGTAGAATTGGCAAAGGTAGATGACTATAAATGAATGGGAGCAACATTTCAGAGTAAGGACGACTGTGGAGGATAGGTGAGGATGAGAGTACAGGCAAGATGGAGACAGTGGAGAAAAGTGTCAGTACTAATTTGTGACAGATGAGTACCAGTAAAAGTGAAAGGGAAGGTCTAGAATGGGGTAGTGAGACTAGCTATGTTATATGGTTTGGAGACAGTGCCATCGACAAAAAGGTAGGAGTCAGAGTTGGATGTGGCAGAGTTACAGATGTTAGGATTTGCACTGATTGTGACGAGGGTACACAGGTGTAGCAATGTGTATATGACAGGGTCAGCCCATGTTGGATGGTTTTGAGACAAAGCCAGACAGGCAAGATGACATCAGTTTTGACATGTGCTGCAGAGGGATGCTGAGTTTATAGGGAAAAGGATGGTAAGGGTGACAATGTCAGGTGAGAGGAAAAGAGGAAGGCCTTAGATAAGGCTCCTGGATGTGGTGAGGGAGTACATGCAGGTGGTTGGTGTGGCAGAGCAGGATGCAGAGGACAAGCAGAAATGGCAACAGATGATCCACTTTGGTGACCCCTAACTGGAACAGCCAGAAGAAAAAGGAGATGTAATGTCAGTCTTCACAGATTTGCAGATGAACTGCCAGATTTAACACAACTGTATGAGTAAAGGACTACAAATATGAGGCACACATATAGTCAGTGTGCATAACACTAGACAGTTTAATGGTATGAGCTCAGTATATCACATGCAGTGCAACACACACATGTTTAACAGTACTTTACTGTGCAAATACCATGTATAGGTCTCTCACATTTCTGAGACAAGCAAGTATATCACAGTTGTATTCACAAGTAAGATATGGATATGTACGACATCCCAGTAGCTGGCCTATCATTGTCATAGTTAGTATTGTTCAACACACACTGCAGTAGTAGTCATATGTGAGCCATCCTTTCCTGGAGTGACTCAGGGACCTGATTTATGATGTATGTCACTGCAGACAGACCCAGATGCTATGGCCATAGGTTCTGATCAGCAATATATCAGTAGGGCAAGTCTTGTTAAGACATTTAAGTTAGAGTTCCTATTTCCTCTTCTTACATACCCCCTACTGCAGTCCATTACATGCTTACTTGTTTGACATACCTGTTTGTTTTATTCAAGTGTAGGTGGTTATGTCCTACTTGGCTTTTATTTTTCTTTTCTCTGTTTCTCTCTCTCTCTTTCTCTCTCTCTATATCTATCTATCTATCTATCTATCTATCTATCTATCTATCTATCTATCTATCTATCTATCAAGGATGTAGGGTGTACATCTGTTTTCCATAGGCAGCAGCTTGCCTTTTGTAGGTAATGCTCATGAGCAGCTGATGGCCTGTGCACCAATTGGTGTCTCCCACTAGACAACTGCATGCAGGACAGCTGTGTTGTTATTCATATAGTCAATGGCATGGCAACACACTCCTATCACTGAGTATGTCATGTGAGCATTGTCCATTTTCCTTGCCAGTGAGGAGGACTCTATAGAGGTGTGTGAACAACATCACTGAGGGTATTTGGAAATAAATCTTGCAACCAAATCTGTGGAGACAGACCAATAGACTGGGGGAGGATGTTCCAGATACAGGGACAGAATGTATGTAAGTATTGCTGTTATACATTTGGATTAATGTTAGTCTAACAGGGTTTGTGTGGACATGAATTTCCTGGGTGATTTTAACTCTGACAGTGCTATGTGTTTGACATAACTCTCACCTGTAGGGCTATCCGTAGAATGGCCAGAACTTGGACTCCTATGTTTGGTGTGTTTCTCAGACATTTTTTGTCTTTGGAAAATCAGTAGCATACTCTGGGGATTGCAGTCAGTAACTGCTAGCATCCATTTTTGTTTCTGACTAACCCTGTTACAGCAGCAACATTCTCGGTTTATAGCAGCAATATTTCAAATATGCCTCTGTTTTTGGGCTTCTGTCCCACAATTATGTCAGGCTTTGTCCAGATGACATGGAGTAAGAGGTAAATAGATATAGTATATGATTATTTTCATTCCTGACATTATCCTGCAATGGATTAGCAAGGAGGAAGTAAGGATAGCTATGAAGAGGATGAAGAATGGAAAGGCTGTTGGTCCAGATGACATACCTGTGGAAACATGGAGATGTTTAGGTGAAATGGCAGTGGATTTTCTAACCAGATTGTTTAATGAAATCTTGGAAAGTGAGAGGATGCCTAAGCAAAGGAGAAAAAGTGTTTTGGTACCAATTTTTAAGAATAACGGTGATGTGCAGAGCTGTACTAACTACAGAGGGATTAAATTGATCAGTCACAGCATGAAGTTATGGGAAAGAGTAGTGGAAGCTAGGTTAAGAAGGGACGTGATGATTAGTGATCAGCAGTATGGTTTCATGCCAGGAAAGAGCACTACAGATGGAATGTTTGCTCTGAGAGTGTAGATGGAGAAGTACAGATAAGGTCAGAAGGAGTTGCACTGTGCTTTTGTAGACTTAGAAAAAACATATGACAGGGTGCCTTGAGCGGAGTTGTGGTACTGTATGAGAAAGTCAGGAGTGTCAGAAAAATATGTAAGAGAGGTACAGGATATGTACAAGGGTAGTGTGGCAACGGTGAGGTCTGCAGTGGGAGTGACGGATGCTGTGAAGATTGGAGGAAGATAGGCGAAGGTTGCCAGCCTAGTCAAATAGAATTTGATACATAATTCTATCTATTGTATAAATAAATGTAAAATACAGGCTTGTGTTTTTAAATGAAAGAAAACACTGTGAAATGTGAACTTCAATATTGTTGCAACATTGTCATCTGCTGTAAAGTAAACCAAGCCAAGCATTTCAAATGTGTCTTTTGAAGCTGAAAAGATCTTATGAATCTCTTTGATGTTTACAAGTCGGCTCCAGTGGGTCTGGATGAAAGTTTCATGCCCATTGTTTTAAGGTCAAAGTTAAGGGCCAGAATTTACATGTGCAAGGTGCTTTACTGATCTGGTTTCTGCTAGATTGGATATGTGAAATGCCTTGTGTTGTTGTAGTTTCCTGAGCAGGTGTTAGCTTGCTAAATAATGCAGTTTATGGCCTGAGAAAACCTAAGTGTCAAAATGATGTAATTTGGGAGGACCTCAGCAGAGCTGTTGGTTAGTGTTTAAAAACTATTGTTCAGTGAGAGACTGTAAGCATTTTGATCTTGGAATCTAACCCAGCACTGCTTATGCTTTATGCTTTATGCTTTATGTATGTAAGTAGGATTATAGCACTGTGTTTTCTCTTAAGATTAGCTAAAGATTAGAAAGTTAGATTGTGTTTTTCTTTAACATCAGACCTGTCCTACTGTATTGTTTTAAGTTTCTGTGTGATCTCTGAACATGTTTAGCATTATACTGTAGTCGTTTTGCCTTATGTTTTAATTATTTATTATTAAATATTTTAAAACCTTTACCTGTGGCTGGTTTATGTAGAGATAATTTAACCTCTAAAGTACATTACATATTTACAGATTTTACTGTCTAAGTCACTCCAAATTTAGTCTTGACTGTGTGTCATACTACCATTTGATTATAATATTGCACAGTAATAATTGGACACCCTTTTTTGGTCCTTTTAGTAGCTGATAATATTAGCTGGTGGTGGCGGAAATTACTACTGTATAGTCTGGGTAAAGGGGCACAGCTGGAGAATCTGTGTCAGCCTTTCCCAAGAGTGTCTGTAAAGTTGTATGAATACTTATCTCAAAATGTGGGTGCGTGTCAGCTACTAGGACAGGGACATGAAGCACTGGTTGGACAGAGAGGGTACTGGAGGTTTTAGCTTGCCCAGCTAGGCTGAGACCTGGACCCTATAGCTGTGCTAGTGGGGAGTCTTATTGGGGACCTGGTGAGCAACAGAGCAACCAGCCCCAGACTGACTGTGATCTCTGTGTGTACTTACTGTGTGTATTAGTTATCCTTTCCTCTTCTAGGAGACGACCTACCTGGTGTTAGTGGTGAGGATTGAGGTTCCTTGATTGCTGGGCCAGGGCATGGGTGTCGCAGATGCATTTAAGGTGGAGGTGGGATTACATCAAGGATCAGCTCTGAGCCCTTTCTTATTTGCAATGGTGATGGACAGGTTGACAGACGAGATCAGACAGTAGTCCCCGTGGACTATGATGTTTGCAGATGACATTGTGATCTGTAGTAAGAGTAAGGAACAGGTGGAGGAGACCCTGGACAGATGGAGATATGCTCTAGAGAGAAGAGGAATGAAGGTCAGCAGGACTAAGACAGAATATATGTGTGTGAATGAGAGGGAGGATAGAAGAATGGTGAGGATGCAAGGAGTAGAGGTGGTGAAGGTGGATGAGTTTAAATACTTGGGATCAATAGTTCAGAGTAATGGTGAGTGTGGAAGAGAGGTGAAGAAAAGAGTACAGGCAGGATGGAGTGGGTGGAGAAGAGTTTCAGGAGTGATTTGTGACAGACGAGTACCAGTAAGAGTGAAAGGGAAGGTCTATAACAGGGTAGTGAGACCAGCTATGTTATATGGGTTGGAGACAGTGGCATTGACAAAAAGGCAGGAGTTAGAGCTGGATGTGGCAGAGTTAAAGATTTTAAGATTTGCACTGGGTGTGAAGAGGGTGGACAGGATTAGTAATAAGTATATTAGAGGGTCAGCCCAGGTTGGAAGGTTTGGAGATAAAGCAAGAGAGGCAAGATTATGTTGGTTTGGACATGTGCTGAGTAGAGATGCTGAGTATATTGGGAAAAAGATGCTAAAGATGAAGCTACCAGGTAACAGGAAAAGAGGAAGGCCTAAGATAAGGTTTATGGATGTGGTGATCGAGGACATGCAGGTGGTTGGTGTGACAGAGCAAGATGCAGAGGACAGGAAGAAATGAAAACAGATGATCCGCTGTGGTGACCCCTAATGGGAACAGCTGAAAGAAGATGATGATTCCTGACATTATCCCAGTGATGTATCAGACTGCCAGACATGTTATGTGGAAGAGGCCTTATGTATGAGGGGAAAGCCTGGACATTCTGTGGGACTCTGTACAGTTGAGAGGTCTGTGTATTTATGGCAATTGTTGACAGACTGTCTGGATTGTGTAGCAGTGTGTTGTGTCAATGTTATTTGGCTTGTGTAGGGAGGGGAGTGGATGTATGTGTTATGGCTCCTTTTCCATTTGCCTGTTCATGTTGCTTCTGTTTGTTTCTGGTGGTCTATCGGCTGTATATGTTTGTAGGGGCAGATTGAGACATGTCCCATAACACAGTCAGGCATCATACTACACTGTGACTTGGGCCAGTATATGTGGGGGTAGTGTATGAGTGGCAAACATGTTGAGATGTTTTTGTTCACACAGTCCTCATACTATACCATTCCTTTGGCTTACTGGTATGTCACTGTGACTGTGGCTGAATTGGTTGTGGGTATGCAGTTTCACACTGGTGTCTGTTTTTCAGTGATGTGAAATCCCTGTAGTGCCTGATATATTTGCCAATACATGTGTACTTCTCCCTAGCAGATTTGGGTTAGTGTTTCCTGATATATTTGCCAATACATGTGTACTTCTCCCCTTAGATTTGGGTTCGTGTTGTGTCAGTCTGACTGTAGTTTAGACAGTGTTTGATGAGATACTTAGGAGCTGAGTGTAGTTTCTGTAATGTGATGTTATGTCTAGATATTTTCAGGATGTAGTGTTGCCTGGCCCCCATAAGTGTTGTGTATTTCTAACAAATCAAGTGGGCTGATGTGAGGATTTCAGTCACTAACTAGTGGGAAGTAATTGAGTGTTGGACTTGTGCTATTTCAGTCAATATATGTTAAGACAGACATGAGGGTGTTATGGCAGCAACTGTGTCAGCTTATTTACTCCAGTATTTCAGATATGTTCCTATTCCCATGGCTTTCTCCCCCCACTTTGTCAGGCCTGGCCCAAGTTCATTGCACTAAGGGGTTCTGAGCCTGCCTCAGGACTGTCTGGATTGCTGCAGTATGTCCAGGTTTATTGCTCCTAGTACCAACCTATGAACCTATATATATATATATATATATATATATATATATATATATATACATCTGTATATTGTATATGTATATCACTATTTATATTATGTATATATTTGTTTATATATATATATCTATATATATATATATATATATATATATATATATATATATATATATATATATATATATATATGCATCTCCATACATATATACGTGTGTGTATATGTATAAATGCAACACCTGACTGATTCTACAGAATCTTTTCCCTGCTGTTGAATGAGCATATGTTTGAAAAAACATCTATGATCCCTACAGCTCAAATGTTGTGGTACATTTCCCTGACTATGGTTTACAGGGCCCTGAGTTTAAGACCTGGCAGGGCTGGAAATTTTGTTGCCCATATTCCCTATTATACCAACACTGATTCTTTAAAAGAAAAGAGAAAGGGGTGATAGGAAAGTGGTGGAAAAGGGGCACACAGATGGAGGAACAATATGATAGATAGCTATGGATATGCAGGACAGGTGTATGGAAGGTCCATATCTGTTCATTTCTTATACAGCAACAGCTGTGCATTTGTACAGAATTTAGAGGTGAATTTTGACACTCAAACCCCAGAGGGAGGGGTGAGGACAACAGAAATGTGTTGTTAAACCTGCTGAGCATTGCTAACCATTGCTCACAGTTCATTCTCATAATATATCACACTAATGACTTCATTTAGCAGGTGTATATGATTTCCATTACAGTAACAAAGGGTGTAACTATACTGTATGGGACATGTGTATACATTGGTGTTTTCACATGTTATATGCACTCACACATCCATGTTACACCAGCTACACTACCCTGGGTGACAAAAATAACTTATCACATATTTTAATATGAACATAGCACTTTTAACACTGCTTTTCCATGTAAATTTGGATTGGCTGTTGCATTACTCGAACAGTGTATGCCTGCATGCAAAGCTGGGACTCTGATCTGGTTTGTGGATTTGAGCTGTATATTTTTATTTCTCACCTATTTGCTATTAATATTATATTACTATATTAAAGGGAGAGTGTTGAGGTTTTTGGCCGTGTCATTGAGGACTGCTGTCATGACATGATGGCATACATTTCAATTTTAGACTTGGATCCTTGTAACCATTAGTGCTAATGCATATCCTGTTTTCTATCAACTTTCTCTCTGTCCTCTGTGCAGATGGGATGACACCAGTGCTCAGGCTGTGATTGACTACACTGCAGAATGGGTCTGAGATCCCAGGTCTCTGTTCATGTTCGATGCAGCCAGGAATGGTATCAGGCCTATGGGGACCTCTATGTGTTGCCTTTGAGAGGGCATTACAGACCTGTTTCTTGATCATGACAGAAGGGGGGCAGGTGCTGTACATGCACATGTGTACCTATGGGGGGACAGGGTAGAAATGATTACACTTCACCTGTCTGCAGCTGGTTGCCTATATCCATGGCATATGTGTATGTGGTGTTACTGACCACCACTACAGAGCAGATATGTGTGTTGCCTCTGGAATTGCAGACACATGTCTGGAAGGCCTAGTGATTGGTCTTGATGGATGTCTCCATTTTGCACTCATAGACAGCCTTAGGGTACATCACCTGTGACCTTATTTGCTTGTGTAGAACAAGGTGACATGGCTTCCAATCAGGCACCTTTTCCTTCCTCACCCATCCTGTGGTTATTTCAACCTATGATGGTAGTTGTGTATTGCTGCTGTCCAACACAGGCATTCAGCCTACCTTGAGGGGGTCGATGTTGGGTATTGCTGAGGCCATAAAGCTATGTAGGTGCCCACATAGTGTTGTGGTGTAGGCCTGGACACTGCTGCTAGTTCCAACAGATGGGACAACCTTCATGTGGGCCTTGCCCATTTTCCTTGCCTGTGCAGGGGACATTATGGAGGTGTGGGGGCTACAGCTTCACGGACAGTAGGTGAAAATACCTCACAGGACAGGACATGTGGAGACAGCCCTACAACATGGGGGACAAAACTCCAGACTTAGGTATAGATTGTATATCATTAGTGCTGTTATAGAAATGGAGGGTTGCTAGATTGATAGCGTTCATATGGACATGCATTTACTGGGTGACATGACATCTGACATTAATATGCCTCTGACATACCTCTCAACTGGCATGTTGTCCACAGACTATCCAGATGTTTGCCTGTTATGATTGGTCTGTTCCTCAAACAACATCTGTTTTTGTGGGGTTGGTAGGATAATGTGAGGATTGTAGTCAGTATCTGCTGACATTCATTGGTGTTCCAGACATCATATCCTTCAGGGATATTATGTTACAATAACACATGTAACACCAGACACTGTTTCAGTTTGTAACACCATTATGCGTGATATGTCCCTATTTCTAGCCCCCTGCCCCACAAGTATGTCATGCGTTGTCCAGATGTCCTGCACTACGAGATGCAGAGGTATGACCTGGCAGACTCCTGGCCATAGTATGCAGCAGTGGCCAGTTTAGGGTTCCACACCCTGGTAATTCTGTGTCACTCTGTACATATCACAGTTATGTATGTCTAGCCATTGTGAACAGACTGGCAACACTATATAGCAGTGTTGTGTGTAGATGTTTGTTGGGCTGGGTAGGGAGACTAGCAGATGTGAGTGCCATACATCCTTTACCTATCTGACTCTGCATGCTAGTACAGCAGCTGGTGGTCTATCAGGTCTGTATGCTTGTGGGGGCTGACTATGTAATGCCCTGTAACACCTCAGCATTCCTGTACACTGTGAATTGGGCCAGTATATGTCAGTGTAATGTGTGACTGGCAGTCAGGATATGTTTGTTCAGACAGGCATTCTACTCTAGAGTTCATTTTGGTACTGATATGTTGCTGTGACTGTGGTGCACATGTTTTTGGATGGTCATTTTTGCACCACTCTGTGCTTTTCACTACCGTTCCATCCCTATAGTGCATGTTATATTTGAATATAGATGAGTAATTCCCCAGAGGTGATGTTGGGGAGTGTCATGTTGGTCTTACTGCATTACATAGGGTGCTGGGTGACAAGTGTGGCAGTTGCCAGGGAATTTCCATTCTGTTACATCACTGCAATCATACCTCTACACTGTCCAGAGGCCTAGACATTGTTCAGATGTGAGTCTCATATGTTTGGTCTGTTCCCCAGACAGTTGTTGTCCTTGGGTAATCAGTAGGATGCTCTGGGGAATGCAGTCAGTAAATGCTACCATCCCTCAGAAAAGATATGTTACAACAAAGCTGGTAACACCAGCAACTGTCTACATTTATGACATAAATATGTCCAATATACCCCTATGTTTGGGCCTCTGTCCCCCCATTATGTCAGGCTTTGTTCAGATGTTATGCACTAAGAAGCTCAGAGTTATGTACTATTTATTGCATTCATTCCTGCTACCATCCCAGTGATGTCATGGACCCCTAGGCATGTAAAAAGAAGCGTTCATAGATATGAGTCCTGTGCTCGTACATACTGTGGGAAGCTGTACATTTGAGAGGTCTGTGTATGTCTGCCCATTGTTAAAAGACTGTCATGACTGTGTAGCAGTGTAGTGTGTACATGTTATCTGGACTGTGTAGGGAGGGGTACATGTGAGTGTCATGGGCCCTTTCTATCTGACTGTGCATCCTGCTCCAGTTTCTGGTTCCCTATCACCTGTATATGTTTGTACATGCAGCCCATGACATGTCCTATAACACCTCAGAATTCCCACTACACTGTTAGTTGGGACAGTATATGTAGGGGTAATGTGTGAGTGGCAAACAGGATTTTGTTGCTGACACAGTCATTATACTGCAGTGTTCAGTTTGCTTACTGGTATGTGGCTGTGACTGTGGTGCATTTGGTTGGGGGTATGCACTTTCACACCAGTGTCTATTTTCCCATAGTGTTATATCCCTAAAGTGCCTGTTATATTTGCTAATGCATGTGTACAGCCCCAGAGCTGGGTTTGGGTAGTGTTATATCAGTCTGATTGTAGTTTGGACATTGCTCAGTAGTTTCCCTAATGTTGTGTTATGGCCTCATATTCTTAGAATGACCAGTTGTCTGGCTGATATCTTTGGTCTGGTCCCCATGACTGTT
Source organism: Protopterus annectens (assembly GCF_019279795.1). Taxonomy (NCBI): domain Eukaryota; kingdom Metazoa; phylum Chordata; order Ceratodontiformes; family Protopteridae; genus Protopterus; species Protopterus annectens. Next base: position 886,154,183 of record NC_056725.1, read on the forward strand.
ATGTATGCATGACACATCAATGGAATGATGTTGAGATTGTGGACAGTAACTAATGAGAAGCAATTAAGTCCTGGAATTGTGATATTTCAGTCGATATATGTTAGGACATACACTGTTACTACATGAACTTTCTCAGCTTATCTACTGACGTATTATGTACATGTCCCTATTTTCAGGCCTTTGTCCCCCCACGTTGTCAGGCTTGGTCCAGATTTATTGCACTAAGGGGTTCTGAGCATACCTCTCCATGGCCAGAATTTTCACAGAATGTCCAGATGTTTGGACCCTACTTTTGTGGAGTTCCACAATGTATTTCTATTTGTCTAGAAAATCATGATGATGATTCAAGCATTTATGTCTGTAAATGAATGACATGACATTTCAGTTTCCATCCTCATATCCTTCAGTAATTGTCTGCTGAAACACACACTGTTGCTGTAACATGTCTTCATTTGTAACAGCAATTTTTGAGATATGCCCATATATGTGGCCCATCCCCCCTTTAATAGCCTTTGTACAGGTTCCTTGGACTAACAGATTGAGAGGGATGGTTCTGAGGTATAACTGCACTGCATCTTATAAACATACACACACACACACACACACACACACACACACACACACACACACATACGCACACACACACACACACACACACACACACACACACACACACATATATATATATATATATATATATATATATATTTTTTCCCCTTCCTTTATATTTTTATATATGTATATCTATATTATGGCTCTACTTTTTCATATGTATGTTTCATCAGACATATATATATATATATATATATATATATATATATATATATATATATGTGTATATAAATATATATATATATATATATATATGTGTATATAAATATATATATATATGTATATATATGTATATAAATATATATATATATATATATATATGTGTGTGTGTGTGTGTGTGTGTGTGTGTGTGTGGCATGTGTATGTCTATATACAACACACAAAAGGTTCCACAAAGTTTTCTCCCTAATGTTGTATGCCTCTGTTGCATTATATGTTTGTAAAAGTAACATTACTTCTTACAGCTCAGATGGTGTAGTGGTACATTCTTCTCACTGTAGTGTTTAATGTCATGGATTCAGCACTTGGGACTGCTGTTTTTTTAATTAATGTTAAATGACCTGAATGCAGGATATGTTTGTTAAAGCACTACAGCGCCTCACAGCTCACATGGTGTAGTAGCATTTTTCTTTGATTGTAGAGGACAGCATCCCGGGTTCGAGACTTGGCAGGACTGACTATTTTGTTGCTGGGCAGAACAAGGTCTAATGGATACAGACTGATTAAGGCACATTTAACCATATTATACTTATAATGTTGTATTTAAGCAATAACCCATAGCTGGGTATGGGTAATGCTGAATTTACCCACGGTCAGTGTGACTTGGTCACGAGGGAGAAGCCCCAGAGACTAAACAAAGCCAACCGTGGAAAGATCCAGCATTGCTCACACCCAGCCATGGGTTATTCCTATTATGCAATGACATTATTTAAGAAAAAACAATACTTACCTTTCTTAAATAATGTCATTGTATAATGCTTCTGTGCTGCCCTTCCATGGTTTTCCAGTATCCTGGGGCATTTCTTATGTACTACGCATGCGTAAGGGATGTGTTCCCTTAATTACACAGTATATCAGTGCTGTGCAGAGGTAGGAAAATAGATAGGAAGACCTCCATTGCTTTTTTTAACATATCTCAGTATGTTATACGAGTTGAAGAACTCGTATAACATGGTGAGATATGTTAATAAAAGCAATGGAGATCTTCTTTTGTCTGTTGAAAGGAAGATCTCCGTTGCATTTTTTTATGATATCTTGCTATGTTATACGAGTTCTTCAACTCATAAAACATAGTGAGATATGTTAAAAAAAGCAATGGAGATCTTTGTTTCTCCATTGCTATCTCTGCAGAAAAAAAAAAACAAAAAGAAAGAACAGGAGACATACAAATGCAAAAAGTCCGGGCAACCAGCCCTTTTTCCATTAGTATACTTTCAGATTTACAACGGGCACTGTGGTTGGGCTGGCCAATTAGCGTACTAATTTTTGTATGTAAAAATAATATTTACATACACATTATAATTTTACGTTTACCTTCCATGACATTCCCCTATATGCTTCCATTACATTATATTCTTTTGTGACAATACTGTATGAGGCATGTGTGTTTATATGGTGGTTTCACATCTTTTCTACACTGACGTCTCACATTTGGAACTGCTACACTACCCTGGTTGACAAAAAAATAGTTGCTACATAATTTAAGTTTACTAAAATAATTTAACACAACTTTCACATGGGAAAATAAGTTGCCTGTCATAGTACTCAAGCCATGAACATCTGCATGTAAAGCTGCAAATCTAACCACTACACTATCGTGACTTGAAAATGTCTCCTGTCTATTTTCATTTAGCTCCTATGGGATGTTTCAGCTCTGCTAAGTGGAACAGCCATAATGTACACACCCACTACACTTAAACATTCCTTATGGTATTAAAATAAGTATATATTATTGTTATATTTTTAGGTTATATGGGTGTGTATTGTGGTGTTCTGACAACTACTTGGGACTGTATTCATGAAATACTGGCATTGATTGGGCTTTCAGGCTTCTATGTGTGTTTCATGCTGGTGCATGACATGTTCTCTATCAGCTTTGTGTATTTGTGGGGCTGTGCTTGTCCTTTTTAACTTCTGGTGGATTTATCCCGTTATGTGTGCATTTGCACACATTTCCTGCTTTTGCTTATGTGACAAACCCCCTGTATTGCTTTGTTCTTGCCGTTTTAATGTCAGTGTCCGCAGACACTGAAATGATCAATTTTACATTTCAGTGTCTATGGACACTGAAATACTGGCATAATATTAGAGCAAAGCTCTAATATTATGCCAGTATGGCTTAGAAAGTGCTGTATGGGCCTTTCTGAGCACAGGGGGCATGTGTAGTGTTCGTGCACTGCTTTGACATGCCCCCTGTGCTTGTACACAGACTATTGTACTTACCACTATCACAGTCTTTGCTGGGCTAGCTGGCTTTCTTCCTACTGGAATGGCTGGCTGGATGACTGGCTCCCTGCCTGCTAGAGTGGCTGACTGGCTAGTAGGCTTCTTGCCTCCTTCAGTAGCTGGCTGGCTTCCTAGATGGCTGGCTAGCAGGCTTTCTGCTTGATTCAGTGGCTGGCTGGCTTCCTAGATGGCTGGCTAGCAGGGTCCCTGAGCTGGCTGGCTGGCTAGTTTCCTAGATGGTTGGCTGGCTGGCTGGCTGGCTGACTGGCTTCCTAGATGGATGGATGGCTGGCTGACTGACTGGCTGGCTGGCTTCCGAGATGGATGACTGGTAGGCTGGCTTCCTAAATGGCTGGCTGGCTTTCTAGATGGATGGCTGGCTGGCTTCCTCTATAGGTCGCAAATAATCTCAGTCCTTAAAAATCAAATAGCAGCTGTACAAGCGCTTATACAAAACCAGTCTACAGCTGCAACCTTTGTAGGGCTCTTCATAATGGAATCCATGCCCCCTTTAATCCTTGCAGCTAATTGCTGCATGATTTATACCACCTGGACCTAACAGGGAATACTTCTGCCTGCAGTTCTGGGTTTTTGATGTAACCACATTGCCATGGAAAAACTGGAAGTATTTTCGGCTTTTCCATGGCAATTCAGCATGTATCATAAAATGGGACTTTTAAAGTCCCACTGCTTGACAGTGCAGGCAACGGGATGACAAGGCTCAACCCATGAGTATCCCACTGACAACAGCACAGGTGGTAACCATAAATACAGCAGCTCTCCTTCATGAATATGCAAGGCATGCTGCTGTTCTACACAGACATGGAACACTCCATGCAAGAATAGCCTTATTCTTGCACAGAGTGTTCCTGAATCCCAGGGATAGATTGGCTTACAAGAAAAAGTGAACTTAATAAACTCGGTATCAATGGGTAAAATAGCATATTTGTCAAGTGTGATTATGATTCTGAAAAAAAAATGAGAAACAATTGTTACATGTAACTGTTTTCATTTATATGGGGTTCTAGATTAAACACAGTTAAAAGGGGAGTACTTCGTATGAATAAAGAAGAAAGAAGTCTAGTCTTATTAAATCCAGAGGTGTATGCAGCATCTTTAAATTTGTATAAAGCAATGAAATGGAAAAATGAGACACATGAGAAATTAGCCTTATAATTCCTATCCTATACTGCAGGTCTGAAAATGCTCTATCACACTTTAAAAGGTTTATTATTGAAATCCCAAGTTTCTTTTGCTGGATCTAACAAACCACAGTGAGATCTGCCATGTAGTTGTTCAAATGATGTAAACCCAGTGGATGTTTGTGGTACTTCTATTAAATCAAAAAGAAAATAGTTAAGCAGTTGATTCAAATTTTTTCCATCCACTTCTATAGTATTTTCATACATACACTTTAAAGTTTTATAAATGCACTCAGACAGTTAGGACCCTTAGCTTAAAAAATCACAATGTTAATACACTACTCTGTGCATGAATGGTGTCCTTGGTCAATATGAATTTTTTGCCATATTCCTGCCTGGAAAAAAGCAGTACTTTTATTTTTTGCTATTGACTTTTCACTGAGTGCCTCAGGAAATTTTATTTCTTTATTGTTCTTTTATTTTTATTTATGCATTCATTCATTCACTTATTTTTGTTGACTGGGATAGTCCAATTGGGCAGAAAAAAAAACATTTTTGTTGCAGCCTGGGAAGAAAGCTCCAAAAAATGATAATAAAAATACATAGAATAATGTTCTAATATAGAGAGTTCAGAGGAAAAAAAAACTACAATAAAAATAGACCCAGCATATAGTAATAATAGTATAATACATAGAATTGTAATTAAACACTGCATTAAAGTAGAAACAACATAAAATAATGGTCCTATACATAGAATACCACGGAAATATGGCATTAATATAAAGCTCTTTTGACAGTGGTATTCAATTTATCTACTTTTAAAATAGTGTGACTTGATCTAGCAGTTGGAAAAAAGGAGGTAGAGTAGTTGGAAATAAGGAGAAATAGTGAAAGAAAGGGAAGAGGTGGTGAGGAGAGATGAGAAGGTAAAGTGAGAATTTAGGGAAACTGATGGAAGAAAGGAAACATTTTTGGAGAAACAGAGGTGAGATAATGCAGTTTTACAAATGATTTGTGGTCCATGATTAAGGTGTTTATAAACCAGTTATCTTATACACTTAATGGTGGATAGAAAGCTCATCATTATCCTGGTGAGGTACATGAGCACATCTGGAAGTTAGACAGGTGTTGTTTTAATTTGGATTTGAGTCTTTTAATTTGTCTCTTTGCTTTAGTGGAAGTGGAAACTTGTTCCAAAGTCAGGTTGCATAACTGTAGTAGAGAAAATCTCCTGCAGCATTATTTCTTTGTGGAGGCCAGAAGTAGATTTTCACTGGAGCATAGCTACCTGCATGGTGAATTCTACTTTAGGATTTTTGTGAGGGAGTCAATTATCATGGTTGTAGAAAAAATTGTGTTATGTGACTAGTTGTGTATAGATTAGATGTTATGGTAGTTTTAACCACTGAGGCAAGGCAGTGGTAAGTACTATTCGAGAATTTTGTAGCGACTTTTTTTACTTTGTTGTTGCATGCCTTTAACTTTGTTTGCTGCATGATTTGTCCATTTATTAATGTGGCTGATGCACATATGAGGTACAACAGGGTGATTTTTTTTGATCAATTAGGTATGAGTTTGACAGGTAGATAAGTTCCATTTTTTACTTGCTATATATGCTGATCAAAATTCACATTTTCATCTATAATTACTCCTAGCTATTTTGTGTGCATTACATTTTCTATTGTCTTATTGGCTGATGTAATATTAAAAGTGTTTGGAAGTGAATATCATAAATTTATTTTCTTTGTGGTTCAAGAGCATCAGACTGATAAAGTCTCTTTCAGAGATGAAAGCACTTATAAAGAAGTGATATTAAAAGATTTATTTTTTTTGGTTGTTTGCTATAATTATCAGAATATAGGACTATTTGCCTTAAGTCTGGGAAATGATGGCCCTTACTTGATTTTTACAAGTGAACTTAGTGTCCATAGCTATTCATATGAATGGGACATCCACAATGGGTAAAGGCATTGTAGGGTTTTTAACCTTAAGTTGGGTGTTGTCCTTGAAATGCTAGACAAGCTGCACAAAAATGTTCTTTGTCCTTCATCATGCCAGGCCTGTAAAGTCTAACTAATGTGGTTATAGTCTAACTTCATTACAAAAAGGCCTTGGGGCTAGTAATACATTTGCTATTTGTTCTCTGTCTTTAGTTGCCCTGTAGAAAAGGTAATTCCTTATTTCAAAGTATGAATATGAACTGGGGCTCTTCTATTCCTTTAGTTTCACAGCTACTCTTTTTATTAAAGCTAAAGAAGTACAAGAAGAGTGAGAGTTATAATGAAAAAAACTGCTTTGTTGCTCGCATTCTCCACTAGTTTAGTATGTTGTCATAAAAAAAAAACAATAAATAGTTTGCAGCTGGTTTTTGGTTTTAGACAAGTTTAATTAAAGAGGAAAATTGTTTTGTTGTCAAGTGTGAGAGATAACAGGAGATAAGGATTAGCATTCTAGCCAATTATCTTCACAGTCCTTCCTGAGTAATAATAACAAGTAATATTCTAGCAAAGTCTTTCTATCCGTCTTTTTAGGCCTGTCTATACCCCACTCTCTCCTCCAACACCCACACAATAACTTGAAATGCAATAGCCTTTCCAAAAATTCAATTCCAAAACAAGCAGATGCTTTCACCAACATCAACTATCCTCCCCTTCAGTGTGCAGGATAACAGCCATTTTCCCTTCCTATTTTCAGGGATATGTTCCAAACCCATTCTATTCAGAGACACTATTCAGTGTTCCTTCTTACTCTTCAAAATCCTATCTCAGTCAAGGAATCAATAATCTGATATTAGCAAGTACACTGGTCATGGTATAGCCCCAGTGGTAGCTGATTTTCATTGATTACCATGTAACAATTAGCAGGCTGTGGTGGTGCAGCAGTTAGCATTGTCGCCTCACAGCAAGAGGTTCCCCCGTACGATTCTCGGCTGGAGCGCCTTCTGTGTGGAGTCCGTATGTCCTCCCTGCGGCAAAGTGACATCTAAAGACATGTAGGTAGGTGCGTGTGTGAATGGGTGTTGCTTCCTTGAAGGTTGGGCATTGGGCTGGCAAGTCAGCACCGTAAAAATCCACTGCCAATCATTAGCGGACCGGAGTTCGGCTGTGGCGACCCATAACCGAGAAAAGCCGAAAGACCATGAGACAATTAGCCTGCCTTCTTCTTTCTAGTAAACTGTGTAATATGTTTCTCCTGGCTCAGCAGCAGTAAACAAATTATGTGTGTATTATATAGTATACTTTCTCCTTCTCTCTCTCTATATATATATATATATATGTGTTTCTACTTTCCATCATCAAAATTACAGTTTACCAAACATAAAAAAGCTGACACCAATATAGCGAAACTGCAGTTCAACAAAAACTCACTATCGTGAACCACTCTTCAACGGACAACCATCAGCAGTTCCAGATCCTTTAGAAGATCAAGTGCGGTGTTTTATCCTTATCATTCAAAGTTGTAATGAGAGTGGAACCTATACAGCAGTTGGAGCTTGTTGATATAGAGCACAGTACAGTGCGGATAAGGAAATCTATCCTTTTCCCCACTGTAGTGTGATCTTGGAGTTAGTATATACAATTAGTGGAGGTGTGGGGGGCACAGCCTCCCACATGGGGGTGCAAGAGGGCTTGCCCTGCAAAAATGTGTGTGCAGTGTATATTTTGTATATGTTAGTGTGTTTGCACTTCGGTGAAGTGTAGTTTGTGATAGTGAGTTTTCATTGAGCTGCACTTTTGGTTTATTGGTGTCGGCTTTTTGATGTTCAGTAAACTGTAATTTCAGTGAAGAAAAGCAGACCCATATATATAAACCTCAACCTCTTAGAGCCAAAAATATGGACAAAGCCTAAAATGATGGGGGGAGGCATACCTCTCAACCTCTTAGAGAAAAAAACCTGGACAAAGCCTAAAATGATGAAGGGGATAAATAGGGAAAGATTTTAAATATTGCCCTTACAAACTTAGAAAGTTGATAGAGGAACAGGATTTTGTATTAACATAACATGTTCATAAGGATTAGAAGTCTGAAACTCATATATGCCATTATGTAGTGAGTTCAATTCTGATATTGCCCATACAGACATAGAGATTTGATTGAATGACATGTAGTGCATTACCAAATATTA
>NC_056725.1:886167507-886192507 GCF_019279795.1 Protopterus annectens
GGGGGATGCAATAATGTGAAATAGGAAGTTAAACAATAGGTCTCAGCAAGACCTGCTGTACTGAAATGTTGCTGTCCAGCACCTACAGCCATTCATGCTGGCTCTGTCTGCAGTGACATAGATCACAGCTCTGGCCCCTGAGTTACTCCAGCAAAGGTCAGCTCACATATGACTACTACTGGAGTATATGTTGTCCAATACTGACTGTGAAACTGCCAGGCCAAGCTACCTGGGATGTTGTACATATTCATATGTCACCTGTGAATGCTACTATGACACATATGCTTGTCTTACAAATGTAAGAGACCTATATTGGGTATGTGCATAGTAAACAACTGGAGCAGAACTGTGTGTTGAACTGTATGTTTTATACTAAGCTCATACCTCTCAAATGTCCAGAGTTTTGCAGACTGACCACATGTTTGCCTCATATTTGTAGTCAATGCCTCATACAGTTGTGCTTTGTCTGGCAAATCACTGGCAAATCTTAAAGACTGAAGTCATAACAAACTAGCATACCTTTGAATGTCAGATGTCATATCCTTCAGAGTATTCCTGTGAATGCAAACCTACTTTGCTAGCAACTAACTGTGTTACAGCTAGATTTATAAAGTGTCACTATTTTTGGGCCTTTGCCCACATTGATGTGTGCCTTTGTCCAGATGTCTTGCTCTAACAGGTTGAGAGGTATGACTGAGCTGCAAGACTGTAAACACTGTGCCATACAGACTAAGAACAGAAATTTATATCAAGTATTAGCTGTGCACATGTAGGTACTAATAGTAGAAGCTGTAAGCCTCAAACCTACAGACAAGAGTTGCCAAATGTCAAGTAATTAGGTTGTACTTGTTTTACAAATGTGTTATCTTAGTTCCAGTGCATCAAACAGACATAAATGTCTACAGCTACATGTTGTTGTATTGCCTTCAGACATAAATAACTGATAGGTTTATTATAATTATGAAGATGAAATTGGAAAAGTGTTTAACTGTGTTATGACTTCCAGTGCTACACACACATCAGACAGATATCGGCACTTGACGCAGAGAAGTATGTTATTTGCTGTTAGCCTGTGCTGTTACCTGTGAAATGAAGGCAGGTGAGAAACACTGGTAAAATATGAGATAATGCAGCATTAATGTGGATTATTACTTTCAGACCTGTCCCACACAAACAGCTTTGCATGTTGTATAGGAACTAGGAAATGTGACATCGTTTATATATATATGGCAATATGGTATATCTGTCTGATGCTTGAGTGATCTGCATTGCTCTGAGCATGTCATCTCTACATGTAATTTAGATTTGAAGCTCAGTATTTAAGCTTTGATGACATATTTTGTATGTTATTGTAGTATTACATTTGTTTGTTTATATGTATTCTGTTCTGATGTGCTTTTCACAGTTCTTGGCTAGGGTCTGCTAATAAAGGCTATCAAAGAATTCCTTTGAAACATGTAAATAGCAGCAGTTAAGTAGTGTGAATAGCTGAGGCACAGCATTGCTCTCTTAATTGCAAATGTTTGTAGTTAGCTGAATTGTTTCTGTGTTGTGCAGTGCTCTGAATATCAGTCATCTCTGCATTTAATGTTGATTTGAAGCTCTTTATTTAAGCTTTGGTCACATCTATTTTGTATTTTATTCCAGTATTGCATTTGTTTTGTTAAATGTTTTCTGTTCTCTTGGAGATGTAAGGGTTCCCCCTTGCTGTGTTCAAATATTTGTTGACATGTGACCTGGCCGCCCCTACTACAAGTCCCATTTTCAGCACACCTCCCAGTTGTATCTCATCAGCTTATCCTACTGAGTAGATCCACCCCCAACTACTCCACACCCACTTCATTTGTCAACCAGACATTATCGTGTTTCATCCCTTCCCCTGTAACCTACGAACAAAAAACATGTTACTGCGTTTCTGTCTATTCCAACTGTATTAATTCAATTTGGTGTTGCTGCCTGCTCTTTCAATGACTCAGTTGCATTTCTTCTGCTGCATTTATTACTGCTTGTTGGTGCCTGATGTAATTCTCCTATGCTAAGGCTGTGTGATTAAGCACATGTGCTTCAGGCCAGTTGTTTTACATAAAGTAGGTTTGTAGTCTGCACTGTTGTGGAAGGGGAGGCTACATTATGCCCTTCTGAGCTACAACATGCTGGTTAAAGGCTCATTGTGACTGCTATTTTGAACTGTGTTTTTCTAACATTGGTACACCTTGTTTGCTGTAGCATACACTGCATCCTGACCTGCTGAACATAGCTTTGTTTCTATAACCTGAACACTAATCCAGGCCATATTTTTGGAGGGGGTTCCCCTGCACCCTAGGGGCAGGAGTGTGCAGTTAGAAGTTGTGTGACTGAAGAGTGTTGGAACAGGGCTCTGTTCTGAGCTTTACTATTGGTTAACTGGTTAATCCATTTAAATGCATTTGCTCTTGTTTGCTATTGTCATATTTAAGTGTGTATTTGTTCACCTGTGTTACACTGACCTAAAAGGATTTTAAATATCCTTAGCATAGTCTGGTTACAGACCTTTGCTGCAGTCACATCTGTTTGTGTGATTCTTGTGTTTCCTGCTATGCCATGTTATGTTGTCCAGGGCCTGCCTGCAGTTACTGGGAGTAAGTGAACTGGTTGGCCCTGGTCTGCCATAGGATGTTGAGCTAAGAGTTCAGGGACAAGGGTTGACTGGTCACTCCCAGTGTTCCTATTTTACCTTTGTTGTGGTATTTAAACCCAGCATGTGCATGGCTTTGTGCTTTTGTGCAGTGTTAACACTTTAAGAGGTATCTCAGTTGCATTTCTTTCCCTTACCTGCACTCCTGTGTGAGTGAGGCTCTCACCTGCAGGTACTGTCTTTATGTTACCCAGCCATACTCACACCTATAGGTGGTGTCCTCAGATAGTATCCACTGTAGTATCCCTGACCTCTCTTCCACAGGTGCTGATAAGCATGGACAGACAATTTCCTGTGCTTTCTCATGCTAGTCCGGTTGATATGGGCATCCTGACACAATGTAGCCAATGCCTTATGTACACAGATAACTCTGTGCTACTACCACCTGGGAGCACAATATGTTAAGAGATGCAATCACATTAAGAGCCTAGAATCCCTGCTGTCTTAATCACATGACAGTACATGATTGACAGACCACAATGCTTTTCCAGAAATGGCCTTCATCTGTCTCACCTGGGCTTTAGGCATCTGGAAGAGGCACTTGCCTTCCCCATAGTGCCTTTTCTAGGCAAAGTCATGAGCAGAACATTACCAGCATGAAAGCTTATAATAAGCAAAATGTAAAGGTAATGCTGCTAAATGCTAGGAGTCTTAGCATGAAACTAAAGTCATTGCAAGCGTACCTTGTCCTGGAGGATGTTGTCATTTGTGCAGTCACTGAAACCTGGTTTGAAGCTGTGGAGAGCACACTAACCTTGCCTGGTTACTCATCCTACCATACTTTCAGACCCCAAAAGGAGGGGTTCAAAGCCAAAGGAGGTGGAGGTTTAAACTGTATCATACACATACACACCTCCTGGCTGGTCAAACAGTATGATGCACAGGAGACACCCCAAGTGCAGGTAACTGTTGACAAAACACCTATTCAAATCATAGCTAGCTACAGACCTCCAGAGATGACCCAGACACCCACTACACCTATCTGGACTTACTTGAATCTGTCAAGATTCAACCTTCTACCCTACTCCTGGGTGACTTTAACTACCTAACCACAGTGTGCATGACCAATTCTACCTGAACATGAATGCACAGAGATTCCTCGGCGTTGTCAATGCCAATGCATTGGATCAGCTGGACAACACTCCTACAACAGGTGGAAATATCCTGTACCTGGTCCTAACCAACATGAGAAGCCACTGTATTACCCCTACAGTGTCATCCTCCTTGGTAAGGTCTGACCATAAAGCCATCACTTTTGAGGTCACCATCTCCACTGCCCCCACCTTGTCAGGGTCAAACAAAAAACACTTTCCAAAAGTGACTATAAATCTCCTCAGAGCAGATGTCAGTAGCTTTGCAGCCACTGTCCCATCAGTTGGAACTAGCAGTAATGTTCAGGCCTATACCAGGATACTATTTGAGCACCTACATAGCTGTATGGACTCAGCAATACCTGATAGCACAAAATCATCTCCCTCATGGTAGACTAAATCTCTGTGGTGGATAGCAGCAATACACAAACTCAATAATAACTGGAAATATATGCTGGACAGGGCCAAGAAGAGCAGGTGCCCAGTTGGAAGCAATCTCACCTTTGTCTGAAAAAGCAAATAAGGTAACAGGTGAATTACCCTAAGGCTAACTTTGAGGGCAAATTGGACACCATTTGCCAAGGCCAATCACAAGGCCTTCTTCACATATGTCTGCAATCTCAGAGGCAACATCCAAATCTGCTCTGTAGTGGTGGTAACACCACATACACATATGGCATAGATATAGCCAACCTGCTGCAGACAGGTTAAGCAAATTCTCTCACCCCCCACCCCCCCATCAGTAAACAAGGACATGCGCAGCACAAGCCCCCCTCCCCTCATCATCAGGAAGCAGGTCCGTAATGTCCACTCAAAGGCAACAAAATGAAGTCTCCATGGGATCTGATAACATCCCTCTCTGCATCCTACATGAACTCAGTAGTCAACCAAAGCGTGAGCACCCATGTCATCCCATCTGCATGGTGGACAGCCACTGTCATCCCTCTACACAAAGGTGGAGCATCCACTGACCCATCCAGTCATATGCACATCAGCCTAACTAGCCTGATCTGCAAGGGCATGGAAGGCATTATCACGGACCTTATAAACAGGGACATCGGCAACCTCAACATGCTTGAGCCCACACAGTTTGGTATTGTCAAAAGGAGATCAGTCCTGTTAAGCCTGGTCGACTTCTTTGAAGTGGTCAACAAACAAATGGATGAGGGGAAGATGGTGCGTGCACACAGCCTATTGTCACTGAGCCAAAGCATCTGACAATAAATCTGTAGTCGGCCATGATACATAAGTCTACACAGCTAGGCATTAACCTGTATGTTACCAGATGGGTAGCTAACTGGCTCAATGATAGTACCCACTCGGTCAAAGTAGTTGAAGCCACCCCCAGAAGTAGACCCTTAAAGAGCGATGTATCCCAATGATTGGTCTGGGGGCCACTACTGTTTGAGATTTATGATTTCTAGGTTCAAGACAAAAACAGTGGTCTTTGGCTGACCAGATTTACAGACGACTGCAAGGTGGCCATTGTCTTACATTCCCCTACTGATGTGAGCATCCTTCAAGAGGGCCTTACCCAAATTAATGACTGGTGCCAGAAGCATTGCCTCAAACTGAATGCCTGAAAATGCATCATTATTCTTGTTGTGGTAGATGTCAGCCACACTAATTATGACAGTAATAACAATGTATTAAGTATGCAATCAGGTGTGGGTGACTTGTGTACCAAGGCTGATAGCAACCTGACAGTTTCCTAATGCGTTGGCATCATTGTACAAAAGGCTGTCTACATGGCCCACCTCACAAATAAGGGTATGTCATCCAGGAATCAGAAGACTATAACATCCCTGTACTCCACTGTTATCAGACCCATTACCGAGTACACTTGCTCCTTTGGCATGTACCTTGCCAAGCACATGCAGTAGTTGCAGAGACCACAGAGATTCCTGACCAGGAAAATCCAGGGTCTGCAACACCTGTCCTATACAGATAGGCTGAAAGTCCTGTCTTTCTACTCAGTCTCATATAGACAGATCATAGATGACCTGTGTCTGGCATACAAGGCCATTTCCAAACCAGCCTTGATGGAGTTTCTGCATATCCATAAGACAAACCTCACTCATGCAACCCGCACACAAGGCCCTCACATGCTCTGTGACTTGAATAGTACTCGGAGGGATAGATTTGCATCCCAAACAATGCACTGTCTGTAAAATACACTCCCTTTCTATGTCTAGCAGAGTACCTCCATAGCTCTCTTTAAGAAGAAGCTGGATGACTGCATGGGAAACACAAAAGACACCCCTGAGATCCCACTTGTGTCCCAGCTGGACAGGGGAAACAGGTGCTTGCTTTGAAGGGACATGGTGAAAGTTGGGCCAGGCTTATGAGGGCATCCGGGCCAATAGCCTAGTATCATCTTATGAGGCTATGCACCTAGTACTTTACAAGTTTCCTGTATGTATTGCAGACTGTCCTGCAATGTTGTCTTAAATGAATCCCTGTGAGTATGAACTGCGTAGTTACTGCATTGATAGAGTATTTTCTTGTCCCTTTATTAGTTATTACCACATATTGTTAAACCTTGTCATTGTGTCTGGTCTGTATAACAGTAAGTCAGCTCTTACACTACTTGCATATACACTTGGTGACACTGTATAGCTCACTCCAATAGCCTTGGTCTTGGTCACACTTACCGTTTTGCTAATAGGCTCATCACACAGTAGGATTTGTCACCCTTTGTTGAAGGCCTTACAGTAGCTGTTAAAGAGATAGATTGTGGCAGTCAGAACTACCTTACAGTCTGGGCTGAAGGGCCCATAGGTAGCAAAGTTGTGCCAGACATTAACAGGAGTGTGTGTGTGTGTGTGTGTGTGTGTGTCTGTGTGTGTGTGTTAACAGAGTGGAGCATGACCTGCACTCATGCAGCAGTCCTAGCAATGTGGAGTGTAGGTCATGCTGGAGAGTGTGTGTGTGTGTGTGTTTGTTAACAGAGTGGAGCATGACCTGCACTCATGCAGTAGTCCTAGCAATGTGGAGTGTGTGATTGCCTGGAATGCATGAGTGAGGTAACTCTTGAGGGGTATGTATGACACCGGGTAGAGGGTTGGCCTCATAGCCTATAGGTGTGCGGTAGATGTCTGGTGAGCTGCTATAGCCTGGTAGGGAACTTCTGTGATGTCTCCAGCTGCTGCATGTGCCATCTGATGTGAATGATGAATGGAAGATTATGTACATTAATGGTCCTCATTGGGAGGAATATGAAACATCAGGATCAGGAGTGCAATGGATGCTGTAATGCCAGTATGGTGTCACTACCCATACACATACTGTGCTGATAGGTGGCAGGGGTGTGATGTGTTAGTAGTGGATAGTGCTAGCAGATGTGGATGTGCAGGATCTGTATATAATGGTGCCCGATGTTTGATGTCCTGTGATGTTTCTCCCTGTTCATGTCTTTCAGGTGCTATGCCACAACAGCAAATACCACCCTTTTCAGAAGCTGAGACTGCATCAATAATAGATGCCTTAAAATTGGACCACACAGTGCTGCTCAGCAGGGGCAGACAGCAGCAGCAGGAATGCACTGCCCTGTGGAACAACCTGCTGGAAACCATCAACAATATGGGTCATCTTGGGGCGGACCTATCAGCAGGTCAGACACAGGGCAACTGACCTTATTCACCATGCCTGGCAGAGGGCTGCAGCTCTCGCCAGGGACCATGCAGCCACAGGTGGGGGTCCTGCTTTGCAGGCTCCACTAACACCTACAGAAGAGTTCCTCACCAACCTTGGGGCAGCCAACGCACCCCAGGAAACTATCCACACCTCTGTCATGGAGGTGGGTGGCACCCAGACAACAGGCGAGAAGCATCCAGGTAAGGCCCCAGTGGATATCACTTCTATGCTGTATAATTCATACTGGCATCCTAGGAGTATCTAGCAGCATATGTTAGGTCAAACTGCATTTGTGGGTGGCTTTTGTAATGCACACAATGCACATCTGTAGTGAATGACAGCAAATTGTGTACTATCAGAGCCTGTACTGTACATGTTCAGAAAGTCATTCTTTTCCTGTACCAATGCCATATGTGAGTCTGCTGATAATACCTCTCCCCACAACTACATAGGTTCCTCTGGTCTGGCTGTGGAACAGCGACTTGAAGCCAATGGTATGGAAATGTCTTGTTGTGGCTCACCAATACCCTAGGCATGTTAAGGCATGCATTTTTCCATGCACTCAACTGTTACTTTTAGCCATATTGCAATATGTGCATGTTCACTTGTGGTGGGGTTAACTGCAGTGCAATGCTGCAGTCATCACTGGGGCCTATTCACAGGAGTTGTAACATATTGGCAAGTATGTTTCTGTAGGTGTTGCCACTGTGCTATACAAGGGTACATCCATATTGTGTACACGGGTGCAGTGTGTGTCAGGTGAAGGTCCATCACATACTACCACTCCTCACGTATCTCAGATGGGTATATGAGTAGCAACATTAAGTGGACATAGCTGCACTGCATGTTGTTGAGGGCCTGCCTAGAGTGTGTATGTTGTGGTCTGATTGTGTGTCGCGCATGCCATCATTCAAAGACTGTGTGGTCTGTATAATGCCTTTGTGCCACCTCACCTGTTTGTGTCTATGTGCATGTCCGTGTGTGTGCATGTGTGTGTATGTGTGTGTGCGTGTGTGCGTGTGTGTGTGTGTGTGTGTGTGTGTGCATGTGCGTGTGTGTGTGTGTGCGTGTGTGTGTATCAGCAAAGATTATACTGCGAGGTATTAAGCTACATATATAAAACACAACAGCAAGTAAGAATAAAAAATAAGAAAAACAACAAAACAAAGCAAAACAAAGCCACGGACCTCAAAAGTACCAAATAAATGTATTAAAATCTTAGCGCTTCAGCACAAAGCCTTTAATGAGTAAAACATCCAAACTTTCATCCCTTCTTAAATGCAATAAAAATTTAAACAATTAGCCAATTATCAATTAATTTAAAACAAATACTTCCAATTACACTCTTTGTTTAGCCCAAATGGTTCCAAAGTGCTATTAAAAAAGTCTCTTTTCTTAGGAATTTGGCCTTAATATTTACACATTCTCCTAAAAGCACTTCAACTTTTTCTAAGATGCACCCTTTCAATTCATCTGATTTAGCATTATGAAAAAGTGCAAAGTGACTTCCTAAAGGACTCTCTAACTTTTTATTTTTGATGTTCGGATATGTTCTTGGAAGCGGGTTCTAAAAGCTCGACCTGTCTCTCCTATATAATACAAATTGTAGGTACATTTCAAAGCATAAATAACTCCCTCTGTATTACATGTATAACATTCTCTAGAAAAAAATTAACATTATTAATTTTTGGAAATCTATTCACTATCTTACAAATAGAGTATTTATTACAAGTTAATGTACCAATATTATTAGTAAAACTAGCACCTATAGTGCCATCTGGTGGCAAAAAGCAGTTATGCACAACCATATCAGCTATGTTTCTATTTCTTTTATATGAAACATTAACATATCTGTGTAGCAAGTATCTCAAGATTCGTACCCATTCCATCGAACATTGGTGTCAACATAGGCCGATATTGTAGCACCTCCTTGACTACCTTTTCTGATAAAATATTAAAGGTGGTGACAAAATATACCTCTTTACCATCATTTTTATTACCCTTATTATTTCTATAATCCATTCCTCTTTCCTTATTATTTTTAGCCAAACCAACTAGGATGTCATTATCATTTATACCATTAGTTTCACTAAATCTATACCGATTTTTCAACACTTCCTCTTTAGATTGTCTCACCATGTTTAAGTCATAACCTCTCTTAAGGAACATATTTTCTGATAACAATAATTCACTTTCAAAGGCAGTATCTGAGCTACACAATCTATTAATTCTTAGAAATTCATTGTATGGCATTACTGACATCAAATGTTGTGGATGGCAACTAGTACCAAAAAGAAAATAATTATTTTGATCAACTTTTCCATGAATAGTGGTACTAAGGCCCTTAATGTCAATATCTAAAAAGGTAATTTGTTGTCTCATTTGGATACCATCAAATTTAAAGTCAAAGGTGTTAATTTGTAAATCATCTACAAAAAGTTGGGCTTCTTCTATATTGTCATCACACAAAAAATAATATCATTACTGAATCTAAAATACTGAGCTACTTGTGATTTTAATTGTTGTTTTTCTTATTAAGTTACATATGTTGTCTTCCCCTCACAGGTGAACATTGGGGTTGGGGTTTCTCCCCCTCACAACCTGATGTCAGTTTCTTAGCAGACTCTGATGATGGTGGTGGTCATAGTGAGGCACAGGTGGGTTTGTTGGGGGCTGAAGCTGTGCCACTGATTGGTATCCCACTTTCACCCACAATGTCCCCGCACACAGTCAGTATGCCCACACATACCCAGTTCCCAGCAGCCACAGATAATGGACAGTTGGAGGGTGGTGACATGGAACAGGCTAGTGTGGTGACTATGGCAAGTATGAGTATAGATATTAGCCATAGCCAGAGAGCAGGCAAAGTCCCACACAGGCAGATGGACAGGGGTGCTTGAAGGAGGACTGCTGTCCATCAAGCTCCTGTCACAAGTGTCACAGCAGGTGTTACCAGATGCATGTTTTGGTCCATCATGGAGGCACAGGCATGTACTGACTGCAACACCAGACAGATGCTCAGGGTCATGAATGCAGCACTTCCTGCCATGCTTGACAACCTCCATGGCATTGGTAATGCTGTACGTCATTTTGCCGATGTCGTGGATAGACGGTGGGGTGAAACTTTGTCACTGCTCGACCGTGCAATGTCTGTGCTTGAGCATGTGGTGGGAGTAGGGCATCAGCCACGTGGATGTAGGTCAGCAACAAGATTAGCTAAGAGCACATATGGCTGTGCACATTCACACTCCTATAGTGGCAGTACCACCAGCACTACTGAAGGGAGGGTGCTTTCCACACCACACTGGAGCAGGCCATGGGCGCATGGTCCTGGCCGGTCCCATCAGGGATGTGGATTCAGCAGACAGCAGTCACCATTGGGGAGTAGTACTGTGTCTGGCCTTGAGCCTGGTAGTGCCAGTGAGACTCCTGGCAGAATCATTTCTCATATCCCTGGTGGGAGATGGTGAACTGTACATCCTGCCATGTACGGTCCACAGCTGTCCAACATACCCCTCTGTAGGGCAACCACATGGCTTGATTGTGTGCATACAAACACTAACACATCTCTATCACAGGCGGTTCACCACCAGACACACACAGCTCCTTTGCAAGGCCCAGATGAACACCACCCCTCCCACCACCCCTACAGACACACATACACACACACACACACACACACACACACACACACACACACACACACACACGCATGATCTCAACCATGTGGCCCAGCCTAGGCCACTGGCAAACTCATACCACACCCTGTGCATGTGATGATACCTCTGCCACATCCCTGTTATCCATATCATCGATGCAGGGACATGTTAATATGGGTCAGATGCACAGGGTGAATATAATACAGTGTAATATTGTAATGCTGTGTAAGGTGCTGTCTGCTGGAAATAGTTATGGGTACACATTGAAGTGTATGCACCTTTTTAGCCATGATACATTATTGCTGTTAGTAATGCTGACTGACTGTAGTCTCCCATACTGTATTCTGTTTGTGTTCCAAGTGTCTGTGTGTCTGCAAGCTGTTGGCCTGCTGACATTAGCAATGATGAGTATGGCGGAGTGGAAACACAGTGACCTTTTCATAGCCAAACTACACCTGTATATGTACATGTTTACCAGGTGTGTATGCATGCAACAGTGTGTGAGGGTCAATTGGGGACAGACAGTGTAATCTGGCATACATACCCCTTGACACAGCCAGCAAGCCTTCATACATGTCACCTGGGTGTTCTGTAGTACCACAGGTTCATACATACAGAGGAGGTTACTTGAGTCCTGACACTAGGTCCCTCACAAGCTTAACCATTACTCTAACTGCAACAGACTCACCTATCAGCACCTGTTGCCCCTGCCATTTCTGTCCCATCCACTCAACCTTGATGCAGTTGATGAGTATATGCATGGTACTGTGTATGACAGGTTTGGGGTATTTATTCCTGACACAGGTCAGCCTGTGCTAGTCTAACCTGACAATCACCAGCATGTGTGTCTGCTATCTCATATACAAGCCTGGTCTCTCGTGCTGGTAGTGCACACAGAGTCATAGTCCTGTACATGGTGCAGCTGTTGAAGGGCTGAGCATAGCCCCTACCTGCCCAGTGTTACACACAATAGTGCTATATACATAACACAAATACTACAGAGGGAATGTCGTGTTTCAGTGTCTGCCACTACTATTCAAGTGGGTGACAATTGCAGGGGCTGTTAGGATTGCCAATTGTGGGTTCAGTGGCCCTTAATATGGTAGAGCCATCTGACACACACACACACACACACACACACACACACACACACACACACACACACACACACACACACACACACAAACACACACTCTCACACACACACACACACACACACACACACACACACACACACACACACACACACACACACACACACACACACACACACACACACACACACACACACACACACACTGTTGCATGGGGACATGCAGTGAAACAAACATGCACATAGAGTTGACACTTTTCAGATTAGATGACCTACCTATCTATTTATGTCCAATACACAGTGATACAAACATTGCATGCACCACAGTGCCTTTCTGTTATAACTGTGATTGTAACTGTGATTGTAAGGTGGATGACATCTGTATGGGCTGAAAGTAGGTTGGCAGTGGGGGAGTTCACAGGGTGGAAGAGGCACACAAAATGGTTAGCCATCACATACACACAGTAAAGACAGCCACAAGGGATGTGCATACAGAAACACAAACACAGTTGCCAACAGGCAGATTAGTAACCCTACGTATCCACTTGTATGTACTATAGTGCTATGTACACATAATATGCTCCACATAAATTATATGCCTGGGACATAACGTACTACTGCTTACAATAGTTATCTTGGGAATGCCTTCATGAGTGGTGAGATAAACCACCCAAAATAGCAACTGGTCTCAAATATTGCTCCTACAAACCTAGACAAGTGATAGAGTAATAGACTTTGTATCAGCATGCTGTTTCGGTCAGGTACAATGTCTGATGCTGGCATGTCTGTCACTACGGTAAATGTGACATATTTGGCAATGATATCACATAAATGCCCATTGTTAGGGGACACAGACCACATATAGGTTGCAAACATCTGGATATTCCATAAACATCTGTACAGATGACTGGTATGGGCTGTATAGTTTAACATGGTGCATATGAGGCAGATGCCATTAACAGGGTCTTTAAAGTAATGTCATGGGGAGGGGGTCAACAGGCCTTAAAATGGTATAAGCTACACACACAACAGCCACAGGGGATATGCTTCACACACACGCACTACTATATTTGTCAGTATTGAGATCAGAATCCCTACCTATCCAATTATTTGTATTATAGTATTACACAGTGATTGCATATGTCACAGAACTTAGAGGACTGAAAAGTGCATATAGGTACTTCTAAGGTGAATTACATCAGCAGGCCTTGCAAAGTAGGGAAATGGAAAGTGTGCTGGGTGGTACATGCCTCAAAATGGTATAACCCACACCCCCAGAGGATATGATTCACACCCAAACACACACAGGATACGATTCTCATGCAGACACAGTGTCGCAGTTGCCAGTATTGAGTTTAGAACCCCTACCTACCTAGTTATGTGTATTAGAGTGTTATGCAGTTATCACACTCACCACGGAGCTTACATGATTTACCAGTGTCCCAAGGTACTTCTAAGGTGAATTACATCAACAGCCCTTGTAAAGTATGGCAGTGGGAAATGTACTGGGTGGGAAGGACATCAAAATACTTCCCTACAAACATACATACTTACAAGCACCTTTACACACACATATTTGCCAGAATTGAGAGTAGAACCCCTGCCTCTTCAGTTATTTGTATTATACTGTTACATTGTTATTACATGCACAATAGGGCTTATAGGGCTAAGAGTTGTCCAAAGGTACTTCTAAGGGAATGACATCAGCAGGACTGCTAAAGTAGGGCATTGGGAAGTGTGGGTGGGAAAGTTCTCAAAATACTTTATCCTACAAACATACACACTTACAAACACTTTTACACACATATTTGTCCAAACTGAGAATAGAACCCCTGATTATCTAATTATTTGTATTATACTGTTACATAGTTTTGGCATGTGCCACAGAGATTATAGGGCTGAGGGGTGTCCAAAAGTACTTATAAGGTGAATGACATCAGCAGATCTTGTAAAGTAGGGTAATGGGAAGGGTACTGAGTGGGAAAGCCCTCTTAATACTGAAACCTACAGACACACACACACACACACACACACACACACACACACACACACACACACACACACACACACACACACACACACACACACACACACACACACACACACAAAGGCAGGTGATGTGATATTACAACCCTCACCTCAGTACTATTACACAATGGAGCTCACCTTCATGCTGGCACGTGCAACTGCTTACAACTGGTATATGACTGTCCACAGCAGGACATCAGCCTATGCCATTCAGGGTATCCCTGTGTATGACTCACTCTCTGTGTGTGTCTCCCTGTGTCTCTGTCTCTGTCACTGTCTGTCTCTCTCTTCCCCATGTCTATGTGTGTGTATGCTTGACATATTGTTATATGTTCCCCATACATATGTCTGCATATCACATGCAACAAATGCAGATATATATCACATATGGGCCACCTACAGCTAGCTGAGGGAAATCCTGTCTGATGGGTGTGCATAGTGACAGTGAAGGTGTACATAGCTGTCTGTATGCAAAGACATATATGCACAATACAGTTATATAGTCCTATGTGGGTTCCGACATGGGCTGTAATTCTCTAAGTGTAGGAGCATGCTCAGTATGACCTTCTATAGTAAGAGTGAGACTCCATTCCAGAGATAGTTTTACTCCAGTCCGGGGTTTTATGTGCTACAGCCATACCTCTCAAAGTAAAAAGGAAGTTGCTAGAGTCACAGAGTTTGTTTTAGCAGACATTTTCTGACATATA
This sequence comes from Protopterus annectens, assembly GCF_019279795.1. Classification (NCBI taxonomy): domain Eukaryota; kingdom Metazoa; phylum Chordata; order Ceratodontiformes; family Protopteridae; genus Protopterus; species Protopterus annectens. The sequence continues at coordinate 886,182,396 of NC_056725.1, forward strand.
TGATGTCTGATACTGAAATGCATAGGTCTCAACCTCTTAAGGGGCCAATGTGGAACACAGACCCAAGCAATGTGTGACAAACAGTCAAAATGTGGAACACCCTATTTTCGCACCATTTCCATGGGACCTGGTTGAAGTGGGCTTTCTGCCAGAAGTACTAAGTGAGTGAATACTGTATATTTTTAAAATTCAATAGGACACACGTCAAATAAAATAAAGTCAGCAGAAACCATTGATAAAATGCAATCTACTCAGTAGCAAATAGTTACATAAAGGTATTCAAATGCAATTATTAAAAAAATTCTGTTCAGCACCTGCTTTTCCAACCCCTGCACATTTAAAGGCTTCTTTTAATTTAGAAAAGGTATATTAATTCTATTCTCACTCTACTCTTATCACATTGATAAGTTATGGAACAATATACCTCAGGAAATCATCAACACCTCTAACATCATTAAATTCAAACAATACCTTAAAGCCTACTTTCTCAACACATGGCTTTGCCATTGTGTTAATCCTGGATGATTTCATCCTATTGCTACCCTCTCTTTTGTTTATTCTCTCCTGACCCATCATGCCATGAGCTTTACCTTTACCTCTTCATTACCTACGCCTGCCTAGACTCACCTTATTTTTCCCTTTTTTCTCTCCTTTTCTCTAACGTCTCTATTTGTTTTTATTCTTTATCTCCTTTTTCTTTTCTCTTCCTTCTCTTACTCTTCCTTGTCCATACTTTCAGTCTTGCTTCTTTCTATGTTCTAACATAATCTCTTTCACTCTTCTATGTTATATATTTTTCTGTATATATCTTTGTCACTGTTCAGTTGGCAATATGACTAAAACCTTTATATACACCGATTTCATCAGAGATTTTGTTAATATTTAAAAAAAGGTATCAGGATAATGACTGACCATAGTTAACGAACTTGAGTAACACTTTAAACAAAGTGCACTGCAGCCTACAAACTCCTGTGATCCACTTGACATACAGTATCAACTTTGTGCAGCATTTCTAAAATTGTGCCTGTCCATTCTCTCCGCGCCACATAAATAAAAGTAGTTATCTCAAAGTATTTTACATGGTGGTTTATGAATCATAATGTCATTTTGACATTACTGGCTGCCAGCTGACCATAAACTCACAATTAATGATGGAATGGCTCAGCGTGCCCAGTTAAACAAAATAAATTATGACTTGTTAAAAATGTAATTTCAGTACACTATGCAGAACCTGTTCGACATGTATAACCACATATTTTGTCTGAAAATACATACTTGAACAGCACTCGGGGAAAATATTCTACATTTTGTCAATTAATGCAAAGCTGTTGAGACCAATATTTCAAAAAAGGTTGAACGCGACATAGAATGCCTGGGTTTTTACAAAATTCACAGCTCAGTTTGCCCATATCTCACAGTTTTCTTTAACTGGTAAAACAAAAATATTAGAACAGACAACAGAACAGGAAGACAGTCATGGAAAACAAAAATGATACCCCACACGATGTGTTGTTTGTCAGCTCTGAGAAAAGGCAAGAACACAGCAAAGTAGAAGTGACCACAAAGCCAGTGACAGCAAATACAACAGACCTCCCCTCTCCACAAAACAAATGACTTGACTGGCTTGTATATTGCAATGCCATTTGGCTGTAACTGTGATATACAAGCCAGTCAAAAGTCACAAAGTGGAGCAATGGCTGCTCATTGTGGAACAGCGGAACAGTGAGGTTAATCAATCACAAATGCGGAGCATTCCGCACAATCCGGAGCACTTGGCTGCTCAGCTGAAATGTATTGTGTCATTACCTACTGATAGAAATTCTCAGATCATCACAGTGATTAACCAGAGAAATGCAAGATGTATGATGCACAGACCAATATTATGAGCCAAACTATAGACATTCTTGCCCACTCCGGGCAGTTGAGAGGTGTTGCTACAGCTGACTGACTGATGAACCTGTGTAAACAGTCCAGCACCTTGGTGATATACTGGCTGGGGATCTCCTGCTTGTGTGGTATTCTTCTTACCCGAAAAGTCATATCCAGGTGTGGCATACCACTCAACTGTACAGATTTTTGTAGATTGTCCAGATGTTTGTCTAATTTTTTTCCCATTTTTCATAAACTTGTGTGGTTTTCTGGCAAGTTAGTGGCAAATAATTAAAAATTGAAGTTAGAAAATAATGGCTGACATTTGTCTTTCGGACTTCATAACCTTCAGACAATTACTTCTAATGCAAAACCTGTTATTCTACCAAGTTTCTACATTTGTAAGAGCAATATTTAAAACATGTGCCTATCACTGGGCCTTTGTCCCACTTTTATTTATGACCTTGTCCAGATGTCTTGCTGTAAGAGGTTGAGAGGTATGGGTGTGGGTACAGAGTGCATTCTACTGAGCAGGGATGTCCATTATAAGTGTGGTATATTCGACATAGCACTGTGATTTTTAGGTATTCTGTGGCAGAGCAGTATGGAGTAATGTGGTGAACCACTGACAAAAAGTTGTGTATAAGTTGATATCTTGATATGAGGTTAGTAGGCTATTGGCCCTGAAGCCCTTATAACCTTCGCAGATGACAGTGTAGCCTATGTTAAGACATGTCAGCACCCAGAGCCCCGGTCCAGCAGGGACACAGGTGGAATCACAGGATCATATTTTCTGTTTCCCTTGCACTTATACAGGGAGCACTTCACTGGGGGTATTGAGGCACTTGGCTTGATGAGGACAGGGAGTGTATTCCACAGATAGGGGAGTGTGTGGGACATGTATCTGTCACACCAACAAGCCCTGTTGATATCACAGACCAGGTTGATGCTGCGCCTACAGGTTGATCGAGTGGGCCTTGACTTCCAGATGTGCAACAGTCCCATCAAGGCAGGGTCTGGATTGCTTTATATGCCAGACAGGGGTCATCTCTGCAAAGTCTGTATGGAAATGAGTAGAGGGACAGTGCTGTTAGCCTATCTGTGTAGGGATGGTGTTTGTGGTCCTGCATTCTCCCAGTGAAGAACTTCTGTGGTCTCTCCAGCTGCTGCATGTGCTTTGTGAGGTAGATGCCGAAGGGGGCATTTTACAAAATAATTGGCCTCATAAGGTTGGCATACATGGATCTCATGACCTCTTTGTTCCTGGATGGGATACCCTTACATTTGAGATGTCCAATCTACAAAGCTTTCTGTACAACAGGAGCAACATGGTGCTCAGACTTTACGTTGTTATAAACCTGTGTGGACAAATGCCTCACTACTGATTGTGTATTTAGGACATTGTTGTTAATGTGATACTATGTGGAGACATCACTCTCCCCAAAGGGGATGACGATGCATCTGCAGGCATTCAGCTTGAAGCCATGTTTCTGGCATCAGTCATTTGTTTTGGTGAGACCCTCTTGTAGGACTCCACATCACTTTGGTTAATGATGACTGTTCCCAGCTTGCAGTCATCTGCCAACTTGTTCAGCCATAGGCCAGTGTTTTTGACCTGCACCTCAGGGAAGTATATCCCATATACTAGAGGTCCCCAGACTAATCCCTGGGATATGCCACTCATTACAGGTGTACTGTTTGAGTTGGCTACCCCTATTATGATTATGTGGGTTCTATTAATGAACCAGTTTGCTACCCATCTGGTAACATATGGATTGCTGCCTAGGTGACAGAGTTCATGTACTATGGCCAAGTGGGGAATAATGTGTAAGGCTTTTGCCAAGTCAAGGTGGCTGGAGTGCACCATCTTTCCCTCATCCATGCCTTTGTTGGCTGCCTCAGGAAAGTCATCCAGAGTTCACTGACATGCCTCTCCTGAGAATGGCAGACTGTGCAGGGTAATGTATTTGGATTTTGCCAATGTCCCTGTTAATGAGATACATGATAATCCATTGCATGGCCTTGTGGATCAGGCTAGTTAGGCTGATGGGTCTTTCATTTCCTGGATCAGTGGACACACCACCTTGGTGTAAAGGGATGGCAGTGGCTGTCTGCCACTCGACTGTGACAAAGACAGTACTGAGGCTTTGGGTGTTTAGCGTGCATAATGATGCTGACAGTTCATGCCTGGGTTCATGTAGTTTGCAACCTGGGATGTATTCAGATCCCATGGAGGCTGTCTTCTTGACTTTGAGAGGGCATAGATGCCCTGTTCCCTAGTGATTAGGGTTGTGTGTTCAGGTACTGGGGATGTCCTGCTTTCCTGATAGGGGGGCAGAGGGGAGACATTTCCACTGAATCTATCAGCTATTGGATTGGCTATATATACAGCATTTGTGGATGTGGTGTCCTTGACCACCAGTTCTGCACAGATCTGGGAGCCTCCTTTTGGAATGCAGACATATGTGAGGAAGCCTTATGATTGTCTGTCTTAGATGTGGGCAATTTGGACTCGGAGTTGCCTTTTGTGGATTTCACTGGTGCTCTTATTTGTTTGTTCAGGTTAAGGGGTGATTACTTAAAATTGTGCACCTGCTCCTTCTTAGTCCTGGATAGCAATGTTATCCTTTTGTTATATAGTTCCATTATTGCAGATATTTGTGGATAGGTTTAGTCTCCCTTGCAGATGGTGATGTTGCCCTGTCAGGTGTTCCTGATTCTGCACATCTCTATGTTTATGCTGGCATAGTCATTTTGTGTACATTTGGAAGTTGGTGCCTGTTCATCTAGTGGGGTAGGGGGCTGTTCTGCTGTTTATGCCATCCCTCTGGTGGTTGTGATCAGCTTGTGGGACATTTTTCCTTTTACCTTGGTTAGAGGGGGGGTCAGGAGAGATGGTGATATGACACGTGCCCACTTTTCTGTCAGATCTTGCCAGGGAGGATGATACCATAGGGGTGCTGCAGTGGTTGATCATGTTGGTTACTGCCAAGTCCGAAACAGGTATCACATCTTGTGGGGGTATCAAGTGGCTGTTCTAGGGATCTAGCATTGATAAGATGGGGGAATCTCTGTGCATTTCTGTTCTGGCATGGTTGGATTTCCAATCAGTGGCTGGGTCATATAAGTTAGCCAGGATCAGGGTTATGGGTGGAATCTTGATAGATTTGTAGAAGGCCAGATATGTGGGGTGGGTGTTATGAGTCAGATATGTTAGTCTCTAGCTATGTATAATTTACATATGGGTCTTGTCAAGAGTTAACTGCATTTGGAGTGTCTCGTGTGTGTCAGACTGTTTGACCAGCTGGAGGTGTGTGTCTGTCTAATATATATTTATACTCCACATCCTTTGCCTTTGCTGCCCACATTTTGGGGTCTGGCTGTGTGATAGGATAAGTGATCAGGTGAGGATGTGTTTCTCTCCATGGCTGTGTGCCAGGTTTCTATGAGTGCACAAATGTCACCATCTTCCAGGGTTATGACTGCTTGCAATGAGTGGATTAAATGTTTCAACTCCTAGTATTTAGTGGCATGCCCTTTAATTTGTGTTTTGTTGAGTCTTTTATGTTGGTAGCATGGACCACATGGCTTTCCCTACAAAGGCACTATGGGGGAGGCAAGAGCCTTTGTCAAAGGCCTGAAGGCCAAGTGAGACAGATGCAGGCCATCTCTAGCAAGGCAGCGTGGTCTGTTGATCATATGTTCCCAGGCTGCCAGGCAGTGGATCCCCCTGGGATGATACCAGTAAGTTAGCCAAGTGTTACTGATAATCATTTTCTGTTTGTATTGAGCTATCATTCTGGGTGACAGCAGAATGCTGCTTAGGGCTAGGGACATACCTGCCTGGGACACATATTCAGCAATCATGTCTTCCTATAGTCCAGGGAGGTACATGTGACATCGTTCACACTGCTATGGACCAGGTCAGAATAATACCTGTACTTGTTGTGGGGTGACTTGAATGCATGTGTGATATGGCAGATTATGGTACCTGACAAACAAGTAACCATGACTTTCTCCTTTTTCTGCCTAGTGAGAGGCACATCTATGTGTCTCACAGTGGATTCTTCTATGAGTAATATGTTGGGTGTATGGTAAGGCCTTAGTGTTTACAAGGCCCTGGTGTGTGGACTATGCATGGTCTGTGGTGTGTAGGTTTGTGGAGTTCTCATGTGTTTTTGCCTCTGAGATGATGTCCATTTTTGGGGTTTTTGTTTTGTTGTGGACCTCCTCTTAAGTAGGTGTGTGTTGTGTATTTGCAGGTGATGTTTACTGACTCCATACACTGCAGGGCACCTATGTTATTGCACAGTTTGTTCTGGTGTGCACATTCTCCATTTGTCTGGCCAGTGATTCCACTTCCCCTTATGTGTGCATCTTTGTCCTTCTGTAGTCCAGTCACAGGCTTTGCCCACAGTGGCTGCTGTTATGTATTTGTAATTCTGGTGTGAGCGGGCTATATGCCATAACATCACACACAAGGGTATGGACTTCACACCTCTGAGTGTGCCTATTTAGCAGGTTGTCCATCATTGCACCACTACATCTGCTGTGGTCCTCAGATGGTTTGTGTTACTATGTTATTATGATTTCACATGTTGGCCTAGCTGTCAAACCATCACAGTCTTGACATCTGGACAGGCCTATATATGACAGTCAGACAAAGGCCCACACATGGGGACAGGGTGTTAATACTGTTCTGCCAAACATAGACAGTTGGGAGACCAGTTTGGTATTTTGCTTGCTTTCTCTTATGGGTATGATTTCTGCTTCTCCACTGTCTTCCATTGATGTTTTGATATGACCCTTTCTTGTTTTGAAATAGTTGGCAGGCAAATGCAATGTTAGGACAAGCAGAACAGATGTACAAGACATACATGTGCTCCTTCTGTGACAACCTGTCATTCCGGGGGTATGGTTGTTGGCCAGTGACATGTTGTCAGTGCTGTCACAGTAAAGTGGCAGCCTTTTCTAACCTGACAGTACACTGACCTTCAGGTACCTGCTGTCCTACTAGGTGCCATACCTCTCAACTCCTTAGAGCCAGACATCTGGACAAAGCCATAAGCAATTGGGGGACAAAGGCTTAAATATAGGGACCATTGTTAACTATTGGCCTTACAAACCTAGAAAGGTGATACAATAACAGGTTTTGCATTAGCATGCATTTTTCTAAAAGGTATGAAGTCTGAAACTACAATCTGTCATTATTTTCTGACTTTAGGCTTTTGAGATTTGCCAATGATTTGCCAGAAAAAAACACAATTTCATGATAAACAGACCTAAAATATGATGCAAACCTCTAGACATACTACCAATAGTCTGTACAGTTGAGAGCTATGCTAACCACTGTGTAGGTTACTCCAAGCTATGTACTGTCCATATGTGTGGCCCCCTGTCCCTGACCTGTCCAGCTTTCCTGCAGTAACAGATATTGATATCTGGACAGTGTGTACAACTCCTACTGTAGTTGTAGTTGACATGTAAAATAGTTGACACTGTAGTTCTTGTAACATGGACACTGTCAACCACAGTACTGTACCTAGGCCGCTAAGACACGACAACCAGGAGTAAGTGCTGGCCACATCCCGACAGTATTAACCACACATGTACATAGCTCATTGACCCCTGCATATTGGGGACATGCAACAAGTTATCAAGTTGATTGGGACAGCCCTGGGAATGTGTGTTCTGCTGATAATATCCTACAGACATTAATGTTACTGCATTTCTATGGAATATGGGTGTGTTGATGGGCACACCTGTCAACTGTACACATTTGCACAGACTGTGCTGATGTTAGCTTTACATTTTGGTTCCATTTAGCATAGTACCGTGCCTGTCTTGGAGAATACAGGCATATCACTAAAGACCACAGGTTAGATTGTAATGGCAGACACTTGGGTTTCAGACTTCTTACCCTTCAGAGCCTTAATGCAACTGCAAGACCTGCTGTGATATCACTGTGTAAGTCTGTAGGGGAATATTTCATCATTGTCCCCATTTGTGGGCCTTTGCCAGACATTCCTTTATGTTTTTTTATGGCTGACTTGCTGGGTGAGGCTGACGGGTGAGTATGGGTGTCTATGTTAAATATTCGAGCGCTTAAATATTCGAATCAACAAAAATCGACCTTTAGTGATCGAACATTTAAATGTTCGAATATTTAAAATAAATAAATAAATAAATAAACTAAACAAAAAAAAAAACAAAATAAAAAACTAAGGGGTATAAGCAGGAGGGCAAGCCCCCCCCCCTGCATCCCCTCACCCCCGCTACTTAAATATACCAACTCCAATATTCCATTTCCACACTGTAGTACACTGAAGTGCGATCTCAGAGTTGGTATATTTAAGTAGCGGGGAGTGCGGGGGGGTGCAGCCCCCCACGTGGTGGGTGCATGAGGACTTGCCCCCCCTGCTTATACCCTTTACATTTTTTTGTAAATATTAATATTTTATATGTTTGAACATTTAATTGTTCGATCACTAATGGTCGATCATTAGTGGTTCAAACAATTAAGCGTTCGAACATATAGCATAGACCCAAGTATGGGATTCCCACATTGACATCCATGCATGTGACCTATGACCCCCAGTTAGTTAGCCCCCCACATATACTGCAGTGAGATCTTTCATCTAGGGGACTACTACATACTCTGGGAAGCCAGTATTAGGCAAACATTTCCTGTTGTCCCAAATATTCCCTTGCATGCATGCAGCGATACCATAGCTATGCTACCAGAATGTACTATTCCATTCATTTATTTTTAAGAAGACTGACTTACCTTGTGCCTGCAGCAGTTGTGAGGACAGTGCTCGAGGGCTGACTTTGTCGGATGCATGCAGTACACAGCCTATACATGGAAAGGTACAGATTGTGTGATGTGTGTGGCATCAATTTTACTGTGTGTGTGTGAGTCAGAGGGAAGTGTCAGTCCCTGGATCCCTACAGTGTCAGTGTGTGTCCTATGCATTGCCTCTTTGCCAAGGCTTGGGCATACTGGGCATGCCTTCATCTGCCTACAGGAGCAGGCTCAGAGGGTTCCTACTCCAAGTCCCCCTGTGCCTGTTGGGACATTGGCAGTGATGGGGGGCTGTGTGGCCCTTCCCTGTGATGTTCCTGCCACAGCTGTTTCAACAGGATCATATTGTGTAGCATGGCACATACTATGAACATGTGTGCACATGTGGCTGGACAGTACTGCAGGGGTCCACCAGATATGTCAAGGCAGTGGAATTGTGACTTGAGCATCCCAAACACATGCACTACAATGTTACTGGTTTTTGCGTGCCTCATTATGGCATTTTTCATTGTGTGTGTGTGTGTGTGTGTGTGTGTGTGTGTGTGTGTGTGTGTGTGTGTGGATTTCTGATGGGTGTCATCATCCAAGGCTACAATGCATAGTCGGCATCCCCCACCAGATGACCATATGGGATGTCCCCTCTGGCAAATTCCTAGTGCATTTGTGAGGCAAGCCAGATGTGGGAGTCATGATAACTACCAGAGCTGCCAACACACACATTCATGATGATGCCCTGGGCATTTCACATGACCTGGCAGTTGATGCAGTGATACCCATTGCAGTTGACATAGACTCTACCCTCTTCACCAGGTGGAGCCTTGATGTGGATGTGCATGCAGTCTATGGCACCCAGTACCTCTGGGTAGTCTGTTATATGGTGGAAGGGATGCATATTACTGGTCCTTTCCTCACGGTTGCTGGGGAAATAAAAGTGTTCACCGGCAGGTGTTCGCATGGCATCCAGGAACTGGTGGAGTACCCTGGATGCAGATGCCTGTGAGACCCCCATGATCTCCCCAGTAGGTTTATGGAAAGTACCTGTAGTTAGTATTCTTAAGGCTAAACATACCTTTGTTTCAACTGGGATGGGTTCCCCTCTGTTGGCTCAGAGTCTGAGGTGAGGCCGGCACAGCTAGATGAGTTGCTGTAGTATGTCCTTGTCCACCCTGCACTCCACTATCTCCAGCTCATGTAGCCCCTGAATGGTTACCCTGGGTCTGAGCACTCTTCTCTTCCTCGGTCTGGGATTGTTGTTAACATCCGCCTCATCACTGCCCTCAGTCTGTAGCATGTACAGATGTAGCAAAGCAGCAGCAGCCCCTAACATTTTGTCAGTTAAAATCCCCAAGTGTGTACACCAATGGTGCAGGGTTTGTGGGAAAAATAGACTGAAAGATGTTTACATACTTTATACTGGTGTGCTGCAGATGCTGCCTGT
>NC_056725.1:886202507-886225007 GCF_019279795.1 Protopterus annectens
GCAGGCTTGTTTTTTCTTGAGGATCTTATTTTGGCTCTATCAGGGATGGGTGTCTATACAATGGTATAGATGTTTATATAATGCTTTAGTGTATACCCCAGTACAGGTGTCCTTGGCGTCAGTAGGGAAGGGAGCTTTGAAGCTATTAATGCCTTCTCGTAAGAAGCTGAAGTTGGCTTTGGAGAAATATTTTAGCCTAATTTCTCCTGAGGTTGAGTCTGATGCTATAGTTACTTCAAAAGAGATGGCTTTATGATCAGACTTCACCATGGAGGGCCGCCCACTTGTGGTGGTGCACCGTTCTACCATGTTGGTGAATTTCAAGTCTAGAATGTTGGGCCCATTTGTGGGGTGCCAGCTATCTGCTCCAAGGCATTTGAGTTAACAAAGTCCAAGAACCTTTGGGCAAATGTGTTTGTAAAAGTATAATTTACCCAGTCTATGGATGGGTATTTAAAGTCAACCATAACCAGGGTGTTTGGTTATATTTTGAATGACTCAAGTAGATCCAAGTAGGCAGTGTGGGTATTATGATTCATGGAGGGGGATCTAAGGCCAAAAACGCAGCATCTGTGGGACCTGACAACATCCCAGGCTGTGTACTACATGGGGTCCAAAATTAATTAGCAACACCATTAGGTACTCTTTTCAATAATAGTGTTTTCAGTGGTTTCAGAGTTTGGTTCGGGTGTTCCGACTTTGTTTTTCTTTTCAATAATAGTCTAAGCACCAGCTTCATACCAGCTGAATTGAAAACAGGCACCATTATTCCATTGCACAAAGGTGGTGCTTCCTCTGACCCCAGGAACTATAGACCTATTAGCATGACTAGCCTTATCTGCAAGGCCATGGAGCAAATCATCATGGACCTTATCAAGAAAGATATAGATAATCTCCAAACACTTGACCCTACTCAGTTTGGATTTTTCAAAGTGAGATCATGTCTGTTAAACCTGGTGGACTTCTTTGAGACACAAGGCCCTGGATGAAGGAAAATCTGTGCATACAGCCTACTTAGACTTAGCCAAGGCATTTGACACATTCCTCCACTCAGACATCATTGACAAACACACCCAACTAGATGGCAACCCTTATATCATTAGATGGGCCACTAACTGACTCACAGATAGAACTCATACAGTCAAAATAGAGTACTCCACCTCCAACAGCAAACCTGTAACCAGTGGTGTTCCACACAGATCAGTCCTGGGACCTCTACTCTTTGGGATCTATTTCTCTGAACTACAATCAAAAACTAAAGGTCTATGGCTGACAAAGTTTGCTGATGACTGCAAACTGGGAGTGGTCATAGAATCTCCAAATGATGTCAACATTCTACAAGCGAGTTTTACACAAGCAAATGATTGGTGCCAAAGTCATGGCCTTAAACTCAATGCAAAAAAATGTATTGTCATTCCTTTCAGTAAAAGCTATGTTCCTGGTAACTACCACATTAATAGCAACACCTTAAGTTCACACTCAGTGGTGAGAGACCTGGGCACACAGTCTGACAGCAATCTTACCTTTGACCACCATGCCTCCACAGTGGTATGAAGGGCGTTTTACATTGTTCATCTCATAAGGGCATTACCTCCAGAGAAAAAGAAGTTATTACTTCCCTGTACTCTTCCCTCATCAGGCCAATAACTGAGTAGAATGCCCCTTTTGATATGTACCTTTCTAAGCACCTGCAGCAGTTGGAGAAACTGCAAAGGTTCCTCACAAGGAAAATTCAAGGTCTTCACCATCTGTCCTATGGGGATTGTCTGAAATCACTGTCACTTTATTCTGTTTTATACAGACTACTCAGAGGTGATCTCTTTCTTGCATATAAGGAGATATCTGACCTTGTGTTAATGGAAATGCTTTGTATCCGAAAGTCAAATGGTACACGGGTTACTCACCCTAAAGACCTTAAGCTGGTATGTGACAATAAGAAAACCTGTTGGAGGGACAGATATGTCTCTCAGAGGTTACCACATCTTTGGAACAGACTTCTACTTCATGTCAAAAAGAACACCTCATTAGCCCTCTTAAAACGCAATCTGGGAGATTGGATGGGTGACTGTAAATTCACCGCAGGGGTTCCACCTGTGTCCCTCTTGGACAGGGGCAATAGGTGCTAATCATGGAAATAAGGGCAAGACATTGACTAGGCTTGTAAGGGCCCTAGGGTCATTAGTCTAGTAACTTCCTATGATCTTATGATCCAGTGATCTATAGCTGGTGATAACTTGGAGAGGGGCCTTTCCTATAGTTACTCGCACATGCAGTAACTCTAGGGAATCATGCTGTTTAACCAATATGGAGGTGTGTTTATCTTTGAATATTGATACTCCTCCTCCTTTAGTTTTCATGTGTTCATTTTGTAGTATGAGCGTGTGGAAGGCATTATATCCTGGTATGGTCGGGGTGCTCTCCCCGGCCTTGAACCAGCTCTCTGTGACTGCACAGATGTCCGCCTCCTCCAAGGTGAGGAGTGTTTCCAGTGAGTGCAGTTTAGATTTAGACTCCTAGTGTGTAGCAGCATAACCTTAAGGCTGTTTTTTGAGGATATCTTTACATCAGGAATTTTATTTTTGTGACCTTGCCTAAAAGGCATTATGGAGAGGCAAGAGCCTTGGCCAGTAGCCAAAAGCTCACAGGTGACAGGTGAAGACCATCTCTGGCAAAGCATCATGGTCTATCAACCATATCATCCCAGGTTGGCAGGTACTTGATCCCCTTAGAATGACATCAGGAACTAAGCCAATTGTTGAAGTCAATCATTTTTTGTCTGTATTGAGGCATCATCCTAGGTGAGGGTAGAATACTGCTTAAGGCTAGGGTCATACCTGCCGGGGACACATAATCAGAGATCTCAGTCATGTGTCTCTTCATATAGACCAGTGAGGTACATTTCAAGATGTTCACACCAACTTGGACTATGACAGAGTCATAACAATGCCTGTTACTGACAGACTTGAGTGTGTGTGTGTGTGATGTGATGGATCCTGTTACCTGACAGGCAGCTGACCATGACCTTTTCCTTATCCAGCCTGGTGAGTGGGACATCTGTGTGTCTAAGCTGGGAATTGCTAGTTGAAGGTTTATATATACATGTATATGTATACCCTTTCTAGACTAGGTAAGTTCCACTTGACCAGCAGCCTCTTTTCAGGGGAGACCCAAGGTGGCACTCATACTGACAACAGAAAATGCAACCAGGGTACCACCAAGAACTCCCCCTATTGTTTTCAGTAAATGTTACGGGATGTACATCCAAATGAGCTACCACCAAATCAAGCTTTGGGACTTCACTTTAGCACATCATCTGAAATACAGGACATTAAGGACTATAGCACCTCTAGTGCTGCACTGATGTGTTAGTAATTGAAGATTAATCCAATCACTTGGGGAAAGTTTGAACCCACAACCTTTGATGTTCCATCACTTAAGGTGAGTATGCTATTTGGTGAACCACTAACACTGCTAAATAAATGAATTTAAATATATGTCTATCATTTAACTCCATAAACTGAAATCAGATACTTTGCTGGCAGCTTCAGAACATTAACTTACCACTGTAAGCTCTTCTGTTTATGTATTATATACAGTATATATATATATATATATATATATATATATATATATATATATATATAAACAAATACTTCATATTTGTCTCTTTTTCATAAATTGAAAGAATGATAATGTTGTGCTTTAAAGGTGGTATTACAGTAACTGACTTTAGTTCACAGAGTTGTTGCTTTCTATGTTTGTATGACATGCTGTGTATTAACTGTTTTTGTGCTTAATAGATAATGACCGCTAATGACCATAGCCATGTATGTTTGTTATACACACACACATACACAGACACACACACACACACACACACACACACACACACACACACACACACACACACACACACACACACATATATACACACACACATGCACACGCACATGCACTCGCACACACTCCCACACACACACGCACATATGAGGGTTGGCTAATTCATCTAACAACAATGTTGGTAATTCAAACAATCAGAATCATCTAAGACTCATACTATGTCACATAAGCATACATGCCATACACACAGTACAGTTAATCTAACCATAGTCACACACAAGCACTCAAGCACACACATTACAGCACACAGAAAACCACCAAAAATAAATGATATTTTGCTAGGAGGCAAGCTCCATTGCACTCCCTAAAACCCTGAGCCACTTAAATATACCAACTCTGAGTGCATAACAGTAGAGAAATGGCATATCCTCTGTCCTCACTGCCTGGCAATCCCATACAAAGTAAAAGTTGGTACCTTTAAAATAAAAGCTAGTAAATGCAAAAATTAAACAAATGTTATAGTCAAATTAAAGAGGAATACTGACAAAGTGCTACACCATCCTTAGACCAAAATAAGAATATGGTCACAAAATTGCTAAATGAAATTATTAACATTAACTCCTCCAAATAAAATTCATCTGTATCAATGTGTCAGCAATATGTACTAGCAAAATTTAAAGTGAATGCAAATACATTCAAATACTTCAGTATTTGACAGATAGGGACACACCTAAAGCCACATGACAAGCTGTGTCCTCAACAAAATAACTGCTCCCTGTCTCTCTCTCTCTTTATGTATAAAATGAGCATGTGCATGCTAATACATGCGTTTTGACAGAGAAAATGAAAATGTGTATATCTGTGCCTGTGTCTGTGTCTGTGTCTGTTGTCAGTGTGCATGTATATAGTTTAGCTCTGATTTTTTTTTCTTTTTTGCATGGTCAGGAGACATCAGTGACCAGTGAGGCTGTCATTTTTATGGTGCGTTTTACAAAAATGCCCACACAGACAAAATATACATACATCACCCTGCAGGCACACATGGCATGCTAATCATTTTGCAAACACACAGGGCAACAGTCACAATTTTTGGAATTGCTAATTAAATTTTACATCAGTCCCCTCACCCCATCTATCCTAATTCCTAATCCAGACATATCACTACATTGCTCTTGGCTGGATACAGTTTTGATAATGAAACAACATCCTGAAATAATCAAGAAAAAAAATAGCAAGCCTCACATTCTGGAAAAATGCCATTTGGTAGTGGACACCTCGATATGCATACTTTTTATTTAAATTCCACAATGTTATATTGCACAATATAAATTCATTATTTTCATAAAGTGCAAATTGTGATCTACATGGCACATACTCAGCTATGCATTTGAAAGCATATTCATATAGTTATGTATAAACAACTGTGTGTGTATTCAGATATCCATTGTACAATCTGAAATGCTTATTAAGGTGTGCATTAATTTATGTAATTGTACATATGAATTGAAGTATTATAAATATGATAAAGTAGCTGAAAAGTAACAGTGTTCCAACTGAAAATGTCATGTTTTCTAGATATAAGTTGTGAAGCACAAGAGCCACAGTTGAAATAAATATGAACAGACCTTTGAGTCTTCCAGACAAAAGAGGCTGCAATGTTATTAACACAACGTTATTATCAAAATATGGGTTTATTTGGCTTCATTGAGTTTTCAGAAACTTAAAATTCATATTGTCTAGACCATATGATCAAGTTTCTGAAAACTCAAAATAAAAGGAAAAAAACAAATCTACTTTTTTGCAAGGAGGGCAAGCCTTTCCACACTGCAATATAATCTCAGAGTCGGTATATATAATTTGAAGGGGGTGTGGGATGTGCAAGGGGGTTTGCTCCCCCCCCAACTTGCATAAACATAGATTTTTTTTTATTTTGAGTTTTGGGAAACTTGATGATATGGTTTTGACCACATGAATTTTCAGTTTCCGTAAACTTGATGAAGTCAAATAATCCCCCAAAATATACAGTTGCAAACATAAAAGCAGGCAAGATGGAATGCACTATCAATTAAAAGCAGGAAAATGAAGCATAATATAGTAAATAAATTAAACAAAAGCTAACTTTAGTAGCTTTTATATTGAACTAAAATATGACAAGTAACGGAGAAACACTTATTAAATACCAAAGTGCTATCAGTTGCTTCTCAAAGGACATTTTCCAGCATTCTTGTCCCGTGGTCTTTCTTGTGTCGGGCAGATGGAATTGTCACATGTCAGCTCTTATTTTCTCTTGCCGTGTGTTTCTAATAATCATTTTTGGCTTGTTTTATGCAGAATTTTTCACAAAACTATCCTTGCTCATGTCAAAATAAGATGTTTAGGACATAGCACATTGTCAGATATTAAAATACATCTAGTATTAGAAGGAACCCGCGGTAGTGGTGCTGTGGTAGCATTGTCGCCTCACAGCAAGACGTGGTCCCGTTCGATTCTCAGCTAGAGCGTCTACTGTGTGGAGGCATGCGTGAATGGGTGTGCCTTCGTTGAAGGTTGTGCATCAGGGCTGGTAACTCGGCATGTAAAAATCCACTACCAAACATTAAGCAGACTGGAGTTCCGCTGTGGTGACCCCTAACCAGGATAAGCTGAAAGACACAACGGATTTTTACATGTATTTTATGATGCAGTTTGGAGCATCCTTCTAATGTGACAGATACACATTGCACATTACATATATATAAAATAATGAAAGGTTCACTACTGTCTATTATAAACCAAGTACTACTTTGTTTAAGAAAGAAACAATGTTTATTTTTTTTTATTTAAATAAGGTGAATTTTAGTGATTTGTCCAATTGACAGACATGAAAATTTATTTTCATAATATAAGCTAACACCTTACTAGAACATAAAAAGTAAAATATAGTCCTAACTCATTAGTTTAGTCTCATGATAAGCCACATCAGTCTTTGCAAGT
Organism: Protopterus annectens; assembly: GCF_019279795.1. NCBI lineage: Eukaryota > Metazoa > Chordata > Ceratodontiformes > Protopteridae > Protopterus > Protopterus annectens. The sequence goes on from NC_056725.1 coordinate 886,209,321, forward strand.
CAATGAACAATACAGATAACTATTTATATATCTTTAGGAACTGTAGAATAACAGATGTGTTGTACCTTTAAGAAGCATTTCTAAGACCTGAACGTGCAGTATAAATAGCAAGCATGTGCTATCTTCAGTGCTATTTTGTGAGTACAGTCAGAGTGTGAACATTTATGTATGAGACAACTAGTTTGTACATATGTTTATGTTTGTATATAACAAAGCTGCTTGAACAGAACCCACAATATTCGTCTACTTCATCCTGATTAGACGAGTGACATGGTGTTAGAATCAGAATTCCAGAGACTGTTATTCAGAACCATGAGGTGCAGAGTTAACAGTGAAGGAAAAACTAAGTGAACCAAATGCAAAAAAGGGCCAGAAACAAACTAAAGATAAGGAAAATGTGCACAAACTATTTGATTTATGAAAAAGATAAAACGGAGCATTGCAAGGGCACAAATCACATTACTAAGCAAATGAATAACATGAAAACATTTATTTAAGCAAACAAAAAGCATAAAAAAAGTTTATTAATTAAATGAAATGTTTTAAATTAAGAGATTTGATAAAACGAGCATCAGAATAGTAGATAAAGGGATCATAATTACCTCAGAATTGTAAAACGAGCATGTTTAGAGTTAAAATGGGTACAAGAAAATATAATGGGCACATTAAGTATAAATAAAGCAAGACATTTGCATGTTTTTTGGTGAATTACTGTGTTTTGGCATAAGCCACTGATTTGCATTGATTAGAGCTCTAAATAGTATAACTAGAGTTATTCAAAGTATCTCAAAGTGTGTAAAAGTGCTTACAGTGTGTGTTTATTACTGCGCATTTATTCTGAAGAGTTTGTTGTGTGCAAGGTGCCACTATTTCATAAAGTGCAGTCAAATACAGCCATTTAAAAAAGTCTGTTGTGTACTGATGTGTCTATTTGCAGAGTGCTGCCATTTCAGAGTGCTTCTTGCACTATACAGAGTTGCTTAGCAAAGTACTGCCATTTTTGGGGAAATTTCAGTGTACTGTGTACTGTTTATTCAGAAAGTGCAAAAAATGTTTCTTACTCTGAGCTTCTTCTGTTCACTTTATTCGCATAGTGCAATTATTTGAAATATTTCTTACACCAATAAGAGGTGATTTCAAGAGTATTACAGTGCCCGGGAAATGTATTTTGCAAAGTTCAGTTACACAGAAGCTTGTTGTGCTATTGGGCATAGTTACAAGTACTGGCATAAATTTCAGACATGTACATCTGCGTGTGTTCATGCATAATGGCAAAAGTCTTCACTGAGATGTATTAATATAGCATATGGCTTTTGCAAACTGCTACCACCTCTGTTTGATCAGAATATTGCAGAGAATTGGAGAATATTTGAGCAAGAGTACAATATATTCATACAAACAGCTTATTCTGATAAAGATGTATGTACTAGGGCATTCATTTCACTAAATCTAGCAGGGTCAGAGGCCATAGAAAGAGAACCTTCATTTGTATATGCAGCAGCAGTATATGAAGGAGAAGGAACAAATCATCATATTGTTGTGCAGGCTGAATCAAGGGAAGACCCTGAGTGTTTGAAGCACAAATTTAGAAAAATGGGCAACCCCCAGACCAATGTTACATTAGAGAGGCATTTGTTTTACACAAGAGATCAAAAGCAAGGAGAAACTTTTGCAGCTTATATTACTGACCTGAGAAATAAAGTTAAAACATGTAAGTTTGGTGACTTAAAAGATTAATAAAGGACAGGGTCATGCGTGGTATTAATAATGCTGCTGTGAGAAAGATTTTGCTTCATTACAGTGATTTAATGCTGAGCAAAGCTATTGAGATTTGTCAAATTCATGAAGTTACAGAAAGGCACACAAATATGCTTGCAAGTGATAAGAGCATGGTTTCAGCAGGCTGCAGAGCAAATGTAGACAGCATGCAACATGTGGCAGACAGAAACAGGTGTAAGCATGTGGCAGCTGTTGCCCCTGCGAGTTTTCCTAGGAGGTCCTGCAACTTTCCAGCAAGTTCTAAGACCACTTCAGTTAAAGGAGTATGCTCAGTGCCGTACAAAGGTGAATCAGCAAAACTCAAGTCAAGCTTTATCGTAAAGTGTTGCAATTGTTGTGCAAACTATGAGTCTAAAAGAGAAAAATGCTTGGCATTTGGTCAAGAATACCATAAATGTAAGTAAAAGAACCATTTTCAAAAATTTTGCAAATCAAGTAAGCCTCATATTGGTATAATGAAGGGTCATTCGAAAAAGAAAATTGATCAAGTTGAACTAGAACAGTCTGCTTTCTATGTAGATGGTGTATCAGTAATTGGTGAAAAGATTGATACAGTAGATTTATTGGCACAGAATGAAATATTTTACACTGCCCAGATCAATGGGAAATCCACTGAGCTCAAAGTGGTTCAAAGTGTAATGTTACGTCTGCAGCTACTTGTGCTAAGGTGAGAGCTGGTGAACAACTAAATGTGACCAGTTGTGCGAAACTTCTTGCTTATGGAGGTGAAGAAATCCAAACCAAAGGCTCAGTAGTGCTTTTATGTTATGTGGCCAAGAACTGTTACAGCTTATTATCCTGTGTAGTCTAAAGGCCTGTGCAGTCATTACTGGGTCTCAGAGTCAGTTTGAGAAAATGAATTTGCTTTCTTTTACCAAAGAAGTTCGTCAGCTAAGCACATGAACTAGTTCCAGCCTCACTAGCACTATTTTTTCAGAGTATGCTGATGTTTTCGAAGACAAATTGGGCAAAATTCTAGTTGTGTATTCTATGAAGCTAGACCCTGAGATCAATCCAGTAGTCAGACCAGTAAAAAGAGTTCCGATAAGTATGCAGCATAAAGTCAAAAATCAGTTGGACAAAATGATGCAGCAAGGTGTAATTTGTCCAGTTACAGAACATAGCAAATAGGTGTCGTGCATGGTAGCAGCTCACAAAAAAGGCTCAGATGAAATCAAAATATACATTGACCCAAGAGATTTGAACAAAGCATTAAACAGATTGCATCATCCCATGTGTGTAGTCGAAGACGTTGTATCTCTAATACCGGATGCCATTGTTTTTTTCTGTTTTAGATGCAGAAAGTTCATTTTGGCAAGTGATGCTTGATTGCAAATCTTCATTACCGACTACATTCAGAATAGTACTGGGAATAAAGGCATTGCATGAGCCAAACATGTTTCATTAGTGAAATGGTAAGCTCTTGAATTTCCTATTAATTATTGTTGAACTACAATCTGTCAAGTTAAATAAGGCATTAGCTGTATAAAAAAAACAGTGAAGTGTGTTTGCGTGTTTAAGAGTATACATGCTTGTGTGTGTGTGTGTGTGTGTGTGTGTGTGTGTGTGTGTGTGTGTGTGTGTGTGTGTGTGTGTGTGTGTGTGTGTGTGTGTGTGTGTCTGTCTGTGTGTGTGTGTGTGTGTGTGTGTGTGTGTGTGTGTGTGTGTGTGTGTGTGTGTGTGTGTGTGTGTGTGTGTGTGTGTGAGCAATAGATTAGTGGCTGCTGCAGTTTCTACAAATGAAAAGGTATATTAGGTATGAAACTTTTACCTGCTGTCATTATTAACTGAATTTAATTGTGTATTTTTTCAAAGGAACACTGCTTCTAAACTGTGTGTGTGTGTGTGTGTGTGTGTGTGTGTGTGTGTGTGTGTGTGTCTGTGTGTGTGTGCGCGTGCACGGATGCACCTGTGTGTGTGTGTGTGTGTGTGTGTGTGTGTGTGTGTGTGTGTGTGTGTGTGTGTGTGTGTGTGAGTGTGTGAGTGTGTGTGTGTGGGTGTGTGGGTGTGTGGGTGTGTGGGTGTGTGGGTTTGTGTGTGTGTGTGTGTGTGTGTGTGTGTGTGTGTGTGTGTGTGTGTGTGTGTGTGTGTCTGTGTGCACAAAATGGATTTTTAGAACTTTTTTATCCCTTTCAATTATATGTTTGGTTATCCAAATAGTTTGATTATCAGAACTACCCTAGATCTTGATTAGTTTGGATAATCGACTGTCTACTGTACCAGAAGTTACATATGTAGGTCATTTGTTTATTAGCACTGGCTTGATACCAGACCCATCCAAGCAAGCAGCCATTCTTGAAATGCCAGCACAAGATAATGTTGAATTTCTACAATATTTTCTTGGTATGGTCAATTATTTAGGCAAGTTTATACCAGACTTCAGTGAGTTGACAGCACCTTTGAGAGCACTAACACATAAGAACATTACATGGTTATGGTTAGAACATCACCAGAGAGCATTTGAAGACCTTAAGCAGAAAATAGCTACTCAGCCTACATTAAGATACTACGATGTGAAAAAACTAGTAACTCTTTCCTGTAATGCTTCAAAATTTGGTCTTGGAGCATTTATTCTTCAAAAGGGTATGCATCTAGAACACTTACCCAAACTGAAATGCAATATGCTCAGATTGAGAAAGAACTTTTAGCAATAGTGTTTGCATGTTCCAAGTTTCATGATTATATCTATGGTCGAGATATTCAGATTGAAACTGATCATCAACCTCTGGTTACTATTTTAAAGAAGCCTATGCATTCAGCTGCAGTGAGACTGCAAAGAATGATGCTTAAATTGCAAAAGTACAACTTCAAAATGGTATATACGAAAAGCAAACTTCTTTACCTTGCTGATATACCTTATCCAGATTGCCCAGAATACAATGGAACAGCTTGATGCAGAAAATTTTGACTTTGATGTCATGGAAGTGCATAATTTTTCTACCACTAGACTTGATGAGCTAAGAGATCATACAAAGACTGATCCAGTTTTGCAAAAGCTCAACCACTACATTAATGCTGGATGGCTGTCAAAGCAATCCAGTGTACCACCTGAAGTGGGGTCTATATTATAACATTGAAGTCTTAAAAAACTTTGAATATTATAATATCGACCCTTATTCAGCGAATGCTTCAAATAGCGAAACTGCAGAACACCGAATATTTTCTTAGGGAAAGTATTCGGTGGACTGTTTCTGTGGCTTCACTATTTCCTCAACTGTGGTGCAAAGCTGACAGACTAGGTTAAGGTAAGTGTGTGAATGGACCAAGGTAAGGTGAGTGTGCAATAGTTAGGGGCCTTAGGGATAGGGAGCGGGCAAGGTGAGTGTGTGATAGCTAGGGACCTTAGGGTTAGAGAGCGGGTAAGTTGAGTGTGCGTTAGTTAGGGACCTTTGGGTTAGGGTAGGGTTAAGGTAAGTGGATAGCTAGTAGTGTACATACGGTTTAGTTTAGGGTTCTGTGAAGTGTGTATGTATGGATTATGTATTTTGGTGTGCTTGTGCTGTGTGTGTGTGTATTCTGTGAACAGCAAATTTTTTCCAAGGTCGAGCTTATGGTGTTCGACATTTTGAAATTTCGATAATGTGATATAGACCCCTGAAGTGCAACCCTACTTGCTTACAGAGATGAGATGTTGATGGAAGATGGCATTATTTTCAAAGCTCCTATAACTGCTGTTCCTACTTCCATACAACAAGAATACATCCAGATTTTGCATTGTGGTCACTCAGGTTCCGAAGCTACCAAAAGAAAGGTGAGAGGACTAGTATTTTGGGCTTCTCTAGCAAAAGACATTGATAGAGTACTTGGTTTACTTTTACATGTGTGTATTGCACAAGGGCGAACAGCAAATGTCCAAAAGGCAGTCTGCAAAGTTGGTCAGGAAAGTTGGACAGTCGGAAAAAAAAGTGTAAAGCAGGGGGGCAAGCCCCCTACACCCCCCCTACTCTATTATTCTAACTCTGAGATCGCACTACAGTGGGGAAAGGAACCTTTTCCTGACCCCACTATAGTGCAATCTGCCCCAGAATGTCAAATGTGCAATGAGCGAAACTCACTGTGCATTCGCTCATTGCACATTCAAATCTTTTTCCATTCGGAGTTTGCAAACTTTGCAGACTGCCTTTTGGACAGTTGGTCAGGAAATGGTTCCTTTCCCCACTGTAGTGCGATCTCAGAGTTAGAATAATAAATTAGGGGGGTAGGGGGCTTGCCCCCCTGCTTTACACTTTTTTTTCGACATTAATGTTTGAAAAACAGCGAATCTGCTTTTCGATTAGCTGGTTTTTGAACATTAAGGTCCGTTGACATGTCCAGTTTCGTGGTTTCGAAATGCTCATATGAGCACTCGAACCACTGTGATTCACAGTTTCAAAGGTAAACTGAGTACTTTCTTCTTGTTCAGTATGTATTAGTAGTAAACTGCGTTTGCAAAAAGAACCAATTCATCTAAGTCAAGTTCCTGAACTACCTTGGTCAACAGTTCCCACTGACATATTCAAGTGGAACAATCAACATTATTCGAACTGGTTTGAGATCGATTTACTACCTAACCTAACGTTCTATCCTAATGTCATTTCTTAGTCCATGAAAGTCCACAAAAGCTTATCTCTGACAATGGTACTCAATTTACCAGTCAGTTGTTTCAGACATTTGCAAGAGAATGGGTCTTTGTACATGTTACTAGTAGTCCAGAATATCCACAATCAAATGGTCTAGCTGAACGTGCAGTACAGAGTGCAAAATAATTACTTGAGAAGTCAAAGCGTGACAATACTGATGTCTTTTTAAACTTACTCAATCTCAGAAACATACCCAGTGACAATATACTTGGCTATCCTGCTCAAAGACTTCTATCTAGGCAAACCAGAGCAACATCGTCCGTCAGTTCAAGTTTATTGAGGCCTAAAGCTGAAAACAACAAAGCCATCAAAGCCCAGTTGTTCTGAAAGCATTCTTTCCAGAAATCTACCTATGACAAATCGAGCAGATTTCTTCATCCATTGAAAGAAGGAGAGACGTTGAGGATACATATGGCGAAAGGTTTAGACCAGATTGGTCAATTAACAAATATAAGTGAAGAGCCAAGGTCCTATCTTGTTAAATCTCAGGGTGTGGAGTACAGGAGGAATTGTAGGCATCTACTTCCTGTACCAGATCCGTTATCACAGCATTGCTCCTTTGGTGCAGCCTATAAATATCAGAGTTATTCAGACAGTGTTCCCATCCAGAATGTGTCTTGATTCCCACTACTGTTTCTGATATTGTTCATAACATCCCTAAGGTTGAACATTCACCAGTGACAATCCCAGTTGCTAATCCCAGTTACAGTTTATACATCACACGATTTGGTCATATCTCCAGGCCCAGTGTGAGATATACAGCAACTTGGATGTAGTTGTATATATGTATCTAGTTTTGTATAATTGCATGATGGAAAATTACTTGTACCTATAGCATGTCAGTCAATGTTGTCAATGTCATTTTTCAAAGAGGGAGGATGTAGAATAACAGATGTGTTGTACCTTTAAGAAGCATTTCTAAGACCTGATTGTGCAGTATAAATAGCAGGCATGTGCTATCATCACTGCCATTTTGTGAGTACAGCCAGAGTGTGAACATCTATGCATGAGAGAACTCGTTTCTATATATATGTATATGTTTGTACATAATAAAGCTGCTTGAACAGAATCCACAATGTTCATCTACTTCATCCTGACTAGACGAGTGACAGGAACTAACATGTATTATAGAATTGTAAGAGGAACAAGAGTATTTATAGTCTGCAGACCAATCTTCTCTATATCCATTCCTAATATGTATATGATACACACCAGACTCCCTGATTTCCCTTTCTTAACATGTATGTCATATATTTCCAATTTGCCCTTCCCCTTTACCCAGTTTCCCAGTTCTAATATGCAGTGTATGCACCCAGCTTTTGCATTTCCCCTTTTAATATGTACAATGTATGCACACAGCTTCTCATTCCTCTTACTAATATCTATAGTAAACATATTTAAACATGTTCATTACAATTGCTAATGTGAACAGTTATAAGTGATATATATATATATATATATATATATATATATATATACATATATATATATATATATATATATATACATATATATATATATATATATATATATATATATATATATATATAAGTGACTTAAGATTCTCATTAGACACCCCCTTCTTTTCTGACAATGGATGGTGAACATAGTAGGACTCACCGTCTTTACCAAAATATGACTCCTTTGCTGCTTCTGATCCTATTGATATTATTAAAGTCCAGTCTGTTTGGTTTATGGCCAGTTACCTACTCTGAATATGATCCTTGCTGCTAGTCTTGACTGAAGAGGATATCTCAATGTCAAGCTTTTTGGCACAATCCTCTTGTCAGTACAGATGAGTTTTGTCAAGGAAATTGTCCCTACTTAGCAACTCAGTGTAATCATCTATTATGTTCTAAGTCTGTTGGACCACTATCATGCCTCCAAACTAGACCTCTATGCTAGAAACTTTATACAATCCCTTGAATAATTTGTGACTCTTTTTGTAAACATAGTACCCTAGTGTCATTCACATTTCACAGCAAAATTATGAAATCATGAGGTATAACAGTTATTTTTATTTATCCCACTAGGGGAAACTTAGCCAGGGCGTCACTGAACTTCCCCTAGTCACATTTCATATAGTGTGAGGACATGTAGATGTTCCATTCCTAGTGTAGTGGTGGCTGGGAAAATGATATGTGAGATGGAGAACACAACGGAGGGAGCAGATGCAGAGACCAGCTCAACAAAAGATGTTTCCAAAATTACCAAGGATTCAAAAAAGATTTTTTTCAGAAACAGTTGTTTTTGGAGTCGGGGGAGTCAGTGAGAGAAGAATCCATTTTTCCAATGCTCCAATCTGGAGGGTTGTGGGACGATATATTGGATCACTACATTAACCAGAGGGAGATGAAAAATGAAGTGTCATGGGGAGAAATAATGGAAAAGATACATTGAGAGATATCAGAATCTATTTCTAAATGGAACAGCACTCAAGAGATGAGAACATATGCACAGACAGATGTGACAAGTTATGGAAGACAGAAATAAAAGAAGAAAGAGGGAAATACAGAATGAAATTATGTGATGAGAGAACAAAGTAAAAGAAGTCATTTGATGAACAGATAACAGGTATGGGATAGTGTGATATCGTCTTTGGGATTGAAAACTCAAGAGGTCACAGCCTTTATTTTAATAAATAAAGAGGCATTTTGTGACATTTTTGTGAAACAGTACAGGATATGAAAGTTTTCTTTGAGTGAATATGAATAAAGACAGAATGACAACCCATGGCATGTGATGAAAGCATTAATTTGAGAGACGAAAAAGAAAATTCAGATTCATTTTTGAAGAGAGGTGGAAAGACAGACCCTAAAAGGACACTTAAAAAGGTATTTATAAAGAAGTAATGGACATTTCAAAAGTTTATGATAACAGGGATTTATGGACTGAGGGATGCGATTGTGATGTTGATTTAAAAAATGTACATGGATAAAAGGGTCTATATTACGAGATCGAAAACCCGTTTCAGCAAACACCACAACACCGGCACATATAGCATGAACTACAGTAACGGCTAATGTTCAAAACTGTGAAACACGAAATGTCGAAGTGTTTGGTTGGCCCGTCTGTGGTATAGCTCTGTAAGGTAAGTGTGCGATAGTTACGGACCTTAGGGTTAGGGTGCGGTTAAGGTAAGTGCATAGATAAGTAATGTATGTAAGATTTAGTGTAGGGTTAGAATTAGAGTTTCATGTGTATGTGCATGGATTATTTGTTTTGTTTGGGTATATGTCTGAAGGGTACGTGTGCGATAGTTACGGACCTTAGGGTTAGGGTGCGGGTTAAGGTAAGTGCATAGATAGTAATGTATGTAAGGTTTAGTGTAGGGTTACAAGTAGGGTTTGGTTAGTGTATGCATGTGTTTTATTTATTATGTTTGGGTATGTAGTATGTAGTGTGTGGTGGTGTTGGCCGACTATGATGATTCAAGATTTGAAATTTCATGGTTTAGGGGGTTCGGCGTATTTGTGGCTCAGGCTATGTGTGTCGGTGTTGTGATGTTCGCTGAAATGGGTTTCTGATTTCATAATATAGACCCGGATAAAATTGTGCACATTCCAAGTATTATTAATGTTGAAGGAAACAAGGGTGCTTTAAAATAATGGGAACAACCAAAAAACAGTTTGTGGATGAGAAGGATGTTAAGTGAACAATTGTGATAAAAGAAATGTTACATATGTGGGAAAATAGGGCATGATGCAAAGAAACATGAACCTGAATGTTTTAAGTGTAAAAAATAAAAACAATTGACATATATGGATGGACTGTAAAGAAAAAGAGAATGAAACAAATACTGAAAAGAAAAGGAAATAGTAACGAACAAACAGAAAATGAATTAGATATAGAAACAGATGGAATGTTAGAAAAAGAAAAGGATGGTAGCAAAACAAAAGAAGAAGAGGAAATAGGAATAGACTCAGAAGTTACTGATAAAGAAGACATGAGTTGGAAAGTGGTAAGAGGAAAAATATCTATTAGTAAAAGGGTAAAAGGCAGAACAGGGACATTTAAAGGCATTAAAATAAAAGAAAAGAAATGAATGACAAGTATTATATTTCAAAATAAAACAAAAAGACAAAGAAAAACCACGAGCAAGTCCACCACTATTCTAACGAATGTGTCTTTAAGGCAAATTGCAATCAAAAATGTAAAACACGGACACATCCAAGGCTGGAATAAAAACAAGAACTTTACTGTGCACAAACACAAGCACTTTCACTTATCGCTTCTTCAGATTTAAAAAAAAAAAAAACAAAACAAAGAAAATGATACCCTTTAAATTAAAGAATAGAGAAAGGAATAATTTAAGAATTCTTTCAATTAATGTAAACTGTATGAAAAATATGAGTAGATATTTTATAATGGTATAATAAATCTGATATAGATGCAATTATCTTGTAAGATATAAGGTTTCTAACAAATGAAGAAAGATTATAAACCGTAAAAAAAAAGTGATAAAGAGATTGTATGGAATTTGGGAAATGATCAGTGTTGAGGAAAAGCAGTTTTATGTCGGAGAGTTGTGAAGATCCTAGATGCTGTGCTAGTTAGACTGGGAAGACTAACAATTGGATGTTTAACATGACAAGGGAATTGTAGCTGTATACATTTATGTTATATGTAAAGAAAGGGAGAATTTATTTTAACAGGTTAGATCATGTAGTAGTAAATAGGAATATAATAATAGGAGATTTAAATTGTGACTTAACGAAAGGAAAATACGTAAGAAAAATGATAGAAGTTATGAAATGCGAAAAATTGGCAATATGGAATAAAAAACTGTGGACATATAGCGGTTCATTAAAATCTAAGATTGATTGATTAATAATATCTGAAGAAATAAGTACAGCAGAAGGAGAAGAGATTGTAAAAGTATTTACATATCATTTAGCAATATGGATGGAAATAAATGATAATATATTAGAATATGAAAAAATGTACATAGAAGAAATGAAAAAGGAAAATAATTAATTATATAATCATTGAGCGATCATGCTACCATGAAGGCATTTTAAAATACTTGGCTAGAAAGGTGGATTATTTTTAATAGAAAATATTCTTTCGGCTGCTCCTGTTAGGGGTCGCCACAGCAGATCATCTGTTTCCATTTATTTCTGTCCTCTGCATCTTGCTCTGTCACACCACCCACCTGCATGTCCTCTCTTACCACATCCATAAACCTTATCTTAGGCCTTCCTCTTTTCCTGTTACCTGATAGCGTCATCCTTAGCATCTTTTTCCCAATATACTCTACATCCCTCCTCAGCACATGTCCAAACCAACATAATCTTGCCTCTCTGGCTTTGTCTCCAAACCTTTCAACCTGGGCTGACCCTCTAATATACTTATTCCTAATCCTGTCCACCCTCATCATACCCAGTGCAAATCTTAACATCTTTAACTCGGCATGTGCAGCTCTGACTCCTGCCTTTTTGTCAACGCCACTGTCTCCAACCCATATAACATAGCTGGTCTCACGACCCTCTTGTAGACCTTCTCTTTCACTCTTACTGGTACTATATACTTATACACTTACAAAATGATATACTTATGGTATTATATTTTTAATATTAAATATAAAAGGAAATTTTTTACAATGGCAGAGTAAACAAGAAAGGAAGAAAAATGGAGGTGCAAATTCAGTAAAGCCTACATGGATCATTAAAACTATGTGCACATCGTTGTGCACCATTCTGTATTCAGCAAGTGGCTCTACACACTATGTAGAGCAATACAAACAAGGTAAACATTGTGGCATGCTAATTACAGCATAAGCAGCTGAATTCTATGCTACTCGACCAATCCAAGATGTAGGAGCTATGTAACAAGCTATAAAGCAACCATGTAGACTCTGTGCTGGTTTTCCCTGAGAATTCTTAAACCTACTGGAATACAGCCATGGAAACAAGGATACATGGAAAGTATGTTAGGGGCTGCTGTTGCTCTTATTCATGTATATATGCAGCAGACCCATGTCTATGCTGCTGCTGCTGCTAACACACCACGGACAAGAAGGAGAAGGGTTTTTAGACCCTGTTTAAATTTTCATAATCTGCATGAGGTGGAAATTATAGAGTGCTACAGGGTGGATATAGACACACTACAAGGACACTTCAACTTCTTTTGTCCTCAACTGAGATCAAGGGCAAACCACAGAGACCCAGTACTAGTGGAGACTAAGGTATGTGTAACCGCTAGAATTCTAGCTACAGAAACCTTCCAGAGACCAACATGGGTCATGCTGGGGGTTCCATAGGCATCATCAGCCAGGACCCTCCATCAGTTCTTCAATGCTATGCTGCAACATGGCAGTGAGTACATAAATTTTCTCCATACATGTGAGGAGAGAGAATAGGAGTTTGACCCTGTAGCACACTACCTTGAAGTCATGGGTGCTATAGACTGTACACATGTAGAAAGCAAAGCATCACATGGGTAGCAGGGAAGGGAGTACAAAAATAGAAAGGACTACCACTCTATTAACTGCCTGGTCATGTATAACACTAAAGGAATCATCCTGAATATGTGAGTTGGCAACCCAGGCAGTTACCACGATACACATATCTGGCATAGATCTCAAATGTATAAGATGTTTACTAGAAGTTATATTCCACAGGGTCATTTACTGAGGGATGCAGATTATGCACTGGAACCATGGCCAGTGATGTCCATCAGAAATGCACACACACCAGCTGAAGAATGCTATAGTGAGGCACGCGCTCAAACAAGAAATATTAAAGAGCATGTGATACATGTGGGGGAACCCTGTAGAACAATCCCTGTACATGTGCTGAAGTATTCACCATCTGTGCCTTGCTCCACAGCATTATATTGAGAAACTAGCTTCAGCAGGAAAAGCAAGGGAAAGGGGCCACACATCCCACAACCACTGTCAAGGTCACCACAGTCACAAACAGGTGAGAGTCAGAGGGGAAACCAGCAGCCACTGTGGGTATAGGCAGACACAGATATGCACAATATGGCCTCAAACTGGCCAGGAGGCAATGGATAGCACACATGCACACCACCTAAGGAGGTAAAACCTTCATCCTATGCACATACATACAGTAATATTGATGCCAGGCAACACTCACAATCTTTACCTACCCATGTAATGGCTGTGTACTACTAGCATCATCCAAAGAAATAGTGCCCGACTGGCAAAAACAAAACCATAAGCTCCGCACAATTCTTCCACACTGCAAAATCTTTATTCCTTAAGACCAAATTTTGTCCTTTAAAAAAGGTTAAGTGCTTTCATCCCATATATAACATTCTGGAACTTCTTCAGAACTAATTATAACAATGACGCCACCTCCTTTATACACATTAAATAAAACGAATCAGCAACTAAATATTTAAATGTTAAAGGGACATCCAAAAAGCTCCATAAAGTCCTTCAGCAAACTCAGAAGCATATGAAAAATCATTCTTAGAAAAAAAAAAATACAGTACAGACATTAAATTTCGTACAATTAAATGCATGAAAAAATATAAAACACAGAATCCTAAAACCTTAAAAGAACATTATTGATTGTGTATTTAGAATATAAAGACATATTTGTTAAAAATTCAGGGCTTTCATCTTAACACTGGTAACAAGGATACATAATCATTTAGTTCTGGTTCAACAACTGCATTAAGTCTTGTGATCCAATATAACTCTCTTAAATCAATTTGAAGTTCTGAAGAGCTTATAGGGTTGACAAGTATCCCAAGGTACTTCTAAGGTGAATGACATCAGTGGACTGCTAAGGTAGGGATCTGGGACATGTTGTGGGTGGGAAAGTCCTCAAAATACTTTAGCCTACAAACATACACACACATTTACACACACTTGCCAGAAATGAGAATAGCACCACTGCCTGTCTAGTTAGTTGTACTATGCTGTTACATATATATTGCATATGCCACGGAGCTTATATGGCTGATGCTGCTGAAGTAGGGCACTGGTAAGTGTACTGGGTGGGAATGGCCTAAAACTGTTTCACCTACAAACACACACACACTTGCTCAGACTGAGACTAGAACCCCTACCAATAAAGTTATTTGTACTAGTGTAATGACTGCAGCAGTGAAACACGATGAACATAGTACAGTTTTGTACCTACCATAAATGTAGATATTCGAGTGTCTTCACTGCTGTAGTCCAGGTTACACACCCACCATCCCCTCTTTCTTAGCTGGGACATATACTTCTCAACCCTATACTACCTATGTGGTGTATTTGCTGGTTACTGAAGGTTTTATTTTTACCTTATTGTATGTTTTATTAGCAATATGTATTGCCTACCATTTTTGGGGGTACCTGACATCTGGGGCAGGGAAGACTGAAGAAAATGGCGTCGGCTGCATCTTGTGTGCCCCTGGTGCGCTGATGTCGGGGAGGGGGTGGCGGCGGCCGAAGCCAGGCTGGGACTTTGGGGCTCTGGCCAGTTGCTGGCCTGCCTGACAGCGGGATGGCCCGCGTGTGGTGACTGCAGCAGTGAAGACACTCGAACATCTACATTTATGGTAGGTACAAAACTGTACTATATATATATATATATATATATATATATATATATATATATATATATATATATATATATATATATATATATATATATGCGTGTGTATATGTATATGTCTCTCTCTCTCTCTATATATATATATATATATATATATATATATATATATATATATATATATATATATAGAGAGAGAGAGAGAGAAAGATGTATGTGTATGTATATATATATATATATATATATATATATATATATATATATATATGGGTCTACTTTAGAAAACCGACATGCCAGTTCGCCGACACACAAACCACCGAGACCAGATAACTGACAACACACAAAACCGACAACACAAAACACCGAACACCATTACACCGACACACCGAACGTAAACAACACATTACACTACATAGCATAGCCACTAGCCCTAACCCAAACCCTAACCCTAAGGTCCGACACTATCGCACACTCACCCTACCTGCACCCTAACCCTAACTCACTTAACCCACCCCTACACCTAAAGACTGTCACTATCGCACACTTCACCTACCTGCACCCTAACCCTAACTCACTTAACCCACCCAAAAACATAAAGCCCGTCACTATCGCACACTCACCCTACCCGCACTCTAAACCTAACTCACTTAACCCGTCCCTAAACTACAGTCCCTCACTATCACACACTTACCTTACCCGAACCCTAACTCCGACATTAACACACACTCACCTTTCCCACACCCTAACCCAAAATCCCACAATATCGCACACTTACC
>NC_056725.1:886230007-886362507 GCF_019279795.1 Protopterus annectens
CATGTTGGTGTGAATGACTTGAGACGTACCTCCCTGGACTACATGCAAAGAGACATGGAAGAGCTCTCTGATCATGCAGCCCAGGCTGGTATGACCCTGACCCTGAGTAGCATCCTGCCCTCACCAAGAATGATACCTCAGTATAAAGAAAAAATGATCAGTTTCAACAATTGGCTAAGCTTCTGGTGTCATTCAATGGGGATCCAGTGTCTGTCAGCTTGGGACGACATGCTCGACAAGCCGCGTTGCTTCGCAAGAGAAGGCTTGCACCTGTCACCCCTAGGCTTTCAAATACTGACCAAGGCTCTTGCTGCCCCCATAGTGCCTTTTTTAGGCAAGGCTCAAAAGTCAAACCCACCTCCATAAACAGCACAATTAACAACTCAAGGCCAGGAGTTTAAATCTCAAAATGTATGCGCTCAAAGCACTCCTCAGTATAGAGAATGTTGACATCTGTGCAGTAACTGAAACCTGATTCAAGGCTCCAGAGAGCACCCCAGCACTACCGGGCTACAACTCATACCACACGTTTCGGCCACAGAACACAGACAGAAACACAAAAGGAGGAGGTATATCCATATTCATCAAGGATACCTACACCTCCAGGTTAGTGGCGCAGCATGATACCTCTGAGATCATCCATGTGTAACTAACATTGGACAAATCTGCAGTGCAAATTGTGGCCTGCTACAGATCACCCTCCATGACCCAAGACCACCACTCCACCTTTCTGGAGACACTGGAAAACATGACGGTTCTACTGGACACCCTGATACTGGGCGATTTCAATTACCCTACCGTTCACTGGGAAAACTAATCGAGTACAAATTCCCAGGCCCAGCGCTTCCTGGAATTCATCACCTCAAATGCCCTGGATCAGCTGGTAAACTCCCCTACCAGAGGTGAAAACATATTGGACCTAGTCATCACCAGCATGGGCGACAGGTGTTCCACACCGGAGGTCAACTCGTCACTGGTTAGATCAGACCATAAACTAATCATTCTGGATGTCCACACCCACCACCACACCCAACTAAGGAAACCACAGTAAAAAAACTTTTCTAAAGCAAACTTCACCTTATTTAAGACAGAGGTGGTAAGTTTCACAGCCCCCATGCTAAAGGATAATGCTGCCCAATATGCAGAAACCTTTACAAATGCACTAGATATATAATAACTTAGCCACAATGCTGTATTAAGTTTTGAAAAACCTTCAAATACAGCCACCTATTTAAAAACATTTACTCTAACTGGCCTGAATGATTTTTTAAGTATTGTACCCTTATTAAAGCTAAGAGCAAATAAAATATAAAAGTAATACGTGTTTTTAACACAAGAGGGGGTAGTTCCCAGGTTTTACTTACGTACATTTTTTAAATTAAAACTTTTATTAATATTTATAAAACACAGGGCTCATGAAATATTTTATTACAAATTAGATTTTCATATAACATCAATGTTGTTTATGTATTTTTATGTCAATAGTAGTAATTTGGTGTCTAATTCTGAAGCACTTTAGTTCATTCTCATTAACATTAATATTCAGGAGGGTAGGGAATGCTTGATTAGTTCATTCAAAAGTTTTTTTATACGTTTAATTGGTTTAATTAAATGAATGAATGTATATAAAGGTTCAACAAATCATGAATTTTTATCTGATGAAGTCCATTTGTTTGGGACGAAAACGCATGCTATTTGTTGTTGAATGAAAAGCGTTTATTTTTGTACATCGCTACAAGTCATGGTGTTTTGGATGTGGCTTTTTATTCTGTCCTTGTTAATAAATTAATGAAAGAAGCATTGAGTGTTCTTTCTGGCTGTCTGCACTCAGTTTAGTTAACAATCTAACTGAACATTAAATCTAAATTAATAAAAATTCTGTGTTAAATAAAAAAATGTGCAAACATGCAACTAAATATGTAAGTTGTAAAATCACACCGTAGAAACTTTTTGTACCAAAACTGGTTTAACAGTATTCATTTAATCCAGGTGGTACATTTGATCTTAATCTAAGTTGCCATACCAGTTCTTTATTAAGTAGCATGTTTTTAGAATCACCACCCCCTATATGATTTCTAACTATATCAATAATACCAAATTTATATCCACTAAAAGTACTGCAGTAAATGGAGTGTTTGTATTACATACTAGAATCCTTCTTGTTTTTTACGTCATAACAGTGTTCATAAGTTCTATCCTTGAATGCCCTCTCAGTTTTACCCACATAGTATGCAGGGCATTCATTACATACAGCCAAATATACTAACGTCCTTGTGCTGCAATTACCTTTGCAGAATCTAACTGTGCTACCCAGGCCATTTTCTAATGTAATACTACCTTCTTTCTTTCTTTCTTTCTAGTTATTATTTCTTAAAACATTTTCTAGGATGGTATTTTACTGTTTCTGGTAATGTTGCTTTAAATTGTTAATTGTCAATGATAACTAATTGGGGTTTGTATAAAAGACAAGTAATACATGGAAGGAGTATCTGATGAAGTCTTGTGCCTAAGACGAAAGCGCTTATGGTAATTGCTCTTTTTTTCGTATCTCAATATAGTGGATTATTGATGGACTACTGGTCATTTTAATGGTATTTGGACAGCTTTATTTTGTCTTTTTGGTTGGACTTGTATTTTTTTCACACTAGTACTTTTCAGTCGTTTTTTGTAGCTGTCCAAATACTGAATAATTCAAAAGAAACTATTGGTGTTCAAAGACATTACGAACAAACATTTTTTCTCTTGGATTTATCATATTTTCGTTTCTTGATTATGGTGTTTGAGATTAGGTCCAGCAATTCCACACTCATTGAGGGTTCCCTCGGTGTGCTGGACGATGTCAAAATTACTCAATCGGAGTTACTGGCAGTGAGAGAGGAAATTAAAGCACTAAAAGGTGATTTAACGAAATTAATAGAACTATTCAGTCAAAAGGAGCCGAATGGCAGTGTGGTGCTCACAAGCTTGGTTTCCCCTGGAGCTTGTTGTTCTTACTGTTCTAATTGGGGTTTGTATAAAAGACAAGTAATACATGGAAGGAGTATCTGATGAAGTCTTGTGCCTAAGACGAAAGCGCTTATGGTAATTGCTCTTTTTTTCGTATCTCAATAAAGTGGATTATTGATGGACTACTGGTCGTTTTAATGGTATTTGGACAGCTTTATTTTGTCTTTTTGGTTGGACTTGTATTTTTTTCACTCTAGTACTTTTCAGTATTTGCATATTTATTTGGTGACACTATGTGGGCCTCTCCTAATAGCCTTGCTCTTGGTCAAACTATCATTTGGATTTATAGTAACATTACATGGTAAGATTGGCCACCCTTTGTTAAAGGCCCTAAAGTAGCTGATAAAGAGTTGGTTGGTAGCAGTAATAACTACCTTGTAGTCTGGGCAACAGGGGGCATAGCTAGTGAACCTGTGCCAGCCTTTCATGTGTGTGTGTGTGTGTGTGTGTGTGTGTGTGTGTGTGTGTGTGTGTGTGTGTGTGTTTATGTATAAATCAACTCTGAATGAGTGTGTGTCTCAGCTACTTGGGCAGGGACACGAAGCACTGGTTGGACAGAGAGGGTGCTGGAGGTCTTGGCTTGGCCACTCAGATGAGATCTCAATTCTATAGCTCTGGCAGTGGGGAGTCTTATTGGGGATGTGGAGGAAGATGGAGAAATGAGCCCCAGATTGACTGATCTCTGTGTGCTCCTAAGGGAAATTGCACTTTACTGTGTATGTACTTGTCATCCTCCCAGTGTGTACATCCCGCAGTGTTGCCAGTGGTGATGATTGAGACTCCTTGATTACTGGGCCAGTGGTGGGGTGTCACATGTTACATTAAAGTGCATCATTTGTGGAAATTTTTACACTTAAGATGGTGAATGAAAATCATTTCTTAATTGCAGCTGTGACATCCTCTACCCCATTGCAAAGTTTGCAGAAGCTTATTATTTTCAGTCTTTAAACTTAAATGACTACTATGTCAACAAATTATCTTAATTTTAAATATTTGGGCCAAATGTGTGATGCTGACAGAACCAGTCTAGCATTCACAGCCATAGTGCAGAGGCTTAAGGCTCTAAGCTGTAGTTCCTGTGTTGCAGGGTTTGACTCCTCTTCTCTTATTTGCCTACTGTGTAACCCTGAGCAAGTGACTTCAAAGACAGTTCTTGGGACAACTGGGAATTTGAGCCAGACTCCTGAATGGTCCTCCAGACTACAACCCTAATAACTAGCTGTTAATCATACATTCCATCCCCACATTGAAGTTAAAATGCTGCATTTAAGTATTTGTTGCTTAGTTTATACAACTTGAAAAGCAGGCTTCTTCGCTCAAACTGGGGTCTGAAGCTCTTTTTGGTGTTTGATTCCAATTCTTTCTGTGATACATTGAAATAGTTGCTAATACTGATTACTTTCAATGTCACATGTTAACACAATAATTGGTGTTTAATTTTGGAACAAGCGGACTCAAAATGATTAAATTGTATAATAGTTTGCAAGAATAATGTGCAAGAAATAATGGTGGATCAAATTAAATTCTAGACTTTGCATATTTTAACTTTCTGTTGTTTGATTTTGTTAGCATTTGTAACCTCTATCATTGCCTTTAGAATTATATCAAAGTAAGATTACCATTTTGTATTTGCTTTGCATACTGAAATACAACATTTATCTCTTACCCCATAATACCTAAAATCTTAAGAGTGTAGAGATAGGAATCCTATCTCAAAAGGTATCACATCTGAAGAACTGAATGGTTTAAGTATGAAAAGTATAATTCATGTTACAGGTTGACATCCGTACACACCATGGCTTCTTTTTTTGCAGTTAAATCTCAATTGTAGTTGGCCCTTGTACCTTTTCTAATACACCTCTAGAAACAACTTACAAGAAATAAAATGTGGCATATAAATTTGAATTGTTTTGTTTGAGTACTCTGGGACACCTTTAGTTTCTCTTTGTTTGTATTTAGTCACAAATTACACTGTATTTGACACATTTTAGAAGGTCCATGCTCAGAATGATGCACACCAGGTATTAAACTGTCAGTAATATGTTTAAACTTAGAGAGCACTCATAGAGCAATTTATAGGTTCCACTGTAAGGTAACAATTCAGTATCTATATTTTATCTCAAATAATATCTTGGAATTTCAAAGGAAACATAATCAATGGATTTTGAATTTAACACTTACTTGATTTCAGTAAACTATCAATAATTAAGACCACTGACAATCATATGTATAATTTCAGTGTGTAAATGATTTTGGTTAAAAAAAAAGATGTCCTGAAAGGCTTAGTTTTATTAGTTGCATTTATCATCATCAAATGTATGCATCATTTTGACATCTCTGATAACTACCTCAAGATAAAATTTAAATCTTTCTTTGCTCAGTTTATTAATCATTTTTGAAATTTTCTGTATGTGCCTCTCAGTTCCTTGATACATTTAACTTCAAAATTCTAAAAAAAAAAACATCTGCAGCTCATATAGCTAAGCCTCACATCTATATCCTTTAACTTTTTCCTTTGTAGAGGTGTTAGTCTATTTTTACGAAAATAGCTTCCATCTGCATGTAAATTTGGAATCATTATACTTCTTTACAAATATAACAATCTTATTAGATCAGCAGATCACAGGCTGATAAAAATCCTCCACCACTTGCTGAATAATTGATGGTCAGATTTATAATCCGATTGTCTCATTTTCTAGAACTGGGTTATATGGAAGATGAGCAGTTTGGATTGAGATCTAGATGCATCAGAACTGACCTGATATTTGCAATGAGACAAATAGTTGAGAAGAAGCTAGAGATGAGGAAAGAGTCTGACTGGGCATTCCTAGACTTGTAGAAAGCATATAACAAGGTCCCGAGAAAGCTGATTTGGGCAGTACTGTGACGGTTTGAAGTCTCAGAAACATTGGCAGAAATAGTGCAGGCTATGTTCAAGGACCCAATGACTCAACTACAGTGTTCAATCTACAGAGGGGTTCCCAGTGGAAGTGGGTATACATTAGAGTTCACCTCTAAGCCCACAGCTGCTCATACTGGTGATGGACTACATTAGCAAACATGAGCAGAAAAGCAGAAAACAATCTGGGGAAGAAGATTTGGGAATGACAGGAAGAAGGTAAGAGGAAACGAGGGTGTCCAGCAAAGAGGTGGATGGATTTTGTGATAGAAGATCTGCGACAGTTACGTATGAGTGTCAAAGAAGGCAAGAGTGTAGCTTTGAATCAACAGACGGTGACAGTTAACCCAACACCTCGACCCCGTGTAGAAAATGGGAAACAAGAGGATAATAAGGAAGATGATGTTTTCCAGTCTGGCCACCCTTCTTTCTGGAATGAACTAAAACTCTTTTCTTTGGTCCCTATTATTTTATTAATGCATTTCCTTCCTCTTCACTTTAACAAATTGCATCTAATTCTTTAAGAAGACAAACTTCTCTTGCTTTATTGAGGTAAAATTCTTTCATTCAGAGATTTAATGACAACTACAAGCTGCTGTTAATTTCTTCTCCTGATTTTCTTCATACATTCCTACTGTCAACAGTGGATAAAACCATTGTCTATTTGAGATTCCTCTAAGTTTATCTTTGCTCTCCTCCCAGTCCATCTGACCCATTTAGCATGACAGTTTCAATCTCACAAATATTTAAAGTATCCTTCACCCATCTCTCCATTTACTCCTCTGTCTGACTTCCCAATCAAATTAAGATTGTTAAATGCAGATTTTCCTCAGGCCAATACCAAAGGAGAACTTATTTTCAAGATCAATTATGCTATTCCCCTAGATGCATTTAATAGGGTAGACTTTAAATCACTGGAACTCTGCATACTACTTCAAATAAGACTTGCAGTTTCATAGTTTACACTGATAAAAGATTCTACCACTACTTAACATCTGCTTCTTATTACTAAAAAGGTCACACTCCTCTTATAGCAACTGATTTTCCTTCTCTTACAAAATGTTAGTCAGTTCTGCTGTAGTACTGCTTAAAATTTTACAAGTTAGAACAGATGTCCACACCAGGACCTAGTTCTTTTTTCTTTCACAAAAACAGTTTTCTCAAAAATGGTTCCAACCACGTGAAACTTCATACAGAATGAAAATAAAAAAAGAACGTATCTGTCATCTAGGTACACTTTATATTTTCACATTTTACAAAATGCATCTTACAGATGTCATCACAATAATGGTTAAACAGTGTTTAAAAATGCACAGCATAATGACAGACATGCATCTATTGCTGTTCCTGAAAAAGTCATAATTTCCTACTGATTGTTCACTAGAAAAATAATAATGCTTATTTTATATAAAACACTGATGCTTTAGTAGCCATTTATGATTTTGGTGGCAATATCTCCAATCTACATGCTTGTTGATTTGCTTTTGATTTATGTGCTGAATTTTTGTACCTTTGTTCCTAGCTTATGACAAAAAAGCGATGCCTTGGATCGGATTTCCTTACTGGTTAACAAACAGATAAAGTCCAAAAAAAAGATGAAGACTGAAACAGCTCATTTATTTACTCTAAAACTAAATCAAATGAAACAAAATTGTTTTCTTTGTTCTATATCAGCAAGCTGTTACTCAATGAAAACATGCATTACCTATTGCTGATCATGTTTCAAGCTTTTAAACATTTTGACAGTCTCCAAAAAGCACTGAGAAACTCTTGAAGGAATGTTAGCAGTCTCTTGTTTGTATAGCATTTTGCATTAAAATATTCACTTTATTACACTGAATACTTATTAAGAACACTCTTGAAAGCTGAATATCTGAAAATGCCACACATAGTTTTAAATATAAAATGAAACAAAGAAATCAAAATATGTAAAATGTCAGCCTCACTGTAAGTGTACAATCTGGCCATGATTATGTACACATATTAGCTGGCAGCCATCCCCTTATACATTCTTCAGTCACTCCACAACACTTTCTTATTTTTTTAACACTATTCTTGCAGTTTTAGACTGCATGAGCACTAGTCACACCTTCCCCAGGACTGCTACATACAGGGTCTATATTATATCCTCTAAGAGATGTTCCATCAAATGCCTCTTCATTGACACATAAGCAATGAAAGCAGAAAAAGCCGAACGTTCACATCAGCAATTTCTTAACTGCTTGCCCTCAAAACAAAAACGTATCACTACACCCAGCATGGTAGGCTATGCCCCCCACATCCCCCCTAACTAAATATACCAACTCCAAGATTGCACTACAGTGGGGGAAACTACAAACTAACAGGGATGGCCAAGCAATTTCTTTCCCAGGGAAAGAAAATGCTAATGTGAATGTTCTGCATTTTCTACTGTTGCTGTTGTAAGTCTTGATGAAGAGACGTTCGATAGAACACCTCTTCTAGGATATAATATAGACCCTGCATATATGTACCTTTGCACAAAGATTTATGCAGAAACAAGGATAATCTTTGACAAGACACTTAGCATTTAAACAAAGCCAATCATAGGCAGTTTAATATGACATTTATGACACCTGTAATTTTTACTTGACTAGCAGGAAAATGTTCTCCACTCTGTTCTTTGCTTCATCTTAAAATACACCTAAATGTTATTAAGATGCTTCTCTCCTTGTGTGGACTCTTTTAGACATTATCAAATAAGGAGTTTTGCCACCATCTTGTCATATTATAATGATTTCTAGCTTGATCAATACTCTTCCACCCAACTAGAATCCTGTTTAACATTGCACCCAGATTTTGTCTTTTTGTACTTGATCAGACTGTTTCCTTCTAAGTGCCGAGATACTGACAGTCTTTTTTATTTCAGTATCTACTTTTATCTTTACATATTACACTTAACCTCCAGGAAGTTTCCTTTACTCAAAGACTAGTTCCTTCAGACTGCATTATCTTAAGAGATTGCACACAAATGAGATATTTCAAAAGGGTTAAGACCTTCCAAATGTTGTACTCCTTTTTGAGGTGGCTTGATTTCCATGTAGTTCCTTGAATGAGTCCCCACAATGCTTCTGAAAACTCATAGGATGACTAGTCTAAAAACACACACACACACACACACACACACACACACACACACACACACACACACACACACACACACACTAACCATGTATTCTCTACTGTTTTGTTCTCCCTCAGGACCACTCTATCTCCCTTCTAGTAGGTAAATGTGTGACAAGGCAGGAGTTCATTTATAACATGACATTACATCTAGATCTTTCCATTCACTGCTGATGATAAAATGCATTTCAGGACAGTCCTCTTTAAGGAAACAGAAATGTTAATTTCTTTTTCTTCTATTTATTGTAGTGAGTGTTTTCATCTCCACACAATAACCTGAATCCTTGCCATCAGTAATCATGAGTAACTAAGTGTTTTCACTTTACACATTTAGTTTGTATGTGACAGACCAGACTGAGACAGATTTAGAGTTTAATGATGTACATATTTATTAGCTGCCACAAGGCCAAATAAGACAGAACATTTGTGGAACTGTAAATATACTCAGAAAGCTATCAGCAAGAAAAATATAACAGCATTCACAGCATAACCTTCTGGAAAAACAATGAAAAACAAGTAAGAAATATGTCTACAAATTAAAAAAGAAAGAGCTTTTGATTTAGACTCTGATGCAGGTATAAAATTGACATCTTGCTTTTTCTTTTCTCCGGTAATCTATACTGCAAATATTTCAAACTTGTTAGATAACTGTTAGCATTCACTAATAAATATTATTCTTTCAGCCTGACTGCCATGTGTGTTACACAGCTACACTAGAACAAAGTATTTGTCCCCATTACATAAGAAGCAAATCCTTCTGAGATATATTTGCTGCTTTCAAATGGAAGAATATGAGTCTGCTATCCTAACGTTAGCTAAGAGAAATCAAAGATATTTAAGTAAAACTAATAAAAATAACAGAAAATCAGATGTGTACTCATACCTACAAATTATCAGACCATGCTCAAGCGATATTAAGTGAAAGAATTTGTAATATTGGGCTAATGATAGTTTTTGAACTAAGTATGTATCTACTTATTATGTAGCTGTTGGCAGGAATTTTAAAATTAGGTCTAGAGACAGTTTCCCTTCCATCAGTCTCACAGTATTTTGTGTCTCATAAAGAGGGATACTCGGTGAGCTAATTTTCCACAGGGTAATGGTGTCAACATGCATTCCATGGAGACATATTTGCGTTAAGCTCCATTAGCCATAGGGTAACTCTTGTTTTTGTGAAGGCTTCATCATTCTTTTACCATTTTATTAGTGCAAAGTTGCATATTTAAGTGGTAAAGACAACTTCAGCCAGTTGTGAGAGCAGAATGTTGGAACAAAAAAAGGCTTAGCTATCCACAGGAGCAGCGACAACAAACAGGCCCGGGGATGACTTGAATCAGCTCACACTACAGAGTATGGAAGTGTTGTAAGATACTTTGGTGTTTACAAAAGGCAGTGGACAACATGCAGAAGTGTTAGCCTGCATGAATGCAACTCTGGTAGATACTGGTGCTGAACTGGCTACTCATTCTGCCCAGATAGCTGAATGTAAAAGCAATAGCTTGAGACCAACATTATGAATAACAGCCACTGAGAACTAAACTACATAACACTGAGAACCATCAGCAGTGCTACAATCTGTGGCTCCTAGGTCTGAAAGTGAACATGGGGGTGTTTTGACTTAATCTTATTCCTACAAAATCATCTGGACAAAACATGATCTTTTAGTGGGACCTTGCAAAGTGAGACAGCATACTATACCCTTTGTCTAGGGAATCATGCCAATAGATTGATGCCAGTTTCCCCAAAAGCAAATACTCTGAAAATGTTTTGCTACAGGCCCTTTTAGTGAAAAACAGAGTAAAACTTTTTTTTTTTTTTATGTGGAGAGACACCCCACACTCTAAACTTAAATATACCTACTCTAAGGTCACTCAAAGAGGAGAAGGGGGAATTTCTCATTGAATCACTGAAACTCATTTTAGTGAAACAGTTTTGCTAAAGCACCAGTTAGTTAAGATAAGATAAGATTCCTTTATTGTCATTGCACAAGTAGAATGAAATTTGTAGCAATCCTCCTAAGGTGCATTCACATATAATGAACATGAATAAATAAGAGAATACAATACCAAACAATAAAATATAATGCCATCCAATGCAGTAAACAACTAAGTTATTGCACTTGGGTATATTGCACATAAAAGGATTAAAGTACGGTGCACAGGAATGTAAACATATAACTTATAGTGCAAATAACTATTATCTGTACTCAGTCTGAGTATTTTGCATTGTTCAGTTCATGTATGGTTCTGTGATAGAAACTGTTCTTAAGTCTGTTTGTCCAAGATGGAATTGACCTGAACCATTTTCCTGTAGACAGAAGCTCAAATAGGTGCTGTCCAGGATGAGAAGGGTCTTTCAAGATGTTGGTTGCCCTGCTGAGACAGTGAAAGCTGAAAAATTCCTCCAAAGAGTACAATAAGCAGCCACTGATTTTCTGGGCAGACTTAATGATCCTTTGAAGGATCTTTCTATCTGCTACCGAGCTGTTGGCATACCACTTGGGAATACAGCATGTCAGCACACTTTCAATAAAACAGTGGTAAAAACGACACCAGTAGCTTATCCTGCAGGTTGCTTTTCCTGAGAATCCTCTTGACTGCCTCTGTGGTGTTTATGGACCAAAAGAGATATTTTGCCATATGTACACCTAGAAACTTGAAGGCAGGAACCCTTTCCACACAGTCTCCATTGACATAAATTGGGTTGTGATCTGCATTGTGCCTCCAGAAATCTATTATGAGTTTTTTTTTTGTTTTGGCAGAGTTCAGGGCAAGGTTGTTCTCAGTACAACATGCAGCCAGTCTTTGAACCTCTCTATATGCTGTCTTGTCTCCTCCCAAAATAAGTCCAACCACTGACATGCTGTCAGCAAACTTAATGATGGTATTAATAGAATGAGAGGAGACAAAGTTGTGGGTGCAAAGAGTATGCAGAAGGAGGCTCAGCACACAGCCCTGTGGGACACCAGTGTTTTGCCTCAGAGTGGAGGAGAGGTAAGGGCCTAGTCTAACCATCTGAAGATGGTTAGTCAAAATTGTTTAATCCAATGGCAGGTAGGTTCTGAAAGTCCTAGGCCAGTGAGTTTAGTGACCAGTCTTTCTGGGATAACTGTGTTAAAAGTTGAACTACAGTCTACTAAGAGCATCCTCACATAGCTCCCCTGCTGCTCAAGATGACAAAGTGCAGTGTGTAAGGCAGTAGAGATGGCATCTTCTGTAGGCCTATTTGCTCTGTAAGCATACTGGTAAGTATCTGAGATAACTGGGAGACTGTCCTTGATGTGTTGCAGAACCAGTTGTTCAAAACACATGATGACTGGAGTATGTGCCACTGGACAGTAGTCAATGAGACTATTAATGACAGGTTGCTTTGGCAGTGGAATGATTATAGTTGACTTCAAACATGAGGGAATAGTAGACTTTGACAGACACAGGTTGATGATCTTTGTGAAGACTCCACAGAGCTGGTCACCATTCTTTCAGCACCCATTCGGTCACTCCATCAGGGCCAGCAGCCTTTCTTCGATTGACCGCTTTGAGCACACATCTTACATCATGCTTTTGTACTGTGAAAGTGTAGTTGTAGCAGGCTGGTATAGATGACTTGAGACTGCTGTGGCCTATCTTCTGGTGCCTAGGCATGACTGTGTCTGCTGTTTCTACCTTAAAATGGGCAAAGAAATAATTAAGATCCTCTGCCTTTGAGGCATCTCCATCAACCGCCATATGGTTACTTGTTTTATGTTTGGTGATGTGCTGAATACCTTGACATAGTTGTCATGGGTCCTTGTTGGTGACGTGGTCCTCTGTCTTCCTTTTATAGGCCACTTTAGCTTCTTTGAGGGCTCCTTTTAGGTTGGCTGTAGCCATGCTGTAAAGGACTCTGTTGCCAGACCTGAAGGCTGTATTGCGGTGCTTGAGAAGAGATCTGATCTTCTTCATTATCCAGGGCTTCTGATTAGGGTATGCAGGAATGTGCTTGCTGACAGCGACATTGTCAACACAGGTTTTTATGTAGCAGAGTATCACTGATGTGTGTTCTTCCAGATCCTGAGCCTCGAAAATCTTCCAGTTAGTTCTTTCAAAACAATGCTGTAGCTGCAAGAGTGCACCTTCCGACCATATTTTAACAATCTTTGTAGTAATCTGATCTTTTCTGGAAAAGGAGTGTGTGCTGGAGTCAAGAGAATGGACAGATTGTCTGAGTGTCCTAGATGAAGCAGCTGTTTAGCACTATAGGCATCCTTGATATTAGAGAAGGCCTTGTCCAATGTATTTTCCTGCCTGGTTGCACATTTTATGTGTTGGTAAAATTTAGGGAGAACTGACTTTAAGTCTAATTGAAATTACCAGCTATGATATGAACAGTTACAGGATGGTTGTTTTGTTGCAAGTTAATGATGTCAAACAGGTGACCTAAAGCTGTGAAAACATTAGCATCCAGTGGAATGTAAACAGCTGTAACTATAACAACGGTAAACTCTCAAGGTAAATAAAAGGTCCTGCACTTGATTATTATATAATCAAGATCAGGAGAGCAGTAACTGTCCACAATCTTTGCGTTGGTATACCAGCTATTATTCACATAGATGCAAAGCCCTCCACCTCTGCTCTTACCTGAGTCTTTATTCCTGTCCCACCTAAAAGGTGTATGGCCTGCCAGCTCAATGGCTGCGTCTGGTATACACCAGTGTAGCCATGTCTATGTAAATAATAATATGTAGCAGTCTCTTACAAGTTTGTAATCAGAAATCTGTAGCTGAAATTCATCTATTTTGTTTGTGAGTGATCTGGCATTAGCAAAAAATATGCTGGGAAGAGGTGGTTTGTGCAGATGTTTCCTTAGACTAGCATGTAAGCTGGACCTGCAGCCATGTTTTTGCTTCTTGTGTCTTCTCCGTCTTCGTCTCTTGCCTTGGCTGACAACAATTTAAGGAGATCCTGGTGTTCTTGCTATTTCCTCAGGTATGTCATATGAGTGTAAGAATTCACTTTTAACAACCTGATGGCACAAAAATCTAATATGCCAAAGATCTTGCTGACTATATTTAAGATCAGCCTGACTGAACTTAATAGTAAAGAACATATATATGAACACAAAAAACAGAGAAAACAAGCACCTAGAAGGAGAGTATAGAGCCGCTGCGACTGTGTGTGCTGCCATCTTGAGAAAAAAAATTGATAAAACACCATTTAAATAAACTGCCATCGACTCACTGCAATGATCCCATGGCTAGCAAGGCCAAAAAATTTCAAACAGAGCCATGGAAAACTTTAAAATACTTACTTTTTTGATTTAAAGAAATTCTCTTAAAATAGTCAAGGAAGGAGTGACCATTTGTAAAGGCAGGGGAGAATGTTGTTTTGTTTCATGATTTTTCCTAAGTCACTTTAAAGAAATTCAGGGCATCTGAAGTAAAAAAACAAAAAAACTGCACTATTGAAATAACATCAGCTTTTACTGCACTATATAGCAGATTTCCTAACAATACAAGACGTTGGTTCAAAAGTATTTGTTTTTGATGTATTCCTTGCAGTCTATGTTTCTGCAGCCCAGAATTGAATCTACAATGGGAAACTGGAAGTTATAAGGAACATTCAAGAGCTGGCATGCATCTAGAGAAATTTGTATCTATTCCTAAGAATGACCCACTTCTAGCTTCTCCAACTTCATTTTAGACTGATTATGCAGAACTGCCAGAAAGAAGTAAAAAAATCCACCACCAGACAGCTCATTTGTCTGACTGTTTCATCCGGGATGACTTTGCAGTCACTGAGTCTATGAAGTCTATTAGAGTTATATGTTGGCCACTCTTGCATGTGATCATCTGTCTTGCAGAACCATGTGTTGGCCACCATCAAACCATTTACCAGACAGAAGTCTAGAATGGCCTCTCCTTTTTTATTGCTGTTGCCTTATCCCTTTATCAAGACAGTCCACATATCCTTTAATGTCCATCCTGAGATGTGCATTTCAGTCACCAATTATAAACATCATCTTGTCCTACTTTATCTAATAGGTGCAGCAATTGCTTACTATCACAACCCTATCATGAGGCATAGGCTGAGATTATGTATAGTGCCCTAACATTGAAGTCTGATTGCCATGAGTCTGTTACAAATTCTGAAGACATCCCTCACTGTCTTCTGAACTTTCTCCCTCACCACATATAGCACATTATTTCTAGTCTGTTCTCTTCCTGAGGAGGGGACTCTGGATCCCAAATCTTTCAGATACATGTTCAGCCTCCTCCTTAGCATCATGTCATGTCATCCACTTCCAAGTTGAGTCTTGTCAGAGAACCTAGCAATTCTTAGTTCTTGTTTGGCAGGCTGATTATTTTTATATCCACTATTGGACAGAAACTGGCCAGCCTGTAGCTTAATAATCTAGGATAACTGGGCTGATACTGGTCAGTAGGGGCACATCCATCCATCCCCATGGGTCCCTGACATACCACTGGCAATGACCATTCAATCAACATGACAGTATCATCAACTCTGATTATTTATTTTTCAGTCACCATCTCCAGAACTTTTGTGCTGTGTGATAGGAATTTTGATACCTCTATTCTGCCCACAGTTGTGAATGTCTTCTGTGATATTCTCCTTGTGAGAATATCAGATATTTCTTATTTGTGCTAGCATGTCTGTCTGCAGTTTTGTAAATACTTGCAAATAATTAGAAATGACCCTGTGTTATAAATGCCAGCATGACTAGCCATAATTTTGTAAATAAGTGTATGTTTTTGATTGTTTCTTTGATTTGTGCAAGATGTTTGAATCAGTGTTCTTCTGGCTGACCAAATCTACGTGTTTTAAAAAGAATTCTAAATGCAGGTTGTGCCAGTCAGCTGACCTGAATTGACGTCATCGTATGCCAGAACTGAAAGGAATGCAATCTTCACAGCAGCTATTTTTGTTTACTTTTTAAAAGTCTGAAATGAGAGAGTAGAATTTTCATAACAGCTTTCTGTGACTTTTAAAAGTTTCTGCTATAAAAAGCAGGTTCTAAGTCAGTTCAGTTCAGTTGTTGCAGCTGTAGTTGAGTTCAGTGTAGTGCAGTTGTTCAATTGAGTTTAGTAGCCAATGGTTGTTTTCCAGATCAGTATTCATCACTTAGAGTTTTTTACAGAGCAAATCAGCAGAAATAATATGATTTTCTTTTCCAGTCGTTGAGGACCAGACAACAGCCTGAAGAGTGGACATATAGTCTAGTCTTGCCCAGCAGAAGTAAGAGTATCATCTTGCCTTACTGACTTAATGAGATTAGACAGGGACAGTTAATCTTTAGACAGTTAGGAAGCTATATCAGATAGTTAGAATGTTTCTCCAATCAGTGTGAAACCTATCCTTCAGTGTTATTTTCATAAGTCCTGTGTGTGAAACTCTGTGGTTTATGGATTTTCAGTTATTCAGTGTATATATGCTTTAAATCATTTTATTTATTAAATATTTTACTACCTTTTATTGTGACTGGTTATTGACAAAGTACTTTTAGTAACCTGAGAGTGTTTATGCTTATTGTGATAACACCAGGGCCACTCCGAAAAGTTGCACTGCTTAGATTGCATGCTACCTTTTATATCAATATTTATTTTACTGAATATAATTGAACACACGTTTTGAAGAGTATCATGGTATTTTGACTGGCGGTAGTGTTACTGTGTAGTTTGAGAAAGAGGACATAGCAGGTACATCTGTGCCAGTCTTTCCCAAGAGTGTTAGTATGTGTGATTATCAAATATTTACGAGTGAATGTGTCAAATACCTAGAACTGGGACAAAGTGCTCTGCAGTGGGTAGTGTTAAGACTCATTTGGAATCTGGAAAGAAGCAAATAGTTCAGTCCCAGGTTTAGAGTCTGTTCCCAGTGTACCCTTAGGGAAAATTGCATGTTCTATCCCTGCTTTCAGTGACACTCCCTTATCAGAGTCAGTGGTGAGGATTGAGCCTCCTAAGTTATTGCCCCAGGTTTAAGAAAGTGGGGTCATCACACTCCTATCTTGAGGATTCTATACATCACAGCTGATGTCCTAAGTGGTTTCTGTACAACCCTTTCCCCATAGGCACTATCTAGAGTCTATGCTGCTGCCCTCAGCTCCACTCTTGGGTGAATCTAAAGGTGGAAACATTCAGCACATTTTTGGGAGGAACCACAAAGAAACAAAGGGAGAACATGCAAACTCCTTACATGTATTGGCTGGAGGTCAGGACTGAACCTTGTATTTTGTGCACGGGAGGTGAGGACCTTAACCATTGTTATAATTGTGCAATAATGTCTTGCTAACATATCAAAAAGAAGAGTGTTGTTACCACTACATGAGTCACTGAATGGTAGATTGCTTACTTGTCAAAGGGATGGTGAGAATAGGTCGATACTTGTGAAATTGTTTTTGTATCTTGGGTTCCCTCTATAGGATCAGAGAAAACATGCCTCATATCTTTGTTTCTTTCTTTTTTTTTTTTTTGGAAGCCTAAGAGTGCATCATTGATGCAGTAGCTCTCATTCTAGTGGAGTGGATTTTAACATGATCTTAGATTAAGAGATAGATAACATAAATGATCATAATGCAACTGATGGGAGAATTAGAGCTAAAGAATATTTTGAGGAAGATACAACCAGTGGAATTGGGATACACCTTTTTTGTCGAGGACATGCAGGGAGCAGTTATTTAGATATGGTTTGGGGTTATACTAATGTATTCACAAATGTAGGTATAATTGAAAGGATGGTGTGCAGCACCAGGATCATCAAGCAATAGTACCATCATACCTCTCAACCATACTGAATTTCCTGGTTTTTACCAGTTTTGAGGTCCAAATAATGGGGTGCCACAATTCCTTAGTGGCACCCTTTAATTTCTTAATTTCCCGGCTTTTTTTTCCAGCTTTTGGGCTGATGTCACCACATTCAGAGGTGTGTGCTATGATGTCAGCTCCATGAACAGCCTGCCAGCCTGTCAGCCTGTCAAAATTGGCTGAGAGCTCGAGGGATTCACTGTACTTTGTTTCTGGCCAGCCAGTAAAAGTAGCATGTGTGCCATGTGTGCATTTCCCCAGCTGCTCCAGGTAAGTAGGAGGACAAAAAGTAAAATAAAAACTCTGCATTTCAATTACTACCACTTGAGCTAGCTGCATTTTAATTACCTCTTTCTGCCGCAAGCATTTGAATTAACCGGGTCCATTCTGCTCATATCTCTCAACCTGGAAGCATTAAAAATCTGGACAAAGGCCCATGAAAAATAGGTACAAATTTGCATGCTAATTAACATAAAATTTGCATACATAATTGTGTAACCCCACCCACCCCAGTGGAGTTGTGGGATACCAACTTTCAAATGCAAACTGAAGAACAGATAACCAAAATATGGCTACAGAGGTCCTCTGCAGTCATCGCACTGTTCCATTAATTGGCTATTTCGTCCCCTTTACCATAAACACTGTAATGTGCATAATTCTTTACTTCTACAATGATTATTTGGATTTCATTTAAAAATTTTATTTTACATTTTATAGCACAAACACTAATAGACATCTACAAAGCAATACAGTCTCACAATGAAAATAGACTTAGCATTAAAACTTCTCTGCCCTTGAAATTCACATTCATTGAAACAGCATTGAAACTCACACTCAAAGAAAATGCATCTGGCCAGTGGTGGATAAAGATTACCTTTGGGCTGTTTTCAAATCAAATTCCCTTCCACACAAAAATGTGTTTATGGTAAATGGGGCAAAATAGCCAAGCAATGGGACTCTGGTGCCATATTTTGGTAGTCTGTTCTTCAGTTTGCATTTGAAAGTTGGTATCCCACAATTCCATAGGAGTGGGCAGGGTTACATAATTATGTATGCATTTTTTATGTTAATTAACGTACAGATCTATACTTATTTTTCATGGGTCTTTGTTCAGATTTTTGATGTTTCCAGGTTGAGAGGTATGAGTACCATTGTCATTGTCACTCCCAGACAGGAATAATTAATAGGACACTGCATTACAATATACTACTATAAATGATTAAACAGTTTTCTTAACAGGACACTGCATTACAATAAACTATTATGCAAGATAAAACATCTGTCTCGCTTAAAAGAGTTGTTCTTGTTTTTCGATTCAGGTTATTGGCTCGTCAAGACAGTAAGTAGAAAAAAATAATAGTCCCTCTGAGCATTTAGCTTGCTAGTAGGCCTACTTGACATGCTTCACACATTCTGGGACTGTTCAAAGGTATACCTTCCTTTGGATCTGGTGACCACTATAGGTTTTAAAGTCCTAAAACTGGACCTATGCAGGTATGTTGAAGATACGCTGATGTGCAGTCATGGTATCTTTAGAAAGTTACATAGTATGTGGAAACCATTGATTTTCCAGGTGGCTGTTGTGTTACAAATTGACATTCCACATTTGATCCTACTGAAGAGTGAATAGTAAAGGGAGTTTATTTGGATCAGCATTCCTATAGCATTAATAATTAGAAGATTTTGTAAGGCACTTAGTGAAAAGGCTAGGGGATAGTAGATAAGCAGCAACAGTGGTTGGGTATCATTAACTTGAAGTTATCAGAAGATAAGGAGAGGGTGATCATGTCTTGTATTGTCTGAGTGGAAGGAAGGAACAGCAGGGTGTGATGCCACATTGAAGGACATTATGAAGGGTTTTGATACATGAAACTAAGGGTTTATGTACAGAGTATTAACAGAAATACATTTTGGGGAAAGAAGCTTAAATTGGGGTGATAGTGCTGTATACCTGCAAGGGATAACAGATGGCACTGCATGGACGTATAGTACATGGAAGCACAATTAAGCAGGAGGATACAAAATGCTGCCTACATTTCTGTATTTATTTCTGTTGTTTATAGATGTGCTGGTAAGGTAGGCAATGAACTATCTTGTAAAGTGAATTGGTGAATTTTTGTAACCTTTTCATATATAGTTGCTTAGTGTTTTTGAATGATGGGAAGAAATAGTTCCCAGTTGTTATGAGGGGATTTAGGGGATTGGTAGAAGGCATGGCTGGAATATTATGTCTTAAATCTGTAATGATTCACTAGTTGGTAGGAAGTTGCAGAATGTCTCATGTAAGTAGTGATGAGAGAAGTAACATACTTGGGGATGTTGTTCTATCTTAATTTACTTGAAACAGTTAAAGGAAAGGATAGAAATGGATGGAGAAGATCCTGACCTAATCATGTAGAGGGTGGTATAAATGAAGCTATCGGGGGGGGGGGGTAAGTTACACATCATTAGAATGATAGTGCTTGTACAGGTGTTATATTGTGTGTATGTGTGTGTTTGTGTGTGTGTGTGTGTGTGTGTGTGTGTGTGTGTGTGTGTGTGTGTGTGTGTGTGTGTGTGTGCGTGCGCATGCACGCTGAGTGCAGGGAGGTAAAAAGGTTAGCCACAATAAGAACAGTAAAGTTATTTTGTAGAACACTTTTAAAAATGTAGTGATCATAGTTGCTTCAAGTGAGTAGGTCTTATGAATGCACTTATTTAGGTATGCAAACTTCACTCTTGTGAGAGTTTCTCCTTAGGCTTTCTAACAGGCCATATAAAAGAATATGCTGCTGAAGCAACTTGTGCGATAATCTCCTTCTTTGCCAAATCTGTATCTATTTCTTTTGTAGCTTGTTATATTTCAAGTAGAATCTGATGTTGCCTGTGAGGAGGGTGTGGACTCCCCCCACCCCCCAACCACCATATGGACTTTTTTAAATCTTGTTTGTCTATAACCTACATCCTAGAGACACAGTTGCAAGTTATCCCTAAATCCCTGTATGTCACCCAGCATCTCCATAAAAGAGCTCCAGAAACATATGAACTAATTTAAAAAAAGACATTATTCATCTATTTACTTCTCTCTCCTGCAAAATAAGTAATTCTAGCTCTGGACATACCTAGCATTACTTGGGCTTCCCACAGTATAGTTACCCATCATTAGGATAAACTCAGAAATAACCAAACTAAAAAACTTTCATTTCTTGTTTCTAAAACTTCTAAACACTTTGATGTGCAATCACAGATTTTCCCCCATAGCTACTAGAAATTAGGTATTTTGGTAGCCAGTAGATGCAAATTTGCAACTGATGCAGATCCCCCAGTGTATATTAGAATTTTGAAATACTGAACCTCTACCGTTGGAGTGACATACATTCAGGGGTCATCTGGACTTTCAACTAAGCCTATGGCTAACTATCCCCTTTCTGTAGTTAATAGATAAAATCCTTTTACTGAATGGGAATAAAAATGTTCAATAAATTATTTGACATTTTCTGCTGTGGATATCTGTTTTTGTCAGAAGCATGCCCAAATTTGTTACTTATTTTTTAATAGGTGTGGGCTTGCTATAATGGTTAAGGTCTTCACCTCATAGATACAAGGTACAGGGTTTGGTGCTGACCTCTGGTTATTAGCTAGACTTAAATGGCCATTAACCTAGTATTTGCCAATAAATCTATAAACTTGACTATGGGATCAGCTGTTTTTGGGGGGGTGATAGGGGTTGTCAATGTTACAAAAGAGGTCATGCTTGCCAAGAGATACTTTCATGGGGTTGGGAGTTGGTATAATGTTTACAGTGTTTCCCTCAGACTCACAATGTACAGGGTTTGATTCTCATATTTGAGGGTAGAGATAAAACCAGGTTCTCTCACCACAGGAAAACGTAACCAACCAGAGTTTGAAGTAGGCAGTCAAACAGTCACAAATGAAATTTCTTGCAGTAAATCCACATCAATAGAAAAACGTCTATGAATATCGACACGAAGGCAGAATATAAATGTAGAAAACCAATGTTTATTAGTTAAAACATGAGCGCTTTCGCGTAGCAACTACTACGCTTCATCAGACAATAATGAAAATACAATAACTTCTTTTTATATACAAAGGCTGGTAGAAAAGGCGCCAAATCAATGACAATTAGTAAAAATCAGTGACAATTAGTAAAAATCAATTATTTATTTAGATAATTGGGCAAGTAAAGCTTGCAGCTTGATTAGGTATTTGTTTTTTAAAAGGATATCTATAAAGAGTACACATTTATAAAAAGAAAACTTTTTAAAATATGACTGACAAGTTTTTTGCAAATCATTCAAAATAATGGTTATAAACAGCAATGTTATGTTCAATGATGGTGTGCAAAACAGTGCGAATATAAGACCACCATAAAATCTGACTCAGTGTTTTCTGTATATACATGAATGAATAAATCAATAAATAAATGCATGTATAGGGTAAACAAACAAGAAACTGAATATCATGATGAACACTAATGCTCAAAATGATACAAATATAAAATTGATAATCATAAAATTGATATTCAATCTAGCTGCATAATAACTATTTGTATATGAATAAATAAATAAATGAATGTTAGATAAATATAGATAAAATATGCACTCTGTAGTTTTACATGTTAAAAGTTGAGTGTTAAATAAATGAGTAAATGAACAAATAATTAAGTAATTAATACATAGATTTTTTAGGTTTTAGACTGAATAACAAGTGTAAAAAAATATAAGATATAAGATAAAGGGCTGCAAAAGCAATTAGGGGTTGTCAATGTTACAAAAGAGGTCATGCTTGCCAAGAGATACTTTCATGGGGTTGGGAGTTGGTATAATGTTTACAGTGTTTCCCTCAGACTCACAATGTACAGGGTTTGATTCTCATATTTGAAAGAGAATTTGGCTAGGGTTAAAATGGCCTGCGAGGTCAGCTAGCATAGTACAAACGTATGTGTTATTTCTTTAGGGGGTTGAGGGTTGGAGACTGGCATAATGGTTAAGGTATTTAACTCACAAGCAAGAAGTACAGGAGTTGATTCTCACTAAGGGAAATTGGTTAGATTTAAAATGTCCCAAAAGGTCCGCTAGCCTAGTACTTACCTTTGGACCTATAAATACTTCATTTTTTTGACACCATTCCACTCTAATGGCTGTCCTTTCTGTAGTTAACTGTTTCACCAAAGTTAGAAACTTTAGCTGCAAAATGTCCTCCAGCTTTGGAGTAGAAGACTGGACTTCCTGTGACTTAGCCTTCTCAATCTTCCCTGAGTTATTGTCACTGATCTTCTGTTCCAGACTCTGGACAAACAGTCCCCTTCCACAATTGTGGCTGTTACTCTCCCTTCTTTATCATCACGGTCCTCCTGTTCTGGAACTGTAGACTCTTTGGAGAAATGGTGTTGCTTCCACAATTGAAGCTATCAATATCCCCTCACTGCTGATAGTACAGATCTATTAGGCCTAGACAGGGGTCTAGGGAAGTAAATATTGTGGGATGAAATATCTAGGGAATTGTTATGGCTAGGCTTGTATAGGCCCTAGGGCCGATAGCCTAGTACCAGCCTATGAACCTGTGGAGCTTCTGTTCCATGTTATTCGCCCAAAGCAATATGTTGTGCTTATATATCTCCCAGTGAGATTCCCATATCTAATTTTTTATGCTCCTAGCTATGAATTCTTCATGTAACATGGATTTTCCGAACTGTTGTATCATTCATATGCTTCCCAGTCCTGATTAGTTTGACCTATTGTTTCATTTAAATGTTCTTCCACATCCATTTTAAATCTTTCCACCAATTTGGGAATATGCCATTTAGGCACTTTGATTTCACTATATATTGCCTGTTTGCAAATGATGCATTATCAGATTACACTAACATGAACCACTTTTTAATAAAACCTGCATTCTCAAAATCAGGTTTTAAGGTCAAGAAATCTGCATTTCCATGGATGAGAAGGGTCTCAAACGACACAATTATGCTGACTACACAGCTTTGAACTTGTAGAACTGAAGGTTCCCCAGTTTCTCCCAGTACAGTAAACAGATATTTTACGTGTTTCTAAACACTTTGATGTGCAATCACAGATTCCAGGTGTGCAGATTTAATTTTTTTCATGCTCAGTACTGTCATTAATTGTATCATCATCCTAATCTTTCTCTTCATCCATTTCTTGTCATGCCTGTGGAAGAAGACACAATCAGTAACATTCACAGAGATATTTATAAGCGTTTTCCATCCACATCATTACAATTAGCCTCTCAAAACTCCTCAAATGTACCCATTATCTAATGCAAAGAAGTAAAGCTCCACTCACCTTATCTGACTGCTTTTTCAAACAGTAATCCTGACACAGCAAGTGATGGACTTATTTCTGACCTTCTCCTACAAGTCTCACACAAAAAAAAGTCAGCTAATTACAGAACTACTTACAATATACCACACTATTAACACTTCATATTAAGATAAGAAAACAGCTTACTTGTATCCAGTATAAAACCAGTTTTTTTAAAGAAGAGAACGCTTTGCTGTTTCCACCTTCAGTGCATTCAAACATACTAAAGTCCTTCCATTCATATGCTCATTTAAAGAGTGTTTGTAATGAAATTAACAAACTGGATACTTCTCATTGCATTTGTCTATCCAGTATGACTTGATACTGAAAATTCTGTTTAACTCTTTTTCTGCATTCACATTTCTTTAAATTTTGATATGAACTTCCACATTTAAAAAAACAAATTCTCTTTGTTGTCATCATGGGGCATATTAGCTAATTTGACATTACATGAAATTTAAAACATATTGTGTTTAATTCTCAAGAAGTTGTAATGGCTCTCTATCACAACTGTAATAAGTGATAAAACAGTGTCCTGCTCTATGAGAACGATAATTTGTTCAACAAAGAAATACTTGTCAAGCCAGCTTTCATACATTTAAAGCATTTTTGCAGTGGGGCAAAGCCCTTCAGCACCTTAAATGTAGAGGGGCCCTTGCAAGCAAATCCTTACAGACAAGCAAACATTTCTTAATATGATTATCTGCTTTAGTAGCAAAGACAACCATTTTTCAATACAGCACACATTTAGTTTAGTTTTCTTTTGCCAGGAACATTCATCTCAGGTCACAAGACTCTGCTGTCTCATAGTTCAAGCTATTCTCTTTAAAAAAAAAATCATACTTTCTGTACTAATATGGAGAAGGTGATACCATATGTCCAGTTCAAAACAAAAAAATGATGTTTTCTTCCCAGCAATCCAGTGAATCAAAACTACAGCTGAGAAAAATTAAGTTTCTATTTATATCGTAGGTTACATGTGGTTACATTTATAACCATCTAAAGGCGGTTCACTAATATAGCACATGCTTGTTACTAATGGTAAACAACATGCACATTTCTGAGGGAAATGCAGCTTTTCTTCTCAGACAGCATTAGAACATAATGAATTTTAAATAGATAAGGGTATATTAATGTCATTCCCCATGCCCTTATTATGATAGGTTCTTAATATCATAATATAGACTGCACTACTCCATGGGGAGGGGTGGTATGGTATGGGCAGCTTATATTTTAACAAATACAAAGCATTCTCTAATTTAGCAAATGAAAGGAAAATTTACAGTTAGGAAGTGAAACGGAGTTTTAGGGTTAGGGATCTAGGATTCAGGTTAAAGTTGGGGACTGGGTGAGTGATTTAGGATTAGAGTTAGGGTTCTGTTAGTGCTATGTGGCTCAATATGAATGACTGGTAGGAAAGCTAGGTAATTTAATAGGATATGGTTAGCAGGAGTTAGGCCACTTGCCATTTAGAGCAAATTGCAGCAGACAAGTGTACCAGTAGCTTCTGACAAGTAAGCACTTGAAGAAAACCCATTCTTTTAACTAATATTTTGTTTTGTCTTGTCTTGTCTTGTGACTGGATGTACCAAAAAATGGTCCACTTTGATCAATCGACTTAAATGATTATCAAAAAAGTGTTTATGTGCATTTGTGTGTGGGCAAGGTAGGGAGTATAGGGCTTAGTGAGAATAATAGGACAGTTAAATAATATACAGATATAATGAAAGAGGAAATAGCAACTGTTTGAATGGTTGGAACCTACAATGGAGTGTCCCATAATATGAAGAGTAGATGCTTGAAAGTCCGGACTTAAGTCTTAGATTGAGATTTCTCACAATATTTCCTTCTAGGATATGGCGATCTTGAAGTTGATGTATATAAGTCCAGGGTGTGCAGAGAGCTTGCTCTTTTTTGCAATAAAAGAAGGTTAAAGAAGACTGATGTTTGATATTTCCTATTCTCCTGCATTTCCAGTGTAATCCACCCTGTGTGTCCGGACTCTGCATTTTGAGTCCCAACATTTTAATACGGAGCCTAGAACACTTGGGGAAAAGAAAACGATAGACTAAACAGCAGACAAGTTAGAATTTGAAGTTACAAACTGGATAAAAAACATTTGGAGATGACAGAATGAACCGAAAAGCTGTGTGTGGGATGAAAAAGCTGCTTATGACTATACAAATGTAGCATTGTCCTCTTCCTGAAA
Organism: Protopterus annectens; assembly: GCF_019279795.1. Classification (NCBI taxonomy): domain Eukaryota; kingdom Metazoa; phylum Chordata; order Ceratodontiformes; family Protopteridae; genus Protopterus; species Protopterus annectens. The sequence goes on from NC_056725.1 coordinate 886,256,386, forward strand.
GCTTAACTTTCAACAGTTACTGGAGCAACTTAGAAGGTACAATCTACACAGGGAAAGGGTCTAAAGTGAGTTCTGCTGGATGCACACTTGTGTTAAGGCTTTGCAACTGCACTGAAATAATAATAATAACAATAATAATAAAAATAATAATAATAGTAATGATAATAATCTTCTTCTTCTTTTGGCTTTTTCCCGGTCAGGGGTCGCCACAGCGGATCACCTTGTCCGCACATTGAATGGCAGTGGAGTTTTACGGTGTCGAGTTGCCAGCCCGGCGCCCAACCTTCCACAGAAGGCACACTCACACGCACACCTAGGGCCAATTTAGAGTGTCCAATCCACCTGCAGCATGTCTTTGGGATGTGGGAGGAAACCGGAGCACCCGGAGGAAACCCACGCGACCACAGGGAGGACATGCAGACTCCGCACAGAAGGCACCCCAGCCGAGGATCGAACCGGAGAACCTCTTGCTGTGAGGCAGCAATGCTAACCACTGCACCACCGTGGCCGCCCATAATAGTAATGATAATAATAATAATACTAATAATAATAATAATAATAATAATAATAATAATAATAATAATAATTTAGCATTAGATAAGGCTGGAGGCCAAAGCTTGCAGCATGATAAAAAAGAGAGGAAAAGCTTTCAGCAGACCATAAACTTACCAATTAGTTAGGTCCAGTCAGTAGAGTTAAATATCTGAGCATAATATAAAACAGAGGCTTTACTTTGATGACACTAGCAAATAAATTAAACGATTAAATTACAAATGAAAGAATCACTCATTAGAACAACTGGAAATAATATACAGATACAGCAAATGCATAAAGAAATCCAGTGTTTAGCGCATATTCTGCTTCTCGGGTCGCCTGAGCCAATATTTTCATGTGCTAGTAGGATTTTACATGAGGTGTCAGAGTAATATCCTTACTTGGTGAAACAGTCTTTTCATTTCTACTTATTTCCACAAGCCTCTAATTGCTGTAAGCAAATAGGAGGTATAGTGTAGTTGCATGAAATTCTGGAACACTCTTCAAAGCTGTATTCTTTTAATGAGAATGAAATTCTATGTTGTCAGTTCCCCCAAACTTACACTTAATCTTAACATTTCTCTGCATTTCTGTACTTCTCAGTTGAAGCTAATTCTGGCATCAGTTCCTGATATGTAACCACTTAAAAATCCAGAAAGCCTGCATACTCTTCTGGATGCCATCAGTCATGATCTACATTTACTCACAGCATGAAATTTGTCATTTTGATTACTGAGAGATGGCAGTCTGCAGTTCTAGTTCATTGTGTGTGCATGTGTGTATATATATATGTGTGTGTGTGTGTGTGTGTGTGTGTGTGTGTGTGTGTGTGTGTGTGTGTGTGTGTGTGTGTGTGTGTGTTTGCTTTTATATGTTCACTCTGTATCCTTAGCAATAATTTATTAGTCTGTTGTGACTATTGTGTTACTATTGACATGAAAAATCTTTTACATTTTGTAATGTTATACCTTGACCTTTTTTAATTTTATTGCTGAAAGATATCTAAATCTTTAATGACAGCACCAAGTAGTATGCTATTTATTTATTTTTATGTATGCATACATTATGTATGTATGTATTTATTTAGTTTGTTAACCTTCATTTGTTTCCTTCAAGCATTTCAGTGTCTTTTATGATTTTTTTCTCTCACTGACACAGATAGCTGAGCAATGGGCTTAATACAACATTACATTTTTTTATTGTGAGCTTTTCTTTATATCTCTAGTTTTCTACATCACAAAGTGTATTGTGGAACAGAATTAACCTTCAAGGCATACATGTGTAGCCACAAATAAACATCTGTCTTCTACAAACCTCTTGGTTTCTAACAGGGTACTGCTAAGGAGCACAAATAAACTATATCCACCTGATACGCTAAATAAACTGGGAATAAACCCCTATATCACCCACTGTATTGCCAACTGGCTCACAGAGAAGACACACATTATAAAAATAGGGGGAATTACCTCCACAAGGAGACCAGTGACCAATGGAGTCCCATAGGGTTTTGTGCTGGGCCCTCTCCTGTTTCACATCTACTTTTCTGAAATAAAAAGTCAGTACCAAAGGGCTCTGGCAGCCTAGGTTTGCAGATAATTGTAAGCTAGAATCAGTCATTGAATCTTTAAATGACTTAGCCATCCTGCAGGAAGGTTTGTCTCAAATAAATGTTGTCAAAATCATGGACTGAAACTAAATGCCAAAAAGTGCACTATTGTATCCTTTGGGAAGTCATCAACCCAAGTAACTACCACATGGACAATATGCCTCTAAAAATTGACCCAGATGTTCCAGATTTGGGAAATCATGTGGACAATGACCTAACTTTAGAACAATATGTGTATATTGTTGTAAGAATGTCCTTCTATACTGCACAGCTTATAAACAAAGGGATTGTGTCTAGATCTGTCTATGCATTGTTCCCCTTTACTCAGCCCTTATTAGCCAGTCATTGAATATAAAGCCCCTTTGGCATGTACCTGTCCAGACACATGCAACAACTGGAATGCCTGCAAAGATATGTTACTAAAAGGATACAAGGCCTAAACAGCATGTCCTATATGTACAGACTCAAAGCCCTGTCACTATACTCAGTATGCCACAGACTGAAAAGGTGACCTGTGTCTGGCATACAAGGCATCCTCTGACCCATTACTGATGGATTTACTGCACATAAGCAAGTCAAATGGCATCAAAATACTAGGACGAAGGATATAAGCCTCTTCTGCAACTTTAATAGAATGGTTTGGAGGGGCAGGTATATTTTGCAGAAGATACCATTGTTATAGAACAAACATCACATTCACATAAAAAATTCATCCTTGTCCATTTTCAAATGCAGCTTAGAACTATGGCTGAGAAAGAAACAATTTTCTCCAAATTGCCCGCTGTGCTACTTGTTGTGTCTTTCGGCTTTTCCTGGTTAGGGGTCGCCACAGTGGAACTCCGGTCCACTAATGATTGGCAGTAGATTTTTATGTGCCAACTTGCTGGGCCTGATGCACAACCTTCAATGAAGGAACGCCCATTCATGCATGTCGCCATACAGAAATTGCTCTAACTGAGAATCGAACGGGCAACGTCTAACTGTGAGGCAACAATGCTACCACAGCACCACCACCACAGTTACTAATGGACAGATATAGCTCCTAATTTTTTTTTTTCCTATGCATGGATCCCCTCAATGTTTTCTGTGGTATGATCTCAGTTATTCTCATTAGGTGTGATACATAATTACTGACCATGGGATGGGTAAAGCCAATCTATAGACAAATAGGACAGGTTATTTTGGGCTCAAAAATAAATGGAAATTGGCTTGGCTTAATATATCCCACAAGGACAGCTTTGCTAGTACTGGCCTATGAACTTATGAACCTATAAGAATAGGCATTTGTCTGCAAGACATTCAAGCCTTCTTCAGGGTTTCCTAAACTGCTAATCAAGACTGTGTTATGACCCACATAGTTGCACGATCTGTCTCTCTGTCTGCTGTTGGCTGGCATATGTCTCTCTTGCTCTCTCTCTCTCTCTATATATATATATATATATATATAAATAAATATATATATATATATATATATATATATATATATATATATATACAATACATTATTTCAGCAGATACAGCTTACCCAGCTCTATCTGTCTGAGGCTGACATACCTCTATAGCACTGGAATCTGTTATTAAAATGTCACCTTCTTGTGTACTTGGGATGATACTAGTAGTATTGTCATCTTTAAAGAAGAAATGACAGTGACAGATGTGCTTTTTAGCCCCACACCAAGCTCTTGGCTTCAAGTACCATTTCAGGGGTTACAACAGCAGAGGAGGGCTACACTCTAGTGGCGATGTTCTTCAGTGGAGGCATTAATCTGAAATTCCATCTGCCTGAGATGCTGGTAGCCTAGGTGAATGTTAAAGATCCTATGGCACTTATTGAAAAAGATAGGGATCCTGTCCAGATTTCTCTGGTATGTATACATGCAAGCTTAGGTGTCCCCTGAAACTAAGTCATAGGCCTGCTAGAATTTATTCAGCCAAAGCAGACAGATAAATACATACATGCATACATATGTACACAATACATATATATTTATTTATTTATTGGCATTTGATTACTGGGAAAGTCCGACTGGGTAGAAGCCCATTTTCAGCAGAGGCCTGGGGAGAAAAGCTCCAAAGTATTACAAGACATTCCAAGAACAATAATTTTGCAATCTTCAAAAATAATGCAACAAAATCTACAGTTTAAATTATTATACCAAATTAGACACACTGACAATTATTTAATATTTAGAGAAATTTTAGCCAGTTCATAGAAAAATTAAAGGTATATTAGTATAATGCAAACTGGAATTCCAATATGAAGTGAGAGAAAAGCAGTCTTATGGTATATTTAGAGAGAAAGCCAGGGGAGAGAAACTGATAGAGGTAAGGAAGTGATTGAAGAATTAACAGTAAGGCGGTATAAGATGTGAAAAGGTTCTTATTCATATTTAGGGATACAGTTTATCCTTGTGTTGAGCAAGAACAGGGTCAGCTTTTGGCTAGGAAGTCTTTCAGAATGGATCTGAAAGATGGGAGGGAGGGTGTTCACCTGATGGATAAAGGTAAGGAGTTCCAGGCCTTAGCAACATGGTACAAGTACAGGCAATGCCCAGCAGATTTGATAGGTTTATGGACAGATAGGAGCTTTTGGTCAGTGAATCATAATGGCCGGCTCAGGACTTAATTGTATAGAATGTTATTTAGTGCTCGACAAACAGATTGATGCTGGATAATTTCATAGGTGGTAAGAATCTGTATATATGCTAGTTTAAGGGGTTATTTCTAACCAGTTTTAGAGGTTATTTTAGTATTATACAGTGGTTGGTTCTGAAAGAGGTATTTGCTGTAAATTTAGCAACTTTGTTATAGCATTGCTGAAGTTTTGATTTTTTTTATGCCTGTACATTAGTAAGGATGGCAGCCCCATAAAGAAGTGTGGGTAAGAGAAATGTAGTGGTAAGTATAATTTTAGTTTCATTGGAGATAATGTTTTTAGCTCTGTAAAGCATCCCTAGTTTTTGATACATTTTTCTTATGCAATTTTGTACATGCAAGTTGAATTTAATATTATCATCCACTATCATCTCTAATAATTTGCTATGAGAAATTACTTCAGTGCATACATCTCAACCTCATAGAGCAAGAAATCTGGACAAAGTCATTAATAAAAGTGGGACAAAGGCCCAAAAATAGAGACAATTCTTAAATATTGCTCTTACAAATTTAGAAAGTTGATAGAATAACAGGTTTTGCATTAACATGAATCTTCTGAAGGGTATGAAGTCTGAAACTCAAATGTTTGTCATTATTTTTTAACTTCAGTCTTTAATGATTTGCCACTAATTTGCCAGAAAACCACAATTTTATGAAAAACATACCAAAAATATGAGGCACGAATCTGGACATTCTGCAAAAATCTGTACAGCTGAGAGGTATGCATCAATGGCTGCAGTATCAAGAAAGAGGACTTTAAATTTTCTTTTTTCGTGGGAGAGAGATTTGGGGAAAAAAGAAGTAGTTCATTTTTTTAGGGGTGAGCATGAGTTGTAAGTTGCAAAGCCATGTATCAGTAGCTGTTAAAGCTCCCTGGATAATATTTTGGAGGTGTGCCATGTTGTCAGATGTACAAATGAGTGTGGAGTCATCTGGGTACTGTAATAAGGAGGCCTGTTGCGTGGATGTGTCGAGGGTGTTGGTAAGAATCTTAAAGAGGAGGTGACCAAGGATAGAGCCTTGTGGAAAATGAGTGGTGACTGAGAGGTATAGAGAGAGGGTGGAATGCCAATTTTAGCGACTGATTCCTATTGGATAGGTTGCTTTTGAACTGCAGAAGGGTGGGCTGAGAGAGACCTAATAAGGACATCTGAAATAGAAGTTTGCTGTGACAGACTGTGTTGAAGGCTTTAGACAAGTCTAGAAATAAGGAGCAGACTAGTTTACTGTTAGGTTGGAAGTGTAGTGTTATTATTATGGGAAGGAGGAAAACAATGTTGTGTGGGGGATAGGAGTTCTTCTGCAGGAGATTGTTTATCAATGTTTCTAAATACATTTTTTGAGTATTTTCGAGAGGGGGGATAATATTGCTATAGTTCTAAAGTTAGTCATATCTGTTTAATTTCATCCTTTGTGCAGAGGGAATGTATGCGACTTTTTCTAGAGAGAGAAGGAATGTGGGATTCCTGGACTGACTTATTCATAAAAATTAAGACAGGGTAGGCAATGATATTGACTACTATTTTAAGGTACTCACTTGGGGGTCATTAGCTGACGTAGAGCATGGTTTGTGTTTTGTTAACAGTAGTTTTGAATAGGATGTGGGCACATCTTTGAAGTTGAAAGTAGATGTGGTGATACATGGCTGTTAAGCAGAGTTAGGATTAGATGTTGGAGAATCCTTAGTTAGAGATGTATACTATGTATGAAATAAGAGCTGAAATGTATTACAGTATCAAGTGGTAAGTTATTGGGAGAGGGGTTAGAGTTGAGTTTTTTGGTCATGATGCAAGATTTATTTAATGGCTGTCCAGAACCTTTTTAGGGTTGTGTTTACTATAATTCTAAAAGTTATTATAGATAGTTTTTTTGTGTTCATATATTTGCTTTGTAGTATGATTGTAAAGCATTCTGAAGTTTAAGATATAGTGGTGTTTTATATTATTGCCATTCTTCCAGGCTTTGTCTCTGTCCTGCATTAGAATTCTACTCTTTTTGTATAGTCAAGTTGCATTATTTGTTTTTAATCTCTTCCATGTAGGAGGTATAAGGCCATTTAGGACATCCAGGAAAGTTGCATTGAATTAATGTACAGCTTCATCTGGGGGGAGATTTTTAGAATGTTCCAGTTAATAGATGATAGGATGGTAATGAACATTTCTGGAATAAACTTGGAAAGGGTGCATGATGTTTTATAAACATGTTGTTTAACTGAATATATGAGATGTCTGGTTGTATAGTCTGGGAGATGATTACTGAGACAGTCAGAGATTGTACTTATTTGCTAGAGTCTGATAATAGGATCCAGTCTAATAGGGAATGTGATGCCTAGTATAATGTGCGGTGTTGTTAATTAATTGTGTGAAACCATCTAAATTCTAGTTAGATGAAGGAGAATTAGCATTTTTATCAAATCAAGTGACATTCACATAACCTAGCAGTATTTTTTCTTGTGGAATTGATTTCAATATTCAGTGTGGGATATCTTCCAGTTTAACCGAACTGTCCCCAGGAAGGATGTAACGGGGACTAATCCATGTTTGTTTATAACTGTTTAATTTCAGGAAAGTAATAAGAAGCTCTGCCGAACTGAATTTTGGTGTTGGTTTGTTGTAAGGGGAAATGTGGAAGCTGTTGGGAAATATTAAAGAAATACCACCACCTTCCCTTTTTATGAGGTCATAACACATGATATTATAGCTGGGAGGTATAATTTCAGAGTTGTTTCTGCTGGGTTTATTCCAAGTTTCAGTTACCGTGAAAGTATCAGCCTTATGTTGGGCAATCCAGGCTTGTAGTTCAGCAATTTTATTTCTTATGCTTCTAACATTTATGGCAGCAAACGTTAGATTACTGGCGTTGAGGGTTGACCTTTGTAGGGTTAGGGTAGTGTGTGGAAGAGAATTGTCCTGATGTTAATTGTGATAGGTGGGGCCAGGATTAGGGTAAATGTCTCCCCCTAGAAGGATTTTAGTATATTGGGGAAGTACTGATACTTGTTTTTGGATAATTTTTCCATTTAATTATGTTTTGGTTTGAGTTGAAATGGATTTAATCAGACTATTTTTGAAGTAAAGGTGAGGAACATCATTAAATAGGCTTGTTGTGATGTGTGGAGAGTGTAGGTAGGAAGTATGAATATTTTTTTGGGACAGAGTTGGAGGGATGTTGAGAGCTACTATAGAGTCATGGTAGGATGAGAGATGGGTCAGTAAGAGGATAACAATGGAGTATAAGCTGAGGATTAGCATGATTAAGTAAAGGGATCTGTATGTTATTGATGACAGGTAGTGGAGACGTAGGGTCAAACAGGAAAAATATGTGGCAGGGCAGTAGGATCTTTAGTGGTGGTAGAGTGTGAAAGCTGATAATAGGTAGGAAATAAATATTTTCTATGAAGGAAGAGAGTTAGGTTGTCCTAGTGTCTTCTCTGGAAATTAAGGAATAGAGAGGTTTAAAATGCTGGAGTATGAGAATGTAGTTAAAACAGGAAGATGTAATGGTTTATTTAGGAAAAGTACACTATACAATGTATAATAGATATATACTGTTAGGGAGAGGTGTGACTATGAATGAATGTGATGCAAAGCAGTATGGGAGGGAAAAGAGTAGTTGGAAATGGTACTAAAAGATTAAACGGAAATTAGGTATTAGGTAAAAAGAAACAGGAGTGTTTGTATGATAGTAGTGTGGTTGTTTTGGGAGGGTTAGGAAATTAGAGTCACAAAAGAAATGTGTTTGTGTGTGGGAAGTAAAATAGTAGAGTAAAGGGGGGTACATGGGAACTGGTGGTAGAGTAGAGTAGACAAACCAAGCAAAGCCAGTCCACGCCACGCATAGCTTAGAGACTAATCAGTTTTTAGTCAGTATAAAGCATGTAACAAATAGGCACAAACTAGAACACATTTTCTCTTATTTCTGAATGCAGAAATCTGACAGGTAGGGAGACTAAGCAACTGGCATACACAGTGTAATCTACTGGTCAAGAGAAAGGAGAGTGGCTAACTTAGTAAAGGGGAGATGTTAAAGCCATTTTCCATCATAGGCAGGCATGTATTTGACTAGCTGAAGTTAATACACACAAAGATTCTTGAATCTAAATTTACTTACATTGTACAATGACAAAATTCTCAGTGAAAATGTTCGAGACCTGGGCCTTGTGGCAGTGCTCCTGCAGTATCAGGGTTTTGTGGTAGTGATCACAGGATCTGAAAAGGAAAGAAAAGAGAAAAACTTTACTAAACTGTCATTTTCAGTCAATAAATTTAATACTTATTATAATAAGAGATGGAGGAAGGACCACAATGAGTCAATGCAAGAGAATATGAAGAAAGTACAAGAGTAGAGAGATGGCAAGTAAGTTTTTGAATGTAGGCTGAAATTAGGTTAGCAGGAGATATACTGACATAGAACCACAGTAATCCAGTATGTGTGTGTGTGTGTGTGTATATATATATATATATATATATATATATATATATATATATATATATAGATATATATATATATATATATATATATATATATATATATATATATATACATATACATACACACACACACACACACACACATATATATATATATATATATATATATATATATATAAAAGCTATAGATATGGGTCTACTTTAGATAATCGAAACGCCACTTACCCGACTCTGAAAACACTGAGACAACAGCACCAAAAAGCCACTAAATTAACATATACATCAACAAAAAATTACAGGTAAGTAATGACTTGTCCACCATGGTAAACTTTGCCCCTTTCTCCACTGTAGTGTGATCTCAGAGTTGGTATATTTAGTTGGGGGGTGTGGGTTTCATGTGGTTCAGGTTTCCTGTTTTGTTGTGGTGCGGCCAAATGGTTACTTACCTTTAGGTTTTTATCAGTGATGTACATGTTCATTTAAGTGGATTTTCAGTGCTGTCATCCCGGCATTTGCAGAGTAAGGTAAGTGACGTTTCGATTATCTAAAGTAGACCCATATATATATATATATATATATATATATATATATATATATATACACACACACACACACACACACACACACACACATACATATATATATATATATATATATATATACACAAATATAGTGTACATACACAGTGGATCATCTGTTTCTATTTCTTCAAGTCCTCTCCATCTTGTTCTGTCACACCAACCACTCGCATGCCCTCACACACCACATCCATAAACCTTATCTTAGGCCTTCTTCTTTTCCTCTTACTTGGCAGCTCATTCTTTAGCATCCTTCTCCCAATATACCTAGCATCCCTCCTCAGCACGTGCAAACCAGTGCAATCATCCAACCTGAGCTGATCCTCTAATATACTTGTTTCTAATTCTGTCCATCCTCGTCATACCAAATGCAAATCTTAACATCTTTAACTCTACCACCTCCAGCTCTGATTCCTGTGTTTTCATCAGTGCCACCTTCTCATATTATCAAACTGTAACAATTTCTGAACATTCACTTAGAATTTATAATATTTTATTTTCCATGATTTCAATTGCCAGTTAACAATAAACTTTACTTGACAAACGGCTTGCATTATATTATTTAGTGCTTACTATTTGCACTGGTATTTCTGTCTGCTTTAAGCATTATACATAGATTGGCATGTTATATTTTAGTTATTTAGATGGTACTGTGTTTATATTGCTACATATTGTAATGTATTTTCATAAATTCATAAGTTTAGTTCATGCTTGCTACCCAAATGGTTGCTGGGAAACTTAGACATGCCACCCAGCTGGTGAGAGTCTCTTAATTCCCCCTTAAGAGTAAACTATATGTTCTCATTGTGAATTTACAGTTTTGCTTCTGGTCATTAATTCTGGCTCTGAAATTGGCAACTGAATTGCTTTGTCTTAATTGCAAGGACAATCTTTTCCAGAAGAACATGATACTCTGGGTTAAGTATGTGCGTCTCCAAAAGGTATTATTAATGATGCAGCAGAGGTTTACATTTTTGAGCAGGCATTCATATTAGTATGGATTTTATGGATGCGGAGGAAATTGAAAAGACTTGGGGCATTTAAGGTCCAAAAAGCTAAGCACAGATTCACTTCTTTTAGCCAATATGAGCTAGTATATAGGGAGAGAGGTTTCAGCCTTTCAGGGCAACTTATATGATATGCCACTAACTATCTTAGCTTGATATCTTACAGGCCTTTTGAGTTAGTCTACATGTTAAATGAGGTCTGTGCAGAAGAGGACTATTATACCCAGTGACAAGTCTGCTATTGGAAAATTAGAGTGGGATGAAGACATGTCAGACTGTAGAACAAACAGCCCTAAGAATAAGTTTGGTCAGAAAGAAGGATCTCCTAGTCATAGGTAAGAAATAGTGGCTGGAAAAGAACTCACTCCCTAAAAATATCCCCGATGACTGAGTCGTTTTTTGTTTTTTGTGGGGGGGGGTGTCTTTTATATAATAAAAGTGTGGGGGGCTATAATATTTCCCAATGGCAACTGGATTTCATTCCTTAGCATTTTGGATGTCCAAGCCCATTCTGATGAATCCTAGTGTCTTTGGGGGAAGTGACAACTGCATGTAGTAATCAGCAAACTTGGTTAACGATAAGCTTTTGCAATCTACCTTCACATCAAAGATGTAGATGCAAAAGATTGCAGGATCCAGGACTGAGTCCTCTGGGACATCACTAGTAATATTCCTTAGTTGAGTGATGCTATCCCTAATGGAATGGAATGTGCTGGCAAGCCAAATGACTGCCCATTGGATTACATATGAAAACATGTTGATTTCAGAGACATAATCAATCATACTAACATGAGGGTAGTATTAATGACATTTGTCAGGTCAAGATATTCAGTGAGAGCAGACTGACCTTTATTAAGACCCTTAGTAACCTTTCCAAAGAATTCAACTAGCTTGAGTAGACATGACCTATCATTCACGTTGGAATTTACTAATATCATTACTGACTGCATCAGAAATTGTTCATTCCATGGCATTACAGATCATGTTTGTCAAAGGAAAAAACTTCAAAGACCAATACACGTAAGGTTCAGTTAAGGCACTTTAATTTACTTGCAGCAAGGAGACAAAAACATGCAAATACAAGGATTTGTCTAACTACTAACAGGAAGTATGTTCATTCTTATACTATTTTACAAGACATGGCCTTCTAAGCTGATGTAATCAAACACAACTTTTAGCATTGTTCTACAGCAGATGTTACTTCAGATTTTCTGCTGACATGACTAGATTTGTGAGAAACTTTTCAGAAAAACAGCCTGGCCTTGGTGACTATTAATCCGTTTACAAGCATCTATTGTACAGTGTTACTTTTCAAGGTACTTCTCTAATACAGATACAAGCAAATGCTGATTGCAGTTTATATTTTCAAGCAGGCTTTGTACTAATTATCTGTAACTTCTACAGCTGTGCATTTTCTCATGGCACAGCAGAACTTCTTGTCTAAGTTTCATACAAGTAGTATTGTTCTATTCATTATTTTCCTAATGCAAGCAGAAAATCACCTGCTTCTCAGTAAATTTCCAAGGCACAAGCAAGATTTTAGGTAACAGTAAAAGGTCAGTAAGCAACTGCAGTTTGTACAGATTTATGCAGTATGAAATAGAATAAATGTGTTAACTCATTTCAAGCTTCTAAATGCACTAAGCATATTGCTAATACACACATTAATACATATTTTTCTAACATTCCCCCCCTATTAATACTTTTATTCTACTTTCAAAATAAGCATAAACAGTTTGTTTTCTTCTCCTAACCTCTTCCACTCAGGATTTGCAGTTAAGAGAGTCATTCAGTTTAGACTTATGAAAGCTTTTTAGTCTTTTAACAGTTCTTCAAACTCAGTACTTTGATATAAGGTTTCAGAAACTGACATGTCTATAAGGCCTTTAATCAGTCTTTTCATGCAGGGGATACCACAACAAACACATACTCCCAGTAGGAGCATACCTACACAAATGGCAATCAGGATCTTCATTAGGATGGTACCCCACCCCCCCAAACCATTTCTGGAAAAAGTCCGTCAGTGGGTTTGGGCCTGGTTTGGTCATGGCCGACACTTGCTGAATTACCTCAAGATGATTGTCTATCTCGTGTTTATGGTCAGGAATATATGAACAGCATTCTTCTTGGATTAAAGCGCACGGACCACCTCTCACTGCTAGGGTGAAGTTGAGAGCCATGCTGTTTTGGAGCACTACAGTTCTCATAGCATTCAGTTCATCAGTCACCAATTCGAGAGCAGAAAAAGTTGCGTTGCTCATTACTTCAAGAAGCTTTGACAGTTTTCTCAGCTCCCAGATCAATTTCACTGCTCCATATGCTGGTGATATGCCTGCCCACGATATAACGCTATCTCTCAAGTTCACGTGTGTCAGTCCTTTGGCTAGAGAGTGATTGTCTTTCCAATGCGCATCGATTTGTCCCACTGGATTTACAGGTTTCTTGATGACTTCTCGGACATTTCGAATTTTTCCATGATGCAAAACTGCAGTGTGTCGTATGGCCGGAACAGGGTAACCCAAAAAACAACTGCCAGACCAATTCTCAGGTAACCATTTGTATGCCTTTCTGCCACACACAAAATAACAATCCTCTACTTTAGTAGTAACCTTGCTATGAATGTACACTCGCCCTGCATGAAACATTTTTCTATCAGTTATAGACGGCTGTTTATAAAGAACAGAATTATGTTTTACTTCATCAAGTGTTTTGTGCATCAATCCAAGAAATGAATCATAGTTTGTATTACAATAAAGATCTACTTTGTTACCTTTAGTGTAACATCTATAAGGAACAGTCACATTGCAATTGCCACCTGAACAGTATCATTTTTATAAAAACAACAGTTCCTTTTTGTGGAACAGACAAGTGCAATGCTATTTTATCTTGTGCTGTAATGGTTGAAGTATTATAAATCAAGTTCTCCCAGGTCTCATTGACCCCTAGGGGGACTGTAGTCATTAATAACCCCCCCCCCCCCGTATGCTGTCGGCAAAGCTGTGCAAATCCAGCAATTTGAAACATTGAAAGTCTCAGCACACACATATTTAATTGCCTGGTAAGTGTTAAAGTTTGGATGCCAGTTTATGAGTAACGCTTCACGTTTATTCAGTTCAGTCTGCGTGGCTGGGAAAAGAAAAGGCCACAACAAAAAGATTATTGTCACTAATACAGTTAACAGGATGATTATGCAATACTTCTGAGGAAAGGGTTGTTCTGCATTCCTGTTTCTTCAGGGCTCTATCATTTTTGCTCTTGGCATGTAACAAGATTTTTGTCCAGTTCAAAGTTTATAACTAATTTACAGTGCGTCAAGTGGATCCAAGAGGCACACTCCACAATTTTGACTGCTGTGGGTGTTGACAAAAGCACTTGATATGGACCTTCCCACTTCGGAGACGCCCAATTTTTCCTCTTAACTATCTTCAGCCAGATCCATGCTCCAGGGGGCGCTGCCACTTCTGACGGTCTGGTTCGTTCTTTATCTGAAACAGAATTTAACTGCAACAAATGTTTAGAATTTAACAAATTATGCATATACTCTGCTAATGTACTGTCAGCTTCCTGGTCTGTGGGCATGAGAGATTTCCACTGAGGTATATAGTAAGCCCTCCCAAAGAGCTTTTCAAAAGGAGTCAATCCTTTTGCATTCAGAACAGTTCTCATGCTCAACAGTGCCAGGGGCAGACAGTACACCTAGTTTCTCTGCGTTTCTGTCATTAATTTTCTTAGCTTACTCTTTAAAATCCCATTATGCCTTTCTACTAGCCCTGCTGATTGCAGGTGATATGCACAATGATTCTTTAGGTAAATACAAAAATGTTTACTTAACTGCTGTATGGTCTGATTCATGAAGTGTGTGCCGTTGTCACTGTAGATCCTTTCTGGAATGCCGAATCTAGGGATGATTTCTTTAACAAGCAATTTGGCCACAGTCATAGCATCTGGATTTTTACTCGGAAAGGCTTCCACCCATCTGGAAAACATATCTACAATGACAAGACAATACTTCTTATTTTCACATTTATTCAACTCTATGAAATCCATACAAATAGTATGAAATGGATATGGTGGTGTAGGGAAACTCCCTTGCTTGGGCTTTAGCACCCCTTGTGCATGATGTTTATTACAGATGTGGCATAACGAACAAAATTTTTTAGAGTAGTTTGTAAATCCATACGTCATGAACACTTGGTTCACCAGCTGTACCATCCCCCCTGTTGAGACATGGCACCGCCCATGGCTCCGCAAAGCTGCATATCTAAACAAATTAGATGGCAATATCGGTTTCCCTTCTTTAGAGATGTACAGCCCCTTTTCGAGAATTGCTCCTCGTTTTACCCATCTTTGTTTTTCAGTTTGCATAGTAAGTGTTTGCATTGTCTTTAACATTTCTAAGTCTAAAATCTCAGAGGGTTGTAGTTCCTCATTCAAAAGAAATACTTTTGAAGCTGCCTGCTTTGCAGCTGTATCAGCTCTCGCATTACCTTTTGAAATCCTGTCCTGTTGCTTGGTATGAGCTGTGCATTTACAAATAGCTACTTTCTGAGGTAACTGAATAGATTCTAAAAGATCTAAAATAAACTGTGCCTGATTGATTGGTTTGCCAGTAGATGTTATCATTCTTCAATTTTTCCACTGTTGCGCAAAAACATGTACAGTAGAAAAAGCATACTGGCTGTCAGTAAACATGTTCACACATTTACCCTTTGCTAAGGTACATGCCCGTGTCAAGGCAATCAATACTGCTGCCTTTGCAGATAAACTATGTGGTAAAGATTTCACTTCTATAATGTCAGTATCAGAAACTACTGCATATCCTACTAGGTTCTGTCCTGCAGGACCCCTTTTGCATGAGCCGTCCACGTAGTATGTCACCTCGGCATCATCCAAGGGAACATCTCTAAGATCTTTTCTAGGCAGTGTCTTTTGCTCAATCACCTGCAGGCAGCTGTGTGATGTGTCATCTGCAGGGGTTGGGAGCAAGGTAGTAGGGTTCAAAGTCATACATCGTTCAATTGTCATATGAGGTTGGCTCAACAATATAGTCATTCAGAAAAGATGCCTAGCAGGGGAAAGATATGCTACCTTTTCTTGTAGTAAAATAATCGCGACTGCATGAGGCACTCTCAATGTGAGAGGGTGGAACAACACTACTGAGGCCGAAGCCTGCACTGCCATTGCAGCTGCAACTACTGCTTGTACACAGTGAGGTAAAGACTGTGCCACCGGGTCCAGGTGTGATGAATAATAAGCAATAGGGCGTTGCTTGTCCCCATGCTGCTGTGTTAACACTGATGTCATATAACCTTGCTTACAATCTACAGTTTGGAAAAAAACGTTTATGATAGTTTGGTAATCCCAAAACTAATGAGGATGCTATTAACTGTTTCAGTTTGCAGAAAGCAGATTCTGCTTCTGGTGTCCATTGTAACAAATCCTGTGCTGCCATAGGCTTTTTATAAATCAGGTTAGTCAATGGTGCAGATTCCAAGGCATAGTTTGGAATCCAACTCCGACAAAAATTAGTCGTACCCAGGAAGGACATCATTTCCTTCTTGGTAGTGGGTTTTGGTGCTTGTAAAATCGCTATTTTTCTGTCCTCATCTAATGTCCTACTTTCCTTGGATATTACATATCCTAGGTATTTAACTTGTTTTTTCCAATGCTGCAGTTTATTTTTGTTTACTTTATGTCCTTCAGTGGCTAAAAATTGTAATAGCGCTATGGTATCTGCTTTACAGTCTTGCTGGGTGGGAGACGCCAGCAGGATATCGTCAACATAAAGCAAAATCTGACTACCTCTTGGTGGGGTAAATCCTGCCAGGTTGCTTGCCATTTCTTGTGAGAATATTGTTGTACTTTCACAATACCCCTGTGGTAGTCGCGTATATGTATACCTTTTCCCCTGAAATGTGAATGCAAACCAATGCTGGCTGTCAGGGTGTATCGGTATTGAAAAGAACGCATTGCTGATATCTACCACAGAAAAATATTTCTGTTGAGGTTTTAAATCATTCAACAGGGTGTGTGGGTCTGGCACCGTAGGTGCCCTTGGTATTACTGCGTCATTTACAGCTTGTACATCTTGGACCATGCGCCACACTCCATTCACTTTCTTAACAGGAAATAAGGGTGTGTTACATGGTGAATCAGGAGATTCCACCAGCACCCCTTCCTTAAGTAAAGCTGCTATAATAGGTTTGATTCCTACCTCTGCATCTTTTCTTAAGGGATACTGTCTCTTTTGTGGTCTAAATGCTGACTTTGGTGTAATAGTAACTGGTCCTGCTGTACGAATAAGTCTTACATCTGATTTTCCTGTCGACCAGAGATTTTCTGGTATATTCTGTAAGGCATTCTCTTCCTCCTTCAATAGGAGTGCTAATCAGCTGTACTTGCTAGACTGCAAGTGTACAGCTGGGTGGGTCCGAGTTATCCAATTCAGCTTCTGCATTTGTATTCCTTGTTCTGACAGTTCTAACTCTGTCTGTTTTTCCCATCTCGTGACTTTTTCTCCTAAGTCTACCCATTTTACATTCTTGTCCTTAGTTAAGCTAACATGTGGTAATCAATTAGATTTATAGAGTGCAAAGAACTCCTGGGGCAATGAATAGCTGACTACACTGTTCTCTTCTGTGTCCCAGTACAGATTACGTAATATCAATCTGTTTGCATGATTTCTAAACAATTCTTGCTCATATTCCTTATCAGGTCCTGGTGTATTACAATAATACAGAGTACAGTGCAACAGATGCTGTTTACCAGTGTCAAGGGAGGGGAACTTGCTGATGGCTAAGTTCATCAACTCTTCGGTCACTGCCCCTGGACCAGTCATAACCAAGTCCTGGCTGTACCAATAAAACATTTCACCCTCCGATTGCACTGCAAAGGTATCAATTTGTCGCTGTGCTTCCATACCCTGCATAGTCGGAACTACTGCTATACCAAATAACTGCATAAGTCTCTGCCCAAGAGGTTTACTGGGCATTTTGCAGATACAACAATTTTGCTTTTCTGGGTCAATCCTGAAACAGGATCAGTTATCACAATATTATGGGAGAGGGGCTCCCGATACAGCTGTCCATTAGCTACTTTCACTAATATGTAATCAGGTGACTCTGAATTCTCTGGCAGTTTGGAGGGATGTACCAGGGTCCGTGATGCCCCAGAGTCACACAAGAATCTGACTTCCCTCCCTTCTACCAGGAGTGTAACTTCTGGTTTCGTGTCTGCTAAATAGAGCTCTAAGCTCAATAAAGCCAAATCCAATATTTCATTTTCTTCACTATCCGTGACTTCTTGCACTTCCTCTATTTCTTCTGTCACATTCTCTACTCCCTCTATCACATACTCATTTGTCCTTTTTCTGCTATCCCCTTCTAGTGATTCCTCACTATCATATAGTCAGTCCTCACCCTCCTTATCCTCCGTGGTTGCCTTCTTGTTTTTCTTGCAATCCCTTGCCAAGTGTCCTTTCTTACCGCATTTAAAACATTCACCCCTTTGCTTTCGCCCTTCAAAGTCCTCTGACCGTTGATCAGATTGTTTGTTTCCCTGGGCATTTTTCTTGCCCTTTTTCCTGGACTGTACTACATATACTTCTGCTCCATCTTCTACAGAAAATACTTGGGCTTTCTTTTTCTTTTTGCTATTAAAATGCCTTTCGGCATGCCTAGCATATTCAAGCAATGACTGTAACCTGCTTGTATGATGATATACCATGTGTTTTGTAATAAAGCTGCTTATAGGTGCAATACTGCCTTTCAAAAATGCATTCTTTAACTGCTGCTCATATGGGGAATCGTGTGTCTGATCTTTAGAAACCTGCATTCCACAATGGTTATTAAAACATTCTAATAGTCTGGCATAATATCGGTCAACAGTTTCACCTTCCTGTTTGGATGCATTGATTAATGCAAGTCCAGTCTGCCCTAGGCTTCCATTTCTCAGAGATTCGGTCTGTAAGACCTTTCACTCTGTTGTCTAACTCTGCGCTGCTATGTGGGAGGGGCCTGAGCGCAATATCACGGGGATTCCATTCGCCACTAATCATGTGCCAATCTGGTCCCACAATTTGTCTGACTACTTTTTCTACCTCTTCTCCATTTAAATTATAACTCAGCCTCATTCCTTGCAAATCTTCTAAGAACTTTCTAAAATTAACTTTTGGATGGGGAATTCTCTCAGTGGCTTTCCGGATGTCTTCCAGAGTCTAGGGTCTATACACTAGAATAGTTGGGTCCTGACCTTCCTGCCCTGCCTGAGGATTAGGCACTTCTATAAGTGGGCATATTTCTTCTTCACTCGTATATCGTGAATTTCTACCCATTTGGTATAACTCAATGTCCCCTTTTGAGTTTCCTGTCCATATTCGAGACCTGGTCACGACGGGATCGCTAACAAACGGTTTTGCTTTTGTAGTGTCTCTACCCACAGTGACAGCAGGATATCACGGGGGTGAACTAATTTGTTCACTTGCCTCATATTCTGGTAAGGGAGGTGGTGGGGCCGATGCTATTACTAAGTTATTATCCTCTTTATCTAAAAACATTGCTTTTAAATTATTGCTCTTTTGTTCCCTTCGGTTTACTTCCTCAATCCACCTGTGTGCCTGAGGGATTCCTAATTGACGTTGCTTCTTTACCCGACCTCTAGAATCGGTTTTAAGCTGTTTGACAAGTTTGACAAGTGAGGATTTTTCTAGTTTACCATCAAATTCATACTTATTAACCCATTTTGAGTAGTATTTAATATTATCAGCATGCTGTGACTGCATGTATTTCGCGTCTTCGGTTAACGGCGGATTTTGGGACCTTTTTGTACAATTATTACCCATTTTGTTCTACCCGTTTAATCATTACGTAACACCTTATTTTTAACGTGGTACCACGGATGTTTTTATAGTCTCTTCAGACTGACTGCCTACCTGTTCTGTTTCCCTGATCTATGACAAGACAGTAATCTTTCTGTCCCTGACTTATAAATAAAGTCTTAACAGAACAAATACAAATCTAGTCCCTGATCTAAAACAGAAAAAGAAGGTAGATTCCCCTTACCTGAGCCTTTGTGATTGATCACCTGGTTCAAGTAAACCCATCCTTCAGTCACAGATCAGAAAGTGCCTGGCCTCTTTTGTGCGACAATTCAGTTGGAGGACTTTTCAAATAAGAAGAACCAATGTGGTTTCTTCCCCATACGGTTTCAAGCCACCTGGCCTGTCTGATCCGAGGCAAAGTGAAGGTTTCTGGTCCAAAGGACCAATCTGTCAAAGGAAAAAACTTCAAAGACCAATACACGTAAGGTTCAGTTAAGGCACTTTAATTTACTTGCAGCAAGGAGACAAAAACATGCAAATACAAGGATTTGTCTAACTACTAACAGGAAGTATGTTCATTCTTATACTATTTTACAAGACATGGCCTTCTAAGCTGACATAATCAAACACAACTTTTAGCATTGTTCTACAGCAGATGTTACTTGATTTTCTACTGACATGACTAGATTTGTGAGAAACTTTTCAGAAAAACAACCTGGCCTTGGTGACTATTAATCCATTTACAAGCATCTATTGTACAGTGTTACTTTTCAAGGTACTTCTCTAATACAGATACAAGCAAATGCTGATTGTAGTTCATATTTTCAAGCAGGCTTTGTACTAATTATTTTTAACTTCTACAGCTGTGTATTTTCTCATGGCACAGCGGAACTTCTTGTCTAATTTCATACAAGTAGTATTGTTCTATTCATTATTTTCCTAACGCAAGCAGAAAATCACCTGCTTCTCAGTAAATTTCCAGGGCACAAGCAAGATTTTAGCTAACAGTACAAGGTCAGAAAGCAACTGCAGTTTGTACAGATTTATGCAGTATGAAATAGAATAAATGTGTTAACTCTTTTCAAGCTTCTAAATGCACTAAGCATATTGCTAATACACACATTAATACATATTTTTCTAACAATGCTAGAATGGTTAATAGGTCTCAAATCTTCAGAGTCAGTAGTAGGATTACACTTGAGTCATGGTACACCAATGGACCTTCTCTGCTCATCAAGAACATAACCTGATGAGATACTTATGCTGAGCAAATTAAGGAAATCTTGGGCCAGACATTGCTTGATGCTGGAAAAGAAACAGATAAAGATGTTGTCAGGACTCAGGGAGCTGTTGTTTTGGAGCTTGAAGAAGGCTTATAGGACCTGGTCAGCAGACACTGCTGGAGGGATAGTAAGAGAGATACAGGGGAAGGATTCAGAGAAATTGTAGGTAAGGTGAGTTTATCAGCTAAAATACTGGGAATGGACTCATGGTTAATGTAAAAGTTCCCATTAGCAAATTGCCACAAACAGCACTGAATAATTTTCTGAGGTTTCTGATACAAGCAAAGAGCATTTTGTGGTTATCTTTGGTAACAGTAGTGACCCTGAGTTCATATTTGATTTTACACTTCCTAGTGTCACTTTAATGGCTTTTGCTTACCTATTAAATTGTTTAATTCCCTTTTATACTGGCCGAATGAGGATTCTTTTAGAAGGATAGAAGCGTCTTCAACTTATTATAAGTTTCTTTAATTCTGTGGGCTTAGTTTTGAATTCACCACTTTGCTTTTGTTTAATAGGGAAGAATGCCTCAATGCAGCTAACTTACTATCAGTAAGATGGAAGTTGTACCTTTTATGATTGCCTACTAATTCCTCAAATAGTAAGTATTTGGTTTAAGATAATGTGGTTGTTTTATAAAGAATATCACTGCTGAGTAGTTAGATTTAACTAGGGAAGAGTTGCAAGAGGGGCAGAGAAAAAAAAAATGATCTATATTAGTAAAGACACTGCTGGAGAGAAAGAGAGACCGACAAAGAGACAGTTGGTCAAGGGATTTTGTAGCAATAAAACTGAGAAATCTTTTCGCTGCCAGCACTGGTGGCATAGAAGGACTAATTGTTGACTATGGTTCAGGTAGCTTAAATTTGACTAGTGCTCAGTCCCTTGTTGGTGCAGGTAGCAAGTATATGATATGATACTTGGAGAAGATGTTGCTAATTCTAGGTGGAGGATGGAGCCTATAGAAAGACTGACCTACTGGTTGTGTGAGAGATTTACAAAGTGGGACCCTCCAAGGGCCTAAGGTCAATCACCTGCAAGACACTCTTTCTTGCCTGCTCAGTTGAAGAACAAATGTCGGTACACTGGAGGGGGTGACAGGGCTAGGGACATGATGGCATCTGGTGCCATGCATCCTTAGAGAATACTTTAATCCCCAGATGTTATAAATTTGTGCACAATAAAGTCAGCTCCTTAAGAAGTTAGATGGAGTTTACATGGTGCTAGGGCAACATCAGGGACGGAAGTGATTGGGGGGGTCCAGGGGGTTTGTGGGCATTGCAATTGTGAAAAGAACCTGTGTTGTAAACAGTATTAGGGAGATATTAGGGAAATTGAGAAATCTTTGGATGCATTTGTTGTTTATTGTGTAAGGTGAACAGTTGATGAAAGGGTAGTTGACATCTCACAAAAGAAGAGTGTTAGGACCACTAGAAAGAGTTTTGATTTCATTCAGGTATTCCAATTGTTCCATATGGGACATAGACAGAAACAGAGACTTATAATGTACAGTGAAATCATAGCTGGATTTACTGGAGTCATAAGATCTCTGCAAATTCCAGGTGTGTGCTATGCAGGTTTCGGCATTATGGAATAGGGTTTGGAATAAATGCAGATACTATCCCATAGTGCCCAGGTGGGTTGAATGAGTGATAGGCAATCAAACCTGGTAAAGAGGCAGTACTTTCATGCACTGGAACCAAGCTCAGTAAGTGCACAAATATATATGTCCTCAAAGGGCGGGAAAGCCTGGATAATTTATTATTTAAATTTACAGAATTCAGAAGCTACAGCCTGATATTTCCTTTATTTTCCTGAGGTAGAATTTGTTACATGGCAGTGTCAATCAGTTTGAAACAATGCCGCACTCTGGGTGAGGGTTAGCAACTGTTGATCAATATGTGAAAGACCTTTTATAGTGAAGCAAGAAGATCTGTCGACCATCTCTTCCCAGCAGACGCAAAATACATCCCTCTAGAATGATAGCAGTTTCCTACCCAGTTTTTGAAACAAATTATACTGTCTTTGAATTTAGGCTTCATTGCTGGTAAGGGCAAAATAATTGTCAACATTAAGGTCTTCTTTTCCCTGAAGAAGGGAGTTTAGCAGGAAAATGATTGTCTGTGGGACCTGGGTATTAAAGCTCCTATGCAGAGGAGGAAAAATGTCCACAAATAAAATACCCTAGTGAAGCCAAGGACAAATGGATGACCAGGTAGGCTGCCTTAATAAAGGTACAGTGGGATGTCGGTGAAGAAGCTGGGCTACCGGCAAAGCCTTGAGAAAGGCTGTGCGTACCCGAGTGCTTGTGGTTGAAGGCTGAGTAAAAGCCTTTAGAAAGGCTTCGTATACAGATCATAGTTCTGGCTGGTCAGGTCGCCTGGTGAGAGGAACCACAAGTGTGGCAGCTAGAAATCAAAGATGAAACACACAGAAAAAACAGGCAAATCAATGTAAATGTGGCTCGGCTAAGGAGCTCTGCTCACTGTGGTGGCAAAAAATCAACGTAGTCGAAGTTCAGATTCAAGAAGGTCGTACTTTATTGAAGGAAAAAGTACCAGAAGTACAATCACCATCGAAGTGTAGTTCCTTAATGGAAAGAGTGATCCTGAGGATTTCCTTTTATAAGAGTACCTGGGGTGTGTCAGTGGGAGCCAATCAAGTGTGGGTGAAAAAACCTTTATTGTGATTGGGCATGACAACTTGACATCACACCTTACAATCTGATAGGTTAGATACCCTGAGCCAGCTCATACGTGGTTAGTAGAATCACTCTAAACCTACAATAGTGAAGTTCGGAGATTAGCTAAAATTAGCTAAAAAATGTAGTTAACTAAAAATAGTCTTGCTGGAAAAAAATCAACCCTTGCTGGTGAAATACATTGTTAGGCTACACTTTTCAAAATCTTTGTCAGGATGGTGGATGACCTAAAAGAGCATAATAAGCAAAGCCGAGCGTACTAGAGAAATAGCAACAACATGTATGTAAAATAACATGTATGTAAAATAAGAAACAGGCTAGAAAACCAAAACATAAGAACCAGGCTAGATATCAAAAAATAAGATACAGAAACTAAAAAGAGAAACAAAATAGTGAAAAATTCTTAAATAATGGATATCAATAGAAACTAATGTATTAAGATATGGAACTGAATGAGGGCTGTTAATTAAAAAAAATCTTAAAAAGGCACTGATATGTAACCTGAAAAGCCAGAAAGACACGAAAAAAAGTAATACTGAACCACTGTTAAAAACATGAAAGACATGAAAGACAAAAAAATATATACAGATGAACCACTGACCAAAAACAAATGAGTCCGAATTTGCCAGGGGAAGTATCAGACCATGGGCTGGAGGTAGACTGGTGAGACCAAAACTGGCTGTCGCACGAAAGGTAACATTTCGTCAGTAAATCTGTTAGAGGTCCAGGTGCAGAGGTTGTGGTATACGGTGTTGTATCTTTCTGAGATACAAGACTGGGGTCAAAGATTCCGCATAGTTAAGGCCTGGTCTTTTCCTTGCCTGCAAACGTATTTGCCACTCGAGTTGCATCTTCTCAAGCAGCGAGTTTTGGTCCCCGCCTAGTGGGGATTTAGGGATGTGTTCAAGAACATGAAATTAGAATGTATTGTGCCCTAGGTTCCTGAGAGCATGCACTGCCAGCTGGTTTGTCACTTTCAAGTATTTTAAGTCATGCAGGTGTTTTGCTATCCTCATTTTAAGGGAGTTGACCGTCTTGCCCACATAGAAAGCATTGCATTTGGTGCACGCTGCCCTGTAAACCACTCCTGTGACATTGCAATTGCCTCTGACATTAGGTATATAGTGTCTCCTGCCATAGGGGTAGTAAAAGCCTGTGGCACCGCTCATGTGCCTACAGTAGTGGCAGGGAGGCTCACTGCAGGCAAAGGTACCAGGGTTGTCAAGTTTAACTTGGCAGGGGTGTTCCAGAAAGTCCCTAATGCTTCTCCCTTTTTTAGCTGTGAAGGAGGGTTTCTCTGGAAAAATGTGGCCAAAAGACCTGTTATTTGTGATGATGGGTCAATTGTCCATTACGATCTGGATGATGTCTTTGTAGTCCATAGAGAAGTCCAGGATGCAGTTGAACTGGAATCTAGTTTCTGGGGTGGTCTGGATCCTGGTGTCAGTTAGAGCCCTAGGGGCACCAAGTTGGCGCTGGCTGATGATGGGGTCGAGGATCCTGTTGCTTAGCCCTTCTGAGTAGCCTCGGGCTAAAAAGTCCATTTGTAGCTTTCAAATGTTGGTCAAGAAATCCGTCAGGTCCTGGGAGACTCACTCTATACAGATCCCTTGCGATTTAATCATGCTCACCTTCTGTTTGAAGGGGTGCATACTGGTGGAGTGCAGAAAAAAGTTTACCCTAGTATGTTTTTGATAGAGGTTATGTGTCAATGTGGTGGAGCCTTGTTTCTTCCTCAGGTAAAGATCCAGAAATTCGATCTCCTCTGTACTTTGTTTGCTGGTAAAATGCAGAAATGCAGTGGTGTTGTTGATATAAATGAGGAATTCCTCCAGTTCAACCTGGTTACCCTTCCAAACCAGGAAAATGTCATCGATAAACCTGTAGTACAGGGGTGGCCCGTGCTATTGGACTGCTGGACTGCAGCCCCCCAACTGTAAACAATAAATAAATTAAAAGAAAATAAAAGATAAAAAAGAAAATAAAAGATAAAAAAAAATTCAAAATTCGCGGACTTTCGTGCATGCGCACTAGTTTGGACTGCTGCTGGGACAGTCTGGCGCATGCGCAGACTGTTTCAGCAGCAGTCCGGACTGGGAAACATGTAAGAGCATGATCCCAGAAGTCTATGCAGTTGTAACTGCAATAGACTGTCCTGGAAACTCGCTGGAAAACTCATCGGAGCCAGACTGCAATGTCAGCAGTCTGGAAGATCTCACGATGAGATATGGAGCTATGTGGACACTGGACAGGCAGGAAGATCTCGCAGTGTGGACAGGCAGCTATGGATATATGTTATGGCACAGTTTGGTTATATGTGTGGACGGGGATTTTGGCGCAGCTACGAGATCTACTACAGGTTAGGAAGGAAGGGTGTGTGTGTGTGTGTGTGTGTGTGTGTGTGTGTGTGTGTGTGTGTGTGTGTGTGTGTGTGTGCGTGTGTGTGTGTGAATGACCCAGTTGCTATATACTGGTGGCTAGACTCATGGTGGTGATAGGGAATACCTCAGGCTTGAACCCTGTACCTTGTATGCAGGTGTTAAAGACCTGAATTCCCTACCCACCACCATTTGTAAAAAAATTGCAGATTTTTGCCTCATATTTGATCTGATCTGGTCCTCATAATATCTGTGGTTTCTAAATGCTACAATGCCTGATATTTAATGGTGCAATGGTAGCATTGTTGCCTCTCAGCTGCAGGTTCTCAGGTTTGATTCTTGGCTGGGGTGCCTTCTTTGTGGGGTCTGCATCTTCTCCCTGTATTTGTGTGGGTTTGCTTTTGTGTCCTCCCATGTTACAAAGACATATCTGCATTATTTCTTCCTGGGCCTCTGCTGAAAATTGTTTTTTTGTTCCAAGTCAGACTGTCCTGATTAACAAATGTTAAATAAAATTGACAGGCATTTGAATTTCAGACTTCAGGTTTCTGAATGTTTAATTCCTTACATATTTGATGGTGCAGTGGTAGCATTGTTGCCTCACAGCTATAGGTTTTTTGGTTTGAATCTTGGCTGGAGTGCCTTCTGTGTGGAGTCTGCATCTTATCCCTGTGTTTGTGTGGATTTGCTCTGGGTCCTGCCATTTTACAAAGACATGTGTCTGCAGTATTTCTCCCTGGGCCTCTTCTGAAAATTGTTTTTGTTCTGTCAGAAGTAAAATTGACAGGCATTTGAATTTCAGACTTCATATTCTTCAGAAAATACATAATAACACAACCTAAGTTTATAAGATGAATATTTGAAATTTGTCCTTATTTTTGGGACTGTATTACCCCATTATTGGCTTTGTCCAGGTTTTTTGTGCTACGGTTGACAGCTATGGCAAGAACTGAATTAACTGAATATGTTTGAGGGTTGTATTCCCTCATTACTGGGTTTGTCCAGGTGTTTTGTGCTAAGAGGTTCAAGGTTGACAGCTATGGTGAGAACTGAATTCATTAAATGATAGCCATTTAAGTTTCAGTCTTACGCTCTTTCACAAAGCAGCTGATTTGGCGTAGTGGTATGTTGCTCTGACTGTTTTGCACAGGGACCTTGGCAGTAAAATGTATGGTGGTAACACAGCATTTTTCTTTCACAAAGCAGCTGATTTGGCATAGTGGTATGTTGCTCTGACTCTTTTGCACAGGGACCTTGGCAGTAAAATATATGGTGGTAACACAGCATTTTATTCTAGCAACTTTCCAAGATTATAAAGCAATGTTTAATGTGTCCCTGGATTTTGGGCTTTTGACCACCCCCCCCCCCCAATAAATTTGGCTTTTTCCAGATTTCTTGTGCTGCGAAGTTGAGATGCAGTTGAGTATTGAGTAGATTTTACAAGGAGCTGAGAGCTGCAGGGGAAGAGAAGTTTAGTGCTGCTTATGCTAAGTCAGCTTGCATTGTTAATAGCACAACAGGTTGTCTAATTGCTTTTGATGCAGAAGGCTGTTGGTTCTACTCCCACAAGGGGTGAATGCTGCCATACTGAAAAAGTTAAGATACTAACTATGAGCTTGTTATCAGTTTGCCATCCATTTCTTATTGCAATATTACTAGCTTATCATTTTTTATATAATATAGGCAATTTATTCCTCAGGGGCATCAGACACTTTATTTTTTGATGAAACCATGAAATATAAAGGTGTTTGCTAGCAGCAACCTCTTCATTAGTTACAGATTTATTTAATGTGGAATTATTTAGATGACTTTTTTACTTCTTCAGAGATTGTGCATATTTACTGATAATGGTGGACTGTAGAATTGTGCATATTTACTGAAATGGTGGACTGTAGAATTGTGCTTATTTACTGATAATGGTGGACTGTAGAATTGTGCATATTTACTGAAAATGGTGGACTGTAGAAGTTTGAGTAGACTTTTATGATGGAAATGTTCTGAACTGGGCAGTTTTGTCATTATGGGTGCATGCATTTTGTTTCATTGTTTACTGGAAAGATGTTCTGAATTGGGCAGTTTTGTCATTATTGGTGCATGTGTTTTGTTTCATAGTTTACTGGAAAAATTTTCAAAATAATAGGAAGGTGTATCAAAGAGCACATGTATGTTTCATATGCAAGGGGCCTATGATTTGAAAACAGCCCATAATTAATCTTTAATTGCCACTTGTAAAATGTATTTTCTTTGAATGTGGGTTTCAATGCTATTTCAATGAATGTGAGTTTCAAGGGCAGAGAAGTTTTAATGCTAAGTTTGTTTAGCAGATGTCTTAGTGTTTGTGCTGTAAAATGCAAAATAAAACTTTCAAATGAAGTCCAAATCATCATAGAAGTAAATCAGTATGCACATTAGTGTTTATGGTAAATGGAGTGAAATAGCCAAGTAATGGATCATTGGAATGGCTGCAGGGGGAGGCTCCATTCGACCATGATTTTGTGAGGGGGAAGGGCGGCAAACTTAAAGACAGACCCAGCTGAACTATACCTCCCAAATGTCCAGATTTTCAAAGAATGAATAGATTTTTGCTTCTTATTTTTGGTTTGTTCCTCATATAATTTGTGGTTTTCTGGCAAATCATTTAGGAATTAAGTCACTAAATAATGACACACTGAGTTTCAGACTTCATAACCTTCAGAAAAATGCATGCTAAAGTAAGACCTGTTGTTCTATCAACTGTTTCACTTTATACAAGAGCAATTTTTAGTACTGTTTATATGTTCCCCCAATATATTTGGCCTTGTCCAGATTTATTGCATTAACAGGTTGAAAGGTACATGCAAATAAATTGCTTTCTAGAATTAGGCATAGCCAAACATCTCAACTGTCCCTGATTTTGGCTCAAAATGTTGCTCTTCCCCCTAATAATCCCTCCACAAAATAGCAATTTTGGAAGAAAACATGGAGGGTTTACAATTAAGAAATAACTGTAATAATCAGTGTTAAAGATTACTTTTATTTCAGAAATGCATGTAGATTCTTTTATTTTGTCAGCTGCTCAAGTTAGCAGTACTAATATTAAATTGTCCCATCTTTGACAGGTTCCCAGCTGTATTGTGTGGCTATTTTATATTTTTACATCACATTTTTGGTCCATTTTTCATAAAATTGTGTTTTTTTGGCAAATTAGTGACAAATCATTAAAGACTGAAGTTAGAAAATAATGACAGACATTTGAGTTTCAAATTTCATACCATTCAGAAAATTCATACTAATGCAAGACCTATTCTATTATCTTTCTAAGTTTATAAGAGCAATATTTAAAAATTGTCCTTATTTTTGGGCCTTTGTCCCACTTCTTTGTATAGCTTTGAACAGATTTCTTGCTCTGAGGTTGAGAGGTATGACATGTGTCAGGGCCATCACAGTCAGCCAGAGACATTTCAAATTGTGACATACTTGTTGCACCCCACTCCCCCATGTAGTGACTCTGCATGTGTCCAAGCAAGGCAAGGAGTAGTTATGCAGTGTAAATGTGCAGAGTATCCCCCCCATCCAAGGTAGACACAAGTACTAGAGTGGCTTTTCATCTGTCCTTGATTTTTGCAGAATGGTCTGGTTTCTGTCATATTTTGTGTACTGTTGATTTATGTTTATTACTCAAAGTGCCTGTTGCTCTGTGTTTAAGTAGCAATACTTTAATGACCATCAGGTAAGCTTGGCTGAGATCGTAAGATGCAAGTAAGCTTTAATAAGCATACTGTTAAAGAATTGCCAACACTGAAAGCTTTTCTGTTATTGAAATGTAGAGAATACTTAACTAGATAATGTATAAGCCTTGGGTATTGAAATGCATATGACAGTATGTGTAATAAAGGACAGGATTACATTATTTTAAGAAGCTCATTACACTTGGAGACTTCCAGACATCTCTGCAGGCTTTACCCATAAACTAAACAGAATGCCAGTCGTGTGGTCCATAACCTGTACAGTAATCCTTTTAAGCAATGTATCTTGAGCTTATTTCTTGTTTGCTTTTCATTTTTTACTTTGATCATGGTTTCCCCATGAAACAAGTAGATAGTTGTCAGGCAGCAGGTCTTTTTTTGGATAAGAAACATTTTTACAAGTGGGGGCATCAGAGATTTCTACCTTCAGCATGTTACTTGGTACTTTAATAAAGATGAATATAAATTATAATTAGAACTGCAGTGCATGAAGTGGTTTGAGTTGAGTGCTGCTTGTTTTTCTTATACTTGATTTTGACTGGCATTCCATTAATGTATTTAAAAAGTAATTTATTTTTTCATGCCTCACAACCTTTTTGTTTCCATCTAGATATTAATTAAGCTGTTATGCAGCCAATGCATTGAAATATTTTATTCTTCTACACTTCATTGTGTCTTGATTGGACTCTCATAATGACGGTTTGGCACCCAGGGCAGTGTATTTAGTTAGTTTTTGTGGTTTTGAGCATAACTCCTCCCCTTTCTAGTTGACCACACCCCTTCCCATTGACCCCACCCATTCAGCTGTCTCCTGCAGCCCCCCTTTGATTTGAAGTCACCAGCCGCCACTGCTGTAGTAGCATGCTATGTTGTTAAAAAAGGTGGAACTGTATATGTGGTCCTGCTCCCACTTCCTTAGTGACGTGTTTGCCAAACTCAGGGCCATAGCCACTCCTATAGTGATCCTAGTGCTCTGGCGATAGTAGTGCCCACTGCAGTGGAAAAAAATGTTCTTGAGGAGCAGGGAGAGGAGCCTACCCAGGTGGTCCACTTCCCCTGGTAAGGCCGTGTGGTCCTTCATGTAAGCTTCAGCCATGGCTGCAATGCAGAAGTCATGTGGGAGTTCCGTGTAAAGGGACTCCACATTGATGATGACCAGGATCCAGTCTCTGTCTATGGCTATGTCCTTGATCTTGTTAAGGAAGTCCATAGAGTCTAAAATAAAGGATCTGTTGTTTTATGCAAGAGGTTTTAGGTGGAAGTCCAGGTAGAGAGCTATGGTTTCTGTGACGGAACCTCCGCTGGCTGCTACAGGTCTCTATGGAGGGTCAGTCAGGTTTTTGTGTGGCTTTGGTATCCCAAAGAACTGGGGAATCCTCAGGTGGTGGATGGAGAAGGATTCTATGAGCCCTTCTTCAATTAGGTCCATATCCTCTAGCCTCAAGATTTCTGCTCTGATGTCCTCATAGGCTGTCAGCACTTGGTTGTGATCTACACTGTCATAATACCAGTGGTCGTTGAGCATACTGTGGAGTTTGTCATTGTAGGAGGTGGTTTCTGTCACTAGTATCCCTCCACCCTTGTCAGCCTTCATGACCGTCCTCGAAGGGACTGAGCTGAGTTGTCTGAGGGCTGCAAGTTCTTCCTTGTTGGTGTTAAAAATCCTTTTCTTCCTCTGTTTGCATAAGAGAGACCTGATCTCAAGTTCACACTTGTCCTGAAAAGCTTGTATGACCGGGTTGGGAGGGGGGCAGAAGTTGTTTGGTTTTTTGAATTTAATAGTCAGAACAGTCTGGTGGTCCTGAGGCTGGTCTTTTTTACCATGTTGGTAGAAATATAGCTTTAGCTGAAGTTTCCTCGTGAAGAGTTGTAGGTCTTATATCGTTTTTGGGAGACTGGACCAACCCTGAGGGACGAAAGTGAGGCCTTTTTGCAGAACCTGTAGCTCTAATTGGGAGAGCGGTGTTCTGGAGTGGTTCCATATCATGGAGGTTTTGAGACCTGGCCTCTGTGTCTTCTCTTTTCCTTCAGGGTGGGTGGTTGCCCAAGAAATTTCAAGTCCCTCTTGCCTTACCAGTTGTGGTTCCTCCTCCCCGGTTGATACTGTGGGGAGTGTAGGTGTGGTGGGGCGCAGACATCTATCAAATGGGTCAATTGAGGTGGGGTCTCTGGGTCCCTGTGGGTCGTCTTGATGCTCATCCCGAGGGAGGGCCTGGCTGTCTTGGTAAGGCCTGAAGCTTGTATCTGTGGAGTTACCAGCATTCCCAGGGAAGTGGTCTGGTCCCTGTGGAGCAGGGGTCCAGGGTCCAGGGTGTCTGGGGCCCTCCGAAAATCCCATTGGTGTAGGTCCTGAGAAGGACCTGGGTTGGCCAGCAGGCCCTGAGAAGGGCCAGGGCCTAACGGTGTGGTGTTGGTACTTAGCGTGACCCCTATAGAGTTCCGGCTTTCCGATGGACCGACTTGGTCTAATGTAAGAGAGCATTCCTTGTTGGAGAGGGCCATGTCCCTTCTCAGTTTTTTGAGCCTCCTTTCCTTCATTTTGCCCTCAAAGTTGGTGAGCCTGTCCTTTATCATAAGAAAGTGCTTGTCAAAGAAGGGGGACTGTTTGCAGGTGGCATCAATGGTCTCCAGGGTGGAGGAAAGTCTCTCTCTGTGCCTCCAGTTGTGCTCAAGGAGCAGGTTGAGCAGTAGTGTGCTAGTATCCTCTAGGGTTTTGTACAAGTCCTGAATCACTTGTGTGTCAGAAACTCTGAAAAAAGGCTTCTTGTAGATGGTGAGGCCTTTTGGAGTGAGGTTAAACTGTATGCACGATGCGAGATAAAAATGTTCCCATTTAACACAGATAAGGCTTTTTAGGGTGTCCTCTAGTTGCCAGATGTGGTCCGATGAAGACTCAGTTTCTGGGTTGTTCTGCGTTGGGTGTTCTAGTTCAATGTTGATGTCTTGGGGTGTCAATAGGTCTTGTAACCACCTGGTGTCCATGGCTGTGTGAGTCCTCAGACAAAAATTAGACCAAGGTATGGGTGCTCTTGGTGAAAAATGTCCAGCAGGAAAATGATTGAGTTTGGAATCCCTCTGAATATTACTTAGGTTGGACCATCTGTGATGTTTCACTCCACCATGGTCAACCAGAAGGTCATACTCATATTTGGTGTGGTGTAGGCCCCTTAGGGCCTAAGTAACATCCCTACCACCAGAGAGCTATAGCTCATCATTACTACCTCACTCTCCTAGCCTAGTTAGTGCAGAGTCAGTGTTTCTAACAACAACATCCCTAATGATTGAGAGCAGGGCTGGAGGGCCTAAAAGATTCAGGCTTGTGGCTAGGGTGATCCATGATAATACCAAACAAAAAGACTGGATGACCAGTGGATATAGAATAAAGCCAAAAACTGAAATACCACTTGCAATGTAGTGGCCCCAATATAAAAAAAACTGCATTAACATTAAAAATCTTTTTATTTGAATTCTTTCTTCAAAACGACTTCTTCAGAAAACAACACATTCACCCTAAAAACACAGTATTGAAAGAACATACAAACCAATGAAAACTCAAGCTCAACTACACATTAATCATGTATTAAAGTGAACATACAGACAATTGAACAGCAATTAACAACCACAATGTTAAAAGATATTCTTACCCCCTGAATAAAATGTATGTATGTTCTAAATATTTACTAAAATCTTTCCTTGTTAAGCTTCAGTCTTTTGCCTTTTAAAAAACATTTTATTTTATTTATTTTTTTATTTCCAGTTTGATTACCAGGGAAGTCCACTGGGTCCAGAAGACCTGTTTTCAGTGGAGGCCTGGGGAGAAAATCTCCAAGATAAAGAAATGCAAAAAAGAAAAAATATACAAAAACAAGCAAATACAAATAAAGTAGTAATATACAAGAAACATAGTATAGTAATAGGTTACAATTATGTACATTCAGTGTCATGCATATTCAGCAGGAATCAATTGTATAGGTTACAACTTATGTACATTCAGTGTTAGGCATATTCAGTAGGAATCAATGTGAATTGTTATTAATGAATTTTACAATATATTTTCATTTGAGCAAGCCACTTGTGGTTAGGGAAACACCTTAACATACATACATATTAATAATAGTGATAACACCTTACTTGTGCTCATGTAAAATAAGAAGCTATTTACAAAGTTGAACTAGGGTGCTGTTTAGCTCTAAGAGATCAGAGCTTAGATTGACTTGGATGAAGTAGCTATGGGTAATAGAGAGCTAAGAAACCTGGGAGGAAAAACCTGTTGGGGGCATGTTCTAAGAATTAGGTTGGGTGAAAGCAGGTGCATTTCCATTTGGTGGACAGGTATTTGAAGAATAGAGATTTGAAGTTTTCTGAGTTAGTTGTAGTTCGTAGCATGGCAGGGAGAGAATTCCATTTCTTGCCTAGTGAGAAAGATAGGAGAAGTTGGCCGGCAGGACGTTTAGGTTTGTGGATAGAGATTAAGTGTTGGTGTTCAGATCTGAGTGCTCTGTTGGGGGTGTAAAGGGGGAGGATATTGGTTAGGGCTGGACATTTAGTTGGGTGAAATATACGTCTGTGGGCAGTGGCGAGTTGGAGGTAATCCAGGTAGTTTCTAAGTTCTAGCTAGTTCAATGATTGTAGAGTAAGGCTGCGATGGGTGGAATTTTTAGATTTGGTAGCACATTTGGGGATCTTATTGTAGCAGTTTTCTAGTTTGGAAGTGAGGGAGGAAGACAGGTTAGTTAGGAGAGGGACTCCATATAATAAGGATGGAAGAAGATAAGTGGTGGCCAGAGTATGCCTAGTGGAGTTGGATAGAAAGAGATTGTTTCTGTACAGCATACCTAGCTTTTTGTATATTTTCTTAATATTTTGTTGAATGTGGATATCAAACTTGAGGTGTTCATCAATGGTGATAGCAAGGAGTTTAGCAGAAGGGACCACTTCTATGGGCGAGTTGGATTCAGTAAGGACTTTGAAAGCATTTTTGTCATAGGAGAACGCCTTTGAAGGAGGGAATAGTAGGATGTTTGATTTATTTGCATTGAGGGAAAGGTGGTTTTGTTCCATCCAATTTTCAGTGGTTGTAAAAGCAGTTTGGGTTTTGGTCAGCAGTTCAGAGGGGTTTAAAGCAGAGCAGACTAAAGTTGAATAGTCTGTGTATTGAATGATTTTAGAATCAGGTAACAAGCGAACAAAGCTCCAGTCCACCAAGAACACAAGCCCAAAAGTTCCTTAACGCGTTTTTTATTATTTTGCACAAGTAAGAGCAGCGTTTTCGCCACAGACACAGTGTAGCTTCTTCAGAGGATTTTTTTAAAAAATGCAAAAAGTACTCGCTTTTTATATAGGAGTTACTAATTGCTTAATTAAAAAAGACAGACTAAATAACCTCGCCTGCTGTTACATTTACACCTTAAAAGGGCATTCAAAATACAAATAACAATAGCTTTTCAAATTAGAGGCATATGCTATACACATTAAGCAAGATAAAACAGCCGGATCTTTAAACAAATCAAATGCAAAATGTATATATGTGTAAATAATTAAAACAAAAATGGCAATATAATAGCAATATGTCGAATAAATTAAAAATATATAAGAGTATTTAAGAAATTATACAATTCACTCTAGTAAACTCCAAACAGAGAAGAAACCATTCATGGTACAAAAAATCTAATAAACTAAGAAGTGCAGCAATACTGACTACATGGGCTTACTCTGCCTGGAATGCTGTCTTTTAATGTAACTAGCTAACTAGTTGGTATACATGTACATACATCCTAAAATTAGAGTGTATATGTACTAAATTAGCGCAATGTGGCTTATATAGGCAATATGAAATAGTAAGCAGCACTGACAATACCAAGTGCTAAAAAAGCCAAAAAGTTAAACATCCAATAAAAGGAATTCTCAAAGTACTGAGTATCATCTCAAATATGCTTTATACTTTAACACTGGGGCTATATTACAACTTTCATTTAGCCCCGGTGTATTAAATGAGTCTAGTTTTAACTGCCACAACAATTCACGTATTTCAAGTATAATAGAAGTAGGACCACCCCTAATAGAAGGAGCCACATGGTCAATACCCATAAACAAAAATGCATGGTGGACTGGAGCTTTGTTCGCTTGTTTGTCTCCTGATTCCTTGGTATCTTGTTAGAATCAGGTAAGGCAGTGTGAAAGTTGTTGATGAAAATATTAAATAGCATAGGCCCAAGTATAGATCCCTGTGGTACGCCAGTAGGGGTAGGCAGGAAAGTAGAGGTGGAGTTCTTCCATTTAACTGCCTGTGATCTTTCTGACAGATAACTAGAGAACGAAGATATAGTATTTGGAGAGAGATGAAGGTTTGGGAGATGATGGAGAAGGTGATTGCGGGAAACAGTATTGAAGGCTTTAGAAAGATCAAGTAAAACTGTGGAAACTAGGTGTCCAGAATCATGGGCTTGGTCAACAGTATCAAGGAAAGAGAGAAGAGCGGTTATAGTACTATGTCTTGGGCGGAAGCTATGCTGGGTGGGTGTCAGGAGATGGTTGTGGGTCAGGAAGGGCATCAGTTGGGAGTGGATGCATTTTTCTAGGATTTTGGAAATTGGCGAGAGGAGAGCAATAGGACGGAAGTTAGAGATACTGTTGTTTATGCCTCCTTTGTGAAGAGGAAGAATGTATGCTGAGCACCAGAGTTTAAGGACGTAAGATTCATTTATGGATCTGTTAATTAGGATGCTGATTGGGAGAGCAATGCCATCAGCTGCACATTTTAGGAAGGAAGAGGGAATATTGTCTGGAGCATTGATGCAGGGTTTGAGTTTGGACAGAAGTCTTTCTATAGAGTTTGTGGAGACAGGTTTGAGCTCGAACATAAGGGGAGGGTTGTTGGTGGAGTTAGATGGAGAGAAAAGAGATATTGGAAGGTTATTGTTGGGGAAGGTTTTGGTCAAGTCAGAAATAGTTTCTGTGAACAATGTGTTGAATTCTGATTCTAGGTCAAGGTTGGATTTGCTTGGGTCTGGACAAGGGTTATTTCTGGAGCCTGGATTGAACTGTTTTGGGGTTTTGTTGTTGTTTGATTGGAGGCTAATATAATAGGATTTTTTGTCCTTAGTGATTAGCTGTTTAACAAGGTTGCAGAGCTGTTTGTATTGGGCAATTTATTGTTCTGGTAAAGCTTCCATAATTTGTCTCTTTGGAGCATTATTTGTTTTGTATCTTTGGATAGCCATGGAGCTGTGTTAGTTCTTATCCTTTTGTTTTTTAGAGGTGCTAGGGAGTTTAGAGTGTCTAAGAAAATAGAGTTGAAGTAGGCTACAGCATTGTCAAGAGGAAGGGTGTATAGTTTTTGCCAGTTCATTTGTTTGAGAATATTTGAGAAGGCTGTGGGGTTGAAGTAGTTGAAGCGAGTAAGGATGTATTGGTGTTGGTGTGGTGTGGAGCTGGAGGAATGATGGATGAAAGCTGGGAGGTGGTCACTAATGGTGTCAGGAATAATGCCAGAGTTGGTTATTTTGTTTGGATGGGAGACTAGGATCCAATCAATAGTGGATCCAATCAATAGTGGATCCAGGGGGATTTGTTTTGTTGGGTCTGGTGATGGATAGGATAGTCTGAGTAAAGTTATAGAGGTTTATGGAAAGTGACGGAGAGGGAGTATTGAATTTGTTCCAGTCTATATTAACATCCCCAAGAATATAAGTTTTGTGGTTAATTTTTGTAGAAGCCCATAGGAGAATATTCTCGAGGTCAGGAATATTGTTACCAGGGGAAATATATAGGGCAATGATGCAGATATTCTTGTGTTCATCTAGTTTTAGAAGTCCAACTGTAAGTTCAGTGTTTTTGAATTGTGGAATTGGAATTTGGAGGGAGATTATGGTAAGAAGGTTGGAGTAAATTAAGGCAGTGCCACCACCATTTCTGTTTAGTCGGTCATTTCTAAGGGTGTGAAATCCTGGGGGTTGAATTTCAGAGTTGGGGATATAGGGTTTGAGCCATGTTTTGGAGATGGCTAAGATGTCTGGTTGGTTATGGCTTAGCCAAGCGTGAAATTGGTGTAGTTTATTTTTAAGGCACTGGGCATTGATAGTAAACATTTTAAGAGTATTGTGAGGGGAGGAGGGAGATAAGGGGAAGGTATTCTTAACTAGGGGACTAGAACCAGGGTTAGGATGGATATCTCTGGCTAAAATTAGGTTATTGCAGGTAGTAGCATTTGGCCATTTAGGTTTGCTCAGTATGAAGTAAGGTAGATCAAGGCTTAGTTTTGGGGTCAGTAACTTAGCTGAGGTGGATAAGATTTTTGGGTGGAAAAGGAGCAGTGGGTTAGGCTGAATGAGAGAAGAGGAGATAGAGTAGAAGTGTGAGTAAGGTTGTGGGCGAGGTTGGGCAAGTGTGCTAGTTATTGGAGCAAATATAGGACAGGAATTGGAAGAGTATGAGCTGGCATAGCATAGTGGAACTAGGAACTAAGAACTCATGATTTAGTGAGTTTATTACTCAATACTTTACCAGAAAACTACACATTTTATGAGTATAGAATCTGGACAGTTGAGAGGTATGCTACTGTTCTTTAAGACAACTGATACACAGACTGGGCTGTGAATCCAAAGAAAAGAGATTGAAAAGTGTAATAATCTTAGCCTTAAACCATGCACAGAACCAAGAACTTCAGACATAGCTGAAGGAACGAATCATCTTAACTTGTATGTAAACTTTTGGCTACTTTAAGGAATCTTGATCCCATGAAATGCAAGATATGTGAAATAATTGCATCTTTTAGGCTGAAAAAGTAGGAGTTTTGAGTAAAGGATTTTGTGTCCTATCCTGCTATTTTGCCTTTAAAACCTATACGGAGTAATGGCCACAGTGAAAAAAGCCATCACTTTCATTACTTACACGATTGTTTTATCTCAGAGTTGAATACTAAATTAGACTTGGGAAGTAAACTGTTTGATTTGATTGTTGTAGAGAATGACACATCCACATCCAAACAATGTGATAAAAATATGTTACCTTGACTTTCATTTAAAAGATAACACTGCTTTCCTGATAAAAACACCTGCTAATAAGTTATGGGAAGTGGAAAAATGAGTTGCCATAACTGAAGGATATATACTCTGAAGCCCATTCTGAGATTTAAGTAATGTATCACCTAACTGAGGTGCAAAGATAGAAACTGCCCTGGAAAACTGTCATTGTTCTATATACTGATTTCATCACCATCAAGATGATGGGATGGACTACTTAAGATGATTTATCACCACGAAGTGACAGCATCTTCTGGAAAAATAATGAAAGCATAATGACTTCAACAGAATTTCTCTTCCACATACTGAAGAAAATAGTGTCTCTAAAATCGCAGCACCAAAAATATTTTTCAGGATGCTTTGTCTGTTTCATTGCATACTGTTTCTGATTTCCAAATAATCTTGATATATCTAAATAAAAGCATCCTAATATTCTGTTACATATTAAGAGAGGAACTTACCTCAGTTTTCAACAATGCATTGTCATAACTCCCCTAAAGGTAACAAGTGATGACTCAAAAATCTGATGACATAATACTGGAACACGTAGGTGAAGTATATATTAAATAAAATGCACTTGAGTTCCTGCTGCACAGCTGACTTCTACTGATTTGAAGCTATGCGACAATGCATTTTTAAGGTTCATGAGCAATGTATTCGAAAGACACTTTAACCTGTTATTGTGTAGTTATAATCATAATCAGTTTAGTGTCACAGAAAAAGTGGACAAAAGAAATGCTACACCATTTCTGAAAAGAAATGATATCTAAATCATATACAAATATTAGAGCATAGGCTCTTACTTTAGCCAGTGTGTGCTGAAACTAAGGAAATCTATGTGTATTTTATATATATCTATATCTACCTATATATATATTTTATATATATATATATATATATATATATATATATATATATATATATATGTATATCTACACACACACACACACACACACACACACATATATATATATATATATATATATATATATATATATATATATTAAACCACAATTAACTAATAATCTAGAGCCTCTTTACTGTATTGATGATTAAAAAACATTAACCACTAAAGCCAATAATTGTTAAAATTTAACTCTAGGCTGTGCCTTGTAATACTTTAAATTCTGCCAAACCACAAGATACTAAGAGCTTTGTATCTGGGAACTTCATTGTCCCATACATGAATTTTTGACAGTAAAGTTAGCACATTCATAAAGAAAGTGATCACTTTTTGAACTCGAGGAGAAAATTATATTTCACTGACACCAGACAGACCTTCCCCATTACTGAGCATACAAGATGAAGAAGGAATTTAAGTTCTAATTTTCACTTCTTGAACCTTTTGCATGCATGTAGTTTGGTTTATGATACCATGTTCTTTTACCCATATACTGACATTGGACCAAATAAGGTACTGATCTGAGTCCCTAGGTACAAGAATATGACTTTTTCTGCACAAGAACATGAAGACCCTCCAAAGATCCCATGGACAATAAGCATACCCTCTCAACCTGGAAACATCAAAAATCTGGACAAGGCCCATGAAAAATAGTACAAATCTGTACACTGCTTAATGCAAAATTTGCATGCATAATTACATAACCCTGCCCACTCCAATGGAATTGTGGGATACCAACTTTCAAACGCAAACTGAAGAACAGACAACCAAAATATGGTACCAGAGTCCCCATGCAGCCATTCCAATATCCCATTACCTGGCTACTTCGCCCAATTTACCATAAACACTAATGTGTGCATACTGCTTTACTTCTACAATGATTTGGATTTTATTTTTACATTTTATAGCACAATGCACAAACACTAATATATATCTGCTAAACAAAGCAATACTGTCTCACAACTAAAATAGACTTTGCATTAAAACTTCTCTGCCCTTGAAACTCACATTCATTGAAACAGCATTGAAACCCACACCACATCCAAAGAACATTTATCTGGCCAGTGGTGGATAAAGATTACCTTTGGGATGTTTTCAAATCATAGGCCCCTTGCACACACAAGAAACATACATGCATTCTTTGATACACTTTCCTGACTTTATTAAATTATATTATTTGTATAATACAGCACATCTGTTAGACTTAAGTTAGAGTGCATTTTAAATTTATTGTTTGAACATTTTTCCAGTAGGCAATGAAACAAATTGCGTCTACCAATGACAACAAAACTGGCCAATTCAGAACATTTCCATCATAAAAGTCTACTTCCACACACATACACATACACACTATATATATAGTTCATTAGCACTTAAAGAGTTGCACCCTATACCTTACAACTTCTATATGAAGGTCTAGCAGCTTATGCAGTCTGGCAGTTAGAATACAAGAGTATAATTCTGAGTTGTTAATGGTGTTCCTGCACTAAGGGTTCAGGGTTTGATTCCTTTTATATTTGTTTGCCTGCACTGTGAATCTGATGAAG
Organism: Protopterus annectens; assembly: GCF_019279795.1. Classification (NCBI taxonomy): domain Eukaryota; kingdom Metazoa; phylum Chordata; order Ceratodontiformes; family Protopteridae; genus Protopterus; species Protopterus annectens. The sequence goes on from NC_056725.1 coordinate 886,297,569, forward strand.
TTACTCAACTGGACAGTGCACCTGATTTGCTCCTATAAAGGGACAGCTGAGTCCAATGGGCTAACCCAGTCAATAAATAGATAAAAAAAAAATATACACTTCTTATTTATTTGTTTTACATTTGTTAACCGGGGGTGTCTGACTGAGCCAAAAAGGCCCTTTTTCAGCAGAGGCCTGAGGAGAAAAGCTCCACAAAGAAAAATTAGACACATTTAGTTATTTAGACATGATCAGTATACACACAAATTACAAGAGACATGTTTTTTACAGTGGTATGCAGAACATAAACAGTTACAGTAGAGCGAACAAACAAAAAAATTAATTTTAAAAGTAAAGGTAATTAATAGATTTGTGGTGTACAGCTGACATTTGGAACATAGGTAGAATACATACATAGTACACAGGTACAGTACATACATTGTAGATTAGCCAGTGTTTGTGAGTAAGATTGAAAACTATTATCAAGTGCTCTAGATTTAGTGTGTATATGTTATCCGCTTTCACTAGCCTGGGGAGCAATCGTGGCACTGCCAACTTTGCTTGAGATGTTGCCTGATGAGGTCTTTAAAGGAGGCTTTGGATGATGTGTTTTCAATGCTAGTAGGGACAGAGTTCCATTTTTTAGCCACTGAACTACTATATAGTGCATCTGCAAAGCTATTGTAGCTGTTGGTGACTTCTAGTAGTAGTTTGCTTGATGATCTAAGAGGCCTTTTGGCTAAGTGATGATGTACTAGTTTTTTTGAGGACAGGACACTTACTGGTGAGGTAATATATAGAATGACAGAGGCAGAGCTGATTGTAGGTTAGGAGGTTGGGCAGTTCAAACCAGTGGAGCTGTCTCAAAGCAGTACAGTGATGAGTTCTATATGAGCAATTTGCAGCAAAGTGGGCAATTCTGTTCTAGCAGGCTTCCATTTTGCTTAGTTCAGTTTTGTTGAGATTAGTCAGAATGGGAGATGCATAGAGTAGGGTGGATGAAAGTTGGGAGCAAGCAATGGCTGATCTTGTGTTATTGGTAAGAAATGGTTTGATACGGTAGAGTGACCCCAGTTTGGCATGTACTTACTCTGTGAAGCATTTTTCTATAATCCCCATTTAATATTATTGCAAACCAAGGGATGTGGAGTTTTTATTGATGCATTAATTCACTAATTTAAAATGATCTTGGAAGGCTCACCTTTTATTTTGCTCATATTTCTTGAAAGATTTACTATTGTTAGTACTGATTCTAAACTGTAATGTTAATGTTTGTTCTAGGCAATCCCTTCGCTCCATGATCTTTTTGTACTTTTTTCTGGAATAAATATCTCAGAGGTGGCCAGAAGTAGTTGTATTATTTTATATGGCCAAACCAAATTTTCTCTCGGCTTTACTACTAATCTCTGGTAAACAATATGATGGTACATCATGGTATGGTGTAGACAAATTCAAATTTTACTACTGGTGGGAAGAATTATTTGGTCACAAGTGCAGAGCTTACCCCCCTGCCTACAGCGTTTAGGTAAGTATAGTTTTTTATTTTTATTTTCGAAATTTCAAACATTGCTCATATGGTGTCGACCATATGGTGTTCGATGTTTGAAACTTTTGAAAATATAATATAAACCCTATATAAATGATTCTGTGAAGAGGATTAATTTGCTCTCTCTTTGGTTGAATTGACTTCTACCATCTGTATGTGGAGCAAAAAATATCTAAACATTTTGCCTCTTTTAAATTGCGATTTATCAGGAAAAGGACATTGGACTGCTGACTCAGCTACTGAAAGCAAATGCTCTGTATTAAATCATCAAACACCCATCTTGTTGAACTTTGCTGGTGATCACAGATACCAGTTACTGAGCAGGACCATTTTACTGTTTGCTTGTGCAGTGAAGATAGTGCAGAATAGAGAAGAAGAAACAGGTGGTAACTGTTTAATTTATGTTTATTCAATGTAAGAGAGTTAGTATACACACACACACACACACACACACACACACACACACACACATATACACACATATACACACACACACACACACACACACACACACACACACACACACACATATACACACACACACACACACACACACACACACACACACACACACACACACACACATATACACACATATACACACACACACACACACACACACATATACACACATATACACACACACACACACACACATACACACACACACACACACACACACACACACACATATACACACATACACACACACACACACACACACACACACACACACACACACACACACACACACACACATATACACACATATACACACACACACACACACACACACACACACACACACACACACACACACACACACACACACACAAACCTTTGCATTTCTCATATTTATAGTTTCATTAAGACCAGGGAACTTTCCTGCATTTAACCTAACCTCCCATTCAGTTTCATAAATCTCCAACCCATTTTTATAACATCCCCCTTTCATATCATAAAGGACGTGTTCAATAACAGAAAATAAAAACTTTTTGTACTTATCATAGTAGTATGTTTATATAAAGCATTGTTTGCATCTTTTACTTTTATAGCACATATATGTTCTTTAATTCTTTTTTCTAGGTTGTGGGCTGTCATGCCAATATAAAAATGCTTGACAACCCGAGCACATCCCTTTGTATACTACCCTGTGGATTTATGTCTATATCTTTCTGAAACTTTAAAGTATTTAATATGATCTTGGGATATATAAGGACTATCATACATGAATCTGCAAACCTTGCAGGTTCCATACGTAAACATTCCTTTTTTCTTTTCAGTGAAGGGCAATGCAATTTTTGTGGCATCTTTCTGTAACATAGTCTTAAAACTATTATCTCTTCTGTATACAACAACAGGTTCTTTACCTATGGCCTTAAATACATCTTTGCCCCCTTCTAAAATTTTCCAGTTGTTCCAAATGACTTCCCTAATAATTTTACTGTCTATAGACATATCCAGCATAAAGGCTGAATTTGTTTTCAAACCTGATCCACCCCTAAGTTTGTCATTGTTTCCCCTAAAATGTTGTTTCCTCTTTCCCAAACAATATTGGTTTAAATAAGGTATCCCTTTTATTACTTACTTCAGCTGCCACTTCACAGAAATATACCTACTTTAATACTAACTTTCTTCAAATCCTAGACTCCCATGCACCTTATCGCTCCACTAGAATAACAACCAAATCTGCCCCCTGGCTCAGAAAATAAACTAGGCAGAAGATACTCCTCAGAAATAAAATCTGGGCTAAATGGAGATCTACCAAATGTCCAACAACCCACCTCCAATTTAAACAGCTAAGAAATGCCACCAAGAAGGATATTCTTAGAGACAAAAAAGATTTCTACCTACACCTTCAACAAACCAATCAAGAAACTCCACAAAAATTCTGGTCTGCGATAAACAAACTCCTTCAGCTAGGTCACACTACTACTCCAGACCCAACCGGTTTCAACAATAGCAACTCCAACCTGATCCCTGATGCCTTTAATAACTACTTTACAGAAGCCATTCAAACTCTGGCCAATTCTTTACCACCCATCACTGCGTCCCAACCAAATATCTGCAATACTTCATTACCTAACTTTCAAATACAACCTGTATCTACATCTCTCATCTGTAAGCTACTTCAAAAATTTAAACCTTGCACCCCTTCTGCTGATCGACTCCCATCTGAATACCTACAAATAGCTGCAAAAGCCATAGACTATCCCATTTCTATCCTTATTAACAGAACTATCTCTGAGGGCAAAATCCCTGCTCTATGGAAAATATCCCATATCATCCCTCTACATAAAGGAAGACCATCTACAGAGCTTTCTAACTTTTGCCCTATTGCTCTACTCTCCCCATTAGCTAAGATAACGGAAAAATGTATTCACAAACAACTACTTAACCACTTACTACAAAATAATCTACTGGCAAACTGCCAACATGGCTTTAGGCCATTGCAAAGCACATCGACTGCCCTCTTATCCTTTACCGACTCTATATATAAAAACCGCAACAATAACTCATTTTCCTCTGCACTATTTATTGACCTGTCAAAAGCCTTTGACATGGTAAACCATAGCCTACTGCTTGACAAACTAAAGGCTCACTCTCTTGATCCTCAAGCCATACAATGGTTTAGATCTTATCTGGAAAATAGACAGCAAGCAGTACTTTGGCAGAACAATCTGTTTTCACTACTCCCAGTTAATATTGGAGTACCCCAGGGCTCTATCCTAGGTCCCCTACTCTTTTCTTTATTTATTAACAATCTACACATGAACGTACCTCAAGCCACCTGCATTCAATACGCCGACGACTCCACCTTAATCTGTACAGCCAAGAATATAGCCACTCTCCACTCCCTTACCCAAACTGTTTTTCAAAATGTTGAAAACTGATTTATGCAACACTGCCTCCTCCTAAATCCCCCCCAAAAAAACTACTGCTTTTTACTCCTACTCATAAATCACCTAATCCTTTCTTCTCTATAACCTCCTACAATGGTACCAACATTATCCCAGATACTACAACCTGCCTACTAGGTGAAACTATTGATAATCGTCTCAACTATGATGAACACATAAACTCCACTATAAAGTCTGTTAACAGAAAACTTGGCACCCTCTATAGACTAAAACCCTTCCTCACCCCTTCTGCAAGGAAAACAATTGCTCAGACCCACCTCATTTCCACCCTTTTCTATGCCTCTGTTATATATACCACCTATCCAAAAACAACCTCTCTAAACTCTCCACCTGTTATAATAGCATAGCTAGATTCATCACAAGTTCGCCCTTTAAAACTCACCACTGCCTTAACCTCAAACAACTTGGATGGCTAGAACTGCAAAACCGTATACTCTTTCAACAATTACTTATTACGCAAAAGATTCTATACCACCCTAACAACACCCCTGTCCTGACTAATCTAATTACTCCTCATACTAATCTAGCTACACTACGCTCTGCTAACAAGCTTCTAGTTTTATCAAATAAAGCTAACAACAAAGCCGGGGATTCACTTTTCTCAAACACTGCAGGAAAATTCTGGAATCAGCTTCCTGCTGAATTATCTACCTTCGCTTCTACTTCTCTTTTTAAAAAACATCTTAAAGAACACCTGAAAACTTACTGGCTTTGTCCATGTACTAACCCACACTGACATCTTTTTTTCACTTTATATTCTTAACCCTATCCCTACTCCTGTAACCTTTGCCTTCAATTCTACTTACAACTCCTACTCTGTAATATGAGAATAACATATATATTATTTCCCTTATCTAAGACTTGCTCATACCTTCTAGTGTGATTTGTAGAATTGTTTAGTTTAATTTTTACTAAAATTATTTAATATACAAATGTATTATTACAGCTGTTCACTAGACCAATACTACCTCTGTATTGTGATTCTTACTGGTTCTATACATTGTTAACTTTGTCATTATTCGTGTTTGGAGCTTTTCTCCCCGGGCCTCTACTGAAAATGGACATATATCCAGCTAGACTAGCCCGGTCAACAAATGTAAAATAAATAAATAAATAATTTGTGGTTATAGCCTCTCTGATTAAATATAGAAATACTAGTTAATATCTCTTTTTTTGTATTTGTTGTCATTAGTTGTCATCTGGGAGGCCCTTTGCCCTCTTGGAATATTTTTCTTCATAAAGTAAGGATGGCTGGTTTTAAAATATAAGTAGTTGTTGGAAAATGCGTCTTTTCTATAAATGCTGCCATTTTCATTTTATTTAAATTCCAGCTTAAGATCGTATCTAAAAGTAAATATTTAATAACACTTTGCTTAAAATTAATTCAAAATATTCTGAGATCTCATTTAATTGTTCTACAAATCTGACACTTTCTTCCTGAGTAACTTCCATTATGAAAAATAGGTCATTGACAAACCTTTTGTAAAATATTATTTTGTCAAAGAACACACTAGTGATCAGCACATTGGTTTCCCACCACCTTAATACAAGGTTTGCAAAGCCAGGGCCACTGCTGACCACACTGCAACAACACCTTTAACCTGTTTATAGTAATTTTTGTTAAACAGGAAAAAATGTTTTCCAACAACATTTCCATATGTAAACAATATAAAAAAAATATATCATTGGAAAAATTAGCATTGTTGATCAGAAGCATTTTAAGGCTATCATCTCCTTTATCCTGTGGGATGCTGGTAAATAGCAAACATACATCAATCGCAGCCATAGTAATAGTAGTATGGTTGTAATTATAGGTTTTATGAAATTGACATAACTTGTCCAAAAATCCGAAGAATCTCTTATATATGATGTCAATTTCTGTAGTAAAGAATTTAGAATAGTGTCAAGAAACAAAGATATTCCTTCTGAAACATTGTTGGTGGCTTAAACAATTGGCTGGCCTAAAAGGTGGTTTTCCTGATTTTGTGGATCTTGGGGGATGCCAAATAAAGCACCAACTTTCAGATTATCTACTTTTACAAAATTGTAAATTACAAAACTTACATCATTATTCATTACCGTTCATATAGTGCAGAATAAATCCTCTGTAGCTACCATATATAGCACCTACAGTAACTTCACCATATTCATTTGTGTTGTTTAACATCTGATTCATGGTATCAATATAAGTATCATTGTCCATTACCACCAACTCCACCCCCTTTATCATCTTACATGAACCTGAGAGTATGCTGGTTCCTAAGTTGGTTAAAGGCTATTTTCTCTTCAGGGGACATGTTAGAATAAATAAATTGCAGCTCTGTGCTGCTGTTTAGTGATGTAATGTAAAAGAGAGGCTCCTTTCATTCTGATTAAATATTTGCTTCTCTCACAGGTAGAATCAGTATGTAAGGGCAGAGGATTGAGATTTTCAGCTGTTAGCAAGCTACTTCATGAAGTCAAGAGTACAAGATTTGATCCCTTCTACTGGCATTTGTCTACTGTCTGACTCTGAGCATGTCACTTAAACACACAATCCACCTGGGTTACTTCTAAAAATGGTGACTTTGTCCAGTTGGCTTAGCCAGTTAGCAAAGTGATGAAAAAATCAAAACAAAAACTATGCCATAAGCAACGGGTCATCAATAAACACATGGCAGTTGCTAAACTGCCTCAAACAAGTAAGTGAAATTAAGCTGGTGAAAGAAGTAGAAAGAGTAGGCTGTGACTTCATAGGGTCTCCTTATTTATTTAAGTGTTAGATATTGAGTTAAATTACATGTAATTAAACAGAAGATTGTTTGAATTAGATAATATTAAATTTAATAAAATTAAATTAATGTCAAGTGGTATATTAGATTAAATTTAATTGCAAGGAGGAAATGCATCTAATGATGATAAACGTGCCTAAGGGAGGTGAGTGTATCAAAAATTCCAGCTAGCAATGGTATCCAAAGGAAAAATTCAAACTCTAAGATGTTAATGATAGCACACCTCAGAGACAGCAAGAGCCTTTGGCTCATAATGATCAAAAATAAAAAATAAATAACACTAAACCGAGTAAGCAAAATTTATTAATGGATTATCAAGAAGGATATTACAGAAGTGGTACTAAATGGATCAAACACAATATTTTATTATACTGCAAATCCACTTATGCAAAACAAATACTGTTGGGAAAGACTTGTATGCAGTTTTCTAATTCATACAATTCAGCAACAACAAACAAAACATTACCAAAATACGAAAATAAAAAGAAATAACACATAACTCTACAGTTAGCAAACAGTATTAACATATTAGATCCTCATCAACTAATTCAGACAAAAATGTAATGTGGTACAGGGAGTACCAGCTATGCAGAAAGATTTCAAGTGGTCATCAAGGCTGACAGTAAGACTACACTAGGTTTCCTACAATTGTATAAGCTTCAACAGAAAACATTTTTAGTCAGGAAATTTCCAGTCCTAATTTCCCTTTTTTTCAGTGTCAGGCACCAAGACTATTTGATATTTTTCTGCATCCATCCCTATTAGCTCCTTGTGTTCATATCAGTTGGGTCACACTGTCTTGAGGTTATATAGAGCCTTGTTATTACCCAGAAGTATTACCCCCTCACAAAATAATCAGAGGCATGAAACATGTTAGACAAATTCCCTAAGATTCAAACTCTGGAGAGCACTTTAAGCTCAACCCAAAGGCCCTATATATTAACACTCTGGCCACCTGAAATATCTACAAGATTGCCAGGCAACCCAATACTTGTGACTATTGTCCATCACTGACTGTTGTAACCACTTCATTAAGTATGACCGCAGATTACTTATTACAGTTATGCTGAGGCATGCCATCATCTCTGAAGACTAATTTGTGCTGGTGTTCCTTTAGCAAGGGACTTTGTTTAAGTACCTTACATGGTAGCACCATAGCTCAGTTGTTTCATCCCTATACCAAGTTAGTCCTCTCTCTCTCTATGAAACTCACTACATGTTCACATTGGTGCTACCTAACTTTATACAGTGCATTTTAGACAGAATGGCATACAACAGTAAAGCATGCACCACTTGTCTATGTCTATTAGGGGTGTACTCTTGCTAATTAAACCAGAAGTGAAGGAAGTTCATAGGTTCATAGGTAGGTACTAGGCTATTGGCCCTGGAGCCTATACAAGCCCAGCCAAAAAAAGGTACCCTGGCTTTTGCCACCCAAGAAAATTATTTTCCTGTGCTACTGTTGAGCAGAGCCATAGAGGTGATCCCCGTGATGAATTTCCTATTTCTCATCCAATCATCAAGATTTTTTCTTGAAGAGTGCTAATGAGGAGCTTTGTTTGATATAGATAGGTAGTTTATTCCAGAGTATGGGGACAGGAATCTATCCCTCTGGCATGTTCTGTTTATTGTGGTGACAAGGTTTAGGTCCCTAGAGCGTGTAGTTCGGAGGGATTGGGATTTCTTTAAGTGGAGCATGTCCAACAGCTCTGGGTTTGACATAGCTTTGTATGTTAGGCAGAGATCACCTCTGAGTGGGCGATATGCGACGGAGTAAAGCTGGAGTTTTTGAGACAGTCTGCGTGGGGCATCTGTTTGAGGCCGGTAATCTTCTTTGTGAGGTATTTCTGCGGCCTTTCCATTTGTTGTAGGTGTCTTGTGAGATACATACCAAAAGGGGCGTTGTACTCTATAATGGGTCTAATGAGTGATGAGTAGAGGGGAACAATGACCTCTTTTTTTCTCAATGAGAAACCTTTTGTGATGAGGTGTGCCATGTAGAAGGATTTCCTGACTACTGTGGCAATGTAATTATCAAAGGAGAGACTACTGTCCACCTGTGTCCCAAGGTCTCTTATCACACTTTCGGTGTTAAGTATACTACCACCTATGTTGTAGTTCATGGGCACAGAGTTTTTACCAAAGGGGATGACAATGCACATTTTGGCATTGAGCTTGAGGCCATGGCTTTGACATCAGGCATCTGTCTCAGTGAGGCCCTTTTGTAGGGTATCCACATCGTTAGGAGATTCGATTATGGCTCCTAGTTTGCAGTCATCAGTGAACTTTGTTAGCCAAAGACCTTCTGTGTTAGCCTGTACTTCAGAGAAGTAGATACCAAACAGGAGAAGACCCAGGACTGAACCCTGTGTTACTCCACTTGTCACTGGTCTAAAGTCAGATTTGGAGTCTGCTACTTTCACAGTGTGGGTTCTGTCAGTGAGCCAGTTGGCAACCCATCTTGTGACATAGGGATTTATACCTAGTTTAGTGCGTTTATCTATAATTCCAGAGTAGGGGATGGTGTCGAAAGCCTTGGCAAGATCTAGATAGGCTGTGTGAACCTCCTTACCCTTGTCTACATCTTTGGTGACTGCTTCAAAGAAGTCTATCAGGTTTAGGAGACATGATCTGCCTTTTACAAACCCAAACTGGGTGGGGTCCAGAGTTTGGAGATTACCATTGTCTTTGTTTATATGTTCCATGATGATACATTCCATGGCCTTGCAGACCAGGCTCATCAGGCTAATGGGGCGGTAGTTCCTGGGGTCCGTGGTGGCTCCCCCCTTGTGGAGTGGGATAACCGTCGCTGTGCGCCATTCAGCAGGCACAAAGCCTGAGGTGAGACTATGATTGAACACGGTACTTAGGTGGGGTGCCAGTTCATTCTGTAGTTCATGTAGAACGCAGCCTGGGATGTTGTCTGGTCCCATGGATTATGTGTTCTTGGCTTTGGAGAGTGTGCAGCCATGATTACAGGAACTTTGCATTCTTCCGGTATAGAGATGGGCTCTTTAGGGGGTGACAGAGGGTAAAGTTAGCACTGAACCTATCTGCCAGGATGTTGGCAATATCAGTTGGGTCTGTATATTTAGTGCCATTGTGCTGTAACTCAGAGCAGATCTGAGTGTTGCCATTGAGATTCTTGACATAGCTATAGAATGCTTTGTGATTGTCTTTAGAATCAGTGGCGATTTTGTTTTTGTAACTAGCTTTGGAGGATTTTATCAGGGATCGCAGCTTCTTACTGAGGCTGACCAGGGAGCTCCTCCACTCATGGCATTTTACTCTCTTTTACAACAGTTTCTTCCTTCTGTTGTACAGTTTGTTTATGGCAGGGGACTACCAGATTGGCTTCCTTTTTTTGGAGGGTAGCATCTTGGTTCTGTTTGGGATAGCACAATCCATGCACAGAGTTCACAGAGATAATTTCCTTTAAAGTGATAATACTAAGAGTGTGAATGGAGACCGAGACCTGCTTATCAGCCGCTATTTCCAGATAGTCCTTAAGTGAATGTATTCACACTCTGATCCATGACTACCAGTTTAGACATTCAACCCTCCATCTGCAACTTGTGGCGTTTTTACAGAGCTACTGTAATGTCACATATGAGCTTACATGACATCACTCTATAGAAGGATTGCTTGGCTTCATGCCAGAAGGACACACAATACCACTGCTTAAGGTGTGCCAGCAGTCTGTCAGTGTACCAGCACAATGTCAAGTGACACTCGATTCTAAATAATCCTGTAAGCATCTGAGGTCAGGCTTTGCTGATAGGAAGCTATATATTACAAAGGTTGATGCATAGTTACTCACATCTATTGATTCTATCCTAATGTCTTACCTGGTGCATACAAGGCACTGTACCCTAATGTCTTACCTGGTGCATACAAGGCACTCTACCCTAACATCTTACCTGGTGATAGAAGGTACTCTACCCTAACATCATACCTGGTACATACAAGGCACTCTACTCTAATGTCTTACTTGGTCATACAAGGCACTCTATCCTAACATCTTACCTGGTGCATACAAGGCACTCTACCCTAACATCTTACCTGGTGCAAACAATGCAGTCCTGGGGATTTTATGCTTCTGATCCTCCCAGATAAATTGCTTAATGAGCCACTTTGTCTTACTCAATTACTTACTTATGTCAAGTTATTGGGACATGAAGTAAATAATAGATTTTAGGGTTAAAAATCATTTTAGTTGCACTCAGTCTGCCTATTGAGGAAAGATATAGGCATCTCCAGGCATGTAATGATATAAAACAACTCAGCATAGAGGCTTCAGACTGAGTGCCTACAGCTGTGTTATAGGCATGTACATAGTGGATTCCGCAACCAGTCTATACTGTCCCTTGTTGCTGTATTGGCTAGAAAAAAATCAGTTTTGCTTCTGTTGGCTGACAAGACTGTCAGGGGCTCAAATTCATCAGGAAGGGCGCTTAGAGTGACAGCATCTTAAGCTAGATTTTCCCCTCCAAAAGAATAGTAGTCATCAGTGAACAAAATCTTAGGGACACCCACCCAGATAACGATTTTGAAGTTGTGATCTGTTGAGCTAATTGCTCAATAGCTAGTATAATGATGTTAGGAGACAATGTGGCACACTTATCTTTCCATTTCTGCAACAAGAAAGACTAAAGAAAGGTGGATTCTTGAGTAGAGGAAGTACGCAAAGATGTGTACATGGCCTGGACAGCTGTAGCAAAATCTGAAGGAAAACCCTAAGCTCAACAACATTCTTTTTCAAAATTAAACAAGAAAGCTGCACAGGAGAGAAAGATAAGGCTTGATTCTGGAGGCGTGTTATAAATGTCCATAGATGATCAATAGCCCCTTGACAAACGCCACATGCAAAAAAGTGTGCCAAAAATGTCAGGAGGAGATGAAGGTAGCAGCAAGGATTTTTGCTTAGAGTTTGATCTCAATACTGAACAGGGACTTTGTGCAGTAACTGACCCCTCTACTCAGATCCTTAAACAAATATGAAGTACTACAATGCATGACTCATAGGGTAACGGTCTGGATTTGTTAGAGTCAAACCACCATTGGAAAAGCTTACTCAGGGTCACCAGAAGGAATGGACTCAATTGTTTATCATTTGGCGTCCAGTGTTCCTGGCACTTTGCCTTTGAGAATGGATCCCAGTGCCTTAACTCTATCCTTCCATGGTCTATGGGAGCGCCAATGCATCTGAATCCTAGGTCTGTAAACTTGATAAATAGAGGTGTGTCAGGATGGAATTATTTAGCAGGCTCAGGATCACTGTACAACATAACATAGTAGTCCTTAAAGGCATTGAGTATATCTGCGAGGCATATTAAACACTTCCCTTGTAGTTAGGTCTTTTAATTAAGGTGTTCCATTTTGTCCTCCTCATATCACCAGCCAGTGTGCCCCCCCACTGTTCACCCCTGGAATGCAGTCCTACACAGGTGAGAGGACTCACACTCTTGTTCCATGAATGCAAGTTATGACCTGTGCATCTTTGCTAAACTCCCCCAAGACCCTGTCCACCTTATCCCTCAGTGATATTATTTTCTTAAGATGCCACATTTTTGCTGCCCGATGCAGATCTTTTAATCCAAATCTACATATTTCTGCATAGTCTGCTATAGGCATTGATTCCAATGGTTCATACCTGATAAACTTTGAACTACTCTGTTGCATAAATAATCTGGCTTCCTCATTTTCTAAAATCAGAGGGTCTAGGCACCAGGTTATCTTTGGTGGAGACCCCCACCACAAACAAATCTGTGTGAAAGAGCAAAGTGACCACTCAATATATATATATATATATATATATATATATATATATATATATATATATATATATATAAAGTGTAGTGGGGGGTCAGAAACCCCACATTTGAGGTATAAGGGGTTAGCGCAGGCTTCCCATATTGTGGGTAATGAGCATAACGTTAGTAGCAGTTGAACAGTTGGAAATGAAGATAATGTGCGTCCACATTCCCTTTTTGGTAGCTATATGATGATCAGTAGTCCAACACGCTGCATACCTCATTACCCACTATGGACAGTGTACAATGAGGGACATCGCCAAGTCAGACTCACAAAGACCAGGCAAGTAGAGGATATCTGCTAAAGTTTTCAGTGCCCTGAGGATATTAATATATATATTTTCCTTTAAACATAAACTAAATGACTGGATAGGTATGTATACATATGCCCCAGGATTGACCAGTATGGCCATCCTTGAGAAAGGAGATTCAGTCTGAGGTGGGGTAGTAACAAGGCATGAATGCCATAAGACACAATTGACTGGAATACCTATGAATCTATGAATCTGGAATGCCTTTAACTCACAGTGGGAACTTATCCATTGTTGTGTTTAGGAACCATCATTATTATTGGTATATTATCCATCAGTAATTCAAAGATGTTTGCCAAATGTATGGCATCATTACTAGACTAATAAACTGCAAATGTAACATAAAAGAATCAAAGCTTATCCATGGGGATGTTTTAGATTCAATCAAAACATATAGGAATCATACAGCACTTTGTTAACTAAACGTATCATAGTAATAGTACAGTTTCAGTCGAGGGATTGAGAATTAGTTCAGATGCAATCTATAGCCAGGTAAAGTACACAGCAGAAAACAAGCTGTGAGCAGGAAAGGCATCACTATTAGTAGGAGCTCTTCAGGCTGAAAACACAAGTCAGTGTAGTGTGTGAGGCTTCAAACATGATCAACAGCAAGGCTGGGTACAAATTGTAACTATAGAAGGGTACATATACGTTAGTGTACCGCAGCATCACATGCAGAGAAGGGAACCAGTCAAGGAAGGACAGGTGACTAATGGTAGTTTTCATAACTGATAAGGCTGAGTTGCTATATGGAAGGTGGTCTGGCTTCTCTACTACTGAATGCCCAATGCTGCAGAAGTGCGGTTTGTCCTGTTTCAGGTTGTGAGTGTATTCTTTTCTCTCTCCTTAGTCAGGTATTGAACTGTGCAGCATTTAATATCTTAGCAAAAATGACTTCCTAGATGTGAAGGTATTACTTGTTTAAAGGCAAGATATTCCTGCCAAAATGGGATTTAGTTAAACAGTAGCCACACAGAGCAACAGCCAACAGCAGAAGAGGCTAGGGTAAAATGGCTGTTGTTCCTATTCTCCCAAGCAGTGATCGGCACATTATTAACAGCCATTTTATCTTATTGTCTTAAGTATAAAGCATACCTCTCAACCTCTTACTATAAGAAATCTGAATAAAGCCTGCCAAACTGGGGGGACAAAGGCCCAAAAATAGGGACACACTTTAAATATTGCTCTTAGAAAGTTGCTATAACAGGATTTGCATTACCATACATTTTCTGAAGGATATGACGTCTGAAACTCTAATGATTGTCATTATTTATTGACTTTAATCCTTAAATCATCCTAGTGTTTTGTCAAAAAAAACACATTTTTTTATGAAGAACAGACCAAAAACATGAGGCAAAAATCTGGACATTCTGCAAAATTCTGTACATTTGAGAGGCATGTCAATCGTTCCATTTGACCAAGTATATTATCTAGATTCACATTATGGTGTAATACATAATTGTTTTTCAATCATTTCACTATTAATTTGTTAAGTGGGTAAATCCAGTGGGCAAAAGTGTCCTTTTGAGGGATGACCCTTTGGTTATTGCCTGTTTAAGCAACTTGCTCAGTACCATTGTAAGCAAACAGAGGTTGAAAGAAACACACCCAGGAACTTTGACTACAGGAATCTGTTAACTGCTTTGTGTTATTTATTTAATGAATAATGTGTTTAACATGGAAATATAGGAATATAAGAACATAAGACCAATATTAGACCAGCAGTCGCAGAGACCCTAAGATGTTTAGCTATATGCACTTTTAAGTGCACACACTTAAGCACTACTGTTACCCTTTACAAGTATATAACTGTACTCATCTTCACATTAATTGAATTAAAGAAGGCTGACTGGGAATAGAACAGGTAGCCTTCTGATCCTGTATTTAGGTTCTACCTGTTGAATCATTCACATTCGATTATTTACCAAGAGTCTTCATATTACCATATACACACAGAGCGATCCAGTATAAAACTCTTTTGTTTCTAAATGGTTGCATTATTTATTTCTGCCACTGGAGGGCACATATGCACACTGAATAAGGCCTGGCTGCATTAAGCATGTTCTGGAAGTGACTGCACCTTTATAGCACTGAGTTATGGTATTTTACTTTAAGGCATTTGAATGATGTATCTTATATTTCCATTTCTTTTTGCGTAAAACAATAGATATCTCCCTAATCTTGTCAATGAATTACATAATCATGAAAAAAAAAATAGTTACTAAGAGGAAAAGTGATGTGCAGTTTAATAAGAACACTCTGTAGTTTTATTTATTCAGGCTGGAAATAAATTTTCTGAAAAAAAAATCTTTTGCCTGTACTATTGCAGTAAATTCACATATGTATTTAATCATTATAATTTTAGTCAGATGTTTATGCCTCTACTCCAAGACTCTTATGCAGTCATTAATAATGCAGTAATTTGAAAAAGCTGAATGGATGAAAAGTTGTTTTAATTCTATGAAATAATACGCTTGATCTTAGTTTTCCAAAGTCAGAAGGGTGATGACAAACAAGAGACATACTTTAATGAAAGGCTCAGAGTGTGGTAGAAGTTGTACCAGTGGTGCGCTTATTTAAAGAGTATGGGGAAGAAGGAAGGAGTAGAAAGGTTCCTTGCAGAAGCTGCTCATTCTAAGGCAAGGAACTGATCCAGCCATCTTGAAAAGGTACTGAAAACAAATTGCTTAAAACCATATATAATTCTATAGAGGAAAATGGGGTGACAGACCAGGGAATGCATAATCACACCCTTATCATTTCACATATAGAAGGGACGACAAAACAGAAGATAGTGACAATGGTTAGGATTTATGAACAAATAATAATACAATACATAAGGTTACCTGCTATTAAATAAGATCAGGCAAATAGTTTTTGATGCATTAACAGGTATAAGTGTAAGTGGAAAATTTACTTTGAGGCTTATGCCACAGCATCCTACATGCGCTGGAGGAAATGGAGGTATACAAAATAGCTCATCACAATTGTAGTGAGTTGATAGTACAGGCTGATAAAAACTAATGGTGTGCAAATAACATATTACACAATGGCAAGGATTAACCCCCACACTACACACACACACACACACACACACACACACACACACACACACACACACACACACAGACAGACACAGTAAAATGCACTGTACCCCACAAATATTTTCAGTAGCTTCAATGAAAAATAAGTCAGTATGGTTGACAAAACATTTCAGAAAAAACTCACCATTTTTTGCACTGTTAATTGGTGATACAGAGCTAAATGATTTTTTTGTGATTTGCTGATGATAAGACTCTTATCTTAGCACCACAACATACAGTGTAGTGCATACACTGTCAAACAGCACTTTTCCCCATCAAAATGTTTTTTGGTTTCTCCTTCAACTAAATAAATATTTTAAAAATGTGTAGTTTCCATCTGCTGACATCACTTTGGAAAAAAATGGGGAACTTTAAACTCAGTAAAACCAGCATAAGTAAAGGGTGTGTTGTGTCCATAGAGTTGTACATAGTGATACATGCTCAAACCTAAGGTAACAAGACAACAACAAAATCATTTTTTTTGAGCCATTGTTTTATAAAAATGTTTAGGAAGCTTTTTGTTAAAAAATGTCCCACAATTGTAAGGAAAGATAAGTTGGAAAATTCATTGTAGCAGCTAACTCATGAAATGCTTTGATGTATATAGAAACATTATCAGATCACTTTAAACAAGTCCCAGTGATTAATACATTATAATTGTAATTTTATGTTCCTCCCTTGTTTGTACACCAACGCATGAGCTTCCTATGTATTTGAAAATAACCAGTTAAGGTTTTACGTAGATGTCATGATGACAGCGGTACCTAATACACTCACACAATATCTGGGTATAATTGTGTGCTACATTAAACTCAGTCATCACACTGGCTTGTATCAGTATAGAGAGATGACACAGGAATGAGGCATCCATTATACAATAGCATTGTTATTTATTTATTATGTTTGCAATATACTGTGAGAGAGTTGTGGGTAATTCATATATTTACTCATGGAGAGAGTATGTCATTTACTCATCCAGGCTGTACTGTTGTGACCAAACAGATTCTGACTTCCACTGTGGGGAAAATATATGCATTCACATCCTGCCTTTGTATTTTACAATAGGATGATCCAGGAGTTTAGGGAGCACAGGCCTGAAGTGCTATGAGATTCATGCTTTCAAAGGTAAGGTCTAGGCTAGCTGCCACTGTGGAACATTCTAAGCCTAGTCACTTTCCTGTTTTGTGCTTGAAATACCCTATCCCATTTGGTTTAAAATTGTCCTTAACCATTCCATGGTTGATAATTATATATTACCACTAATGAGAATGACTGGGATAGTACCATAGATAATTTTTAGGGGACCCATGCATGGGGGTAAAGCATTTATGAGCTGCCTCAGTCCATTAGAAGTATGGGGCCAGATTAGTAGTACAGGGGGCAGATTCATAGTATATCATGTTCTGTCATAGTACTGTTTCTGGTGGGCACTAGTGCAACATAACACATATTGAGATTGTGCAGATGGCACAACTTTGTGGTCCTCACTAATCATGAGCTTTGTGGTGCACACAGTCAACTCTTTCCTATATCTGAGACATACTGGCCAGATGATACTCCCTCAGAAAGGACTAAGTGACTCTTGACAAGACTTCTTCCTCTGCGACATGGATATCTTAGTAGCCTACTCAAGACACTATAGGTATCCCTAAGTCACCTGCATCTAGGAAAGTATTCAGCTACTTACTGCACCATGTGACAGATCTTACAATGGTCCCTGACACCTCCTTAGAACAATACTCTATCATGCATCAGTTCCCCGGGGTAGCAGGCCTGAGCATTGCATTGAACTCAGTGGACTGCACCCATCTCATTATCAAGACCTGACCTTGGTCACAAGGGACAATATTCTACAAGAGAAATGTGCATCTTTCCAACTGCTGGCAACTCCGGCACACTGCAGATGGTGTTATTGTTAAAATTCTGTGTTTGGCATGTCTTCTACTTCAAAACTCAAAGCTATCTCAAGTTGTAGTAACAGTAGTTTGTCAAGTAGCAGGCTTCATAACATCAGTAAATGCTTTACCACACTGACATAGTGCTCTTGACTTAGTTAAGTCCTGCTGTTGGACATTCTCTCCATTAAATACTAAAAAAATGGCCGTGAAACGGCTGTGAAGCAAATATAGTAAAAAAATAGATTTACTAGAACAACATCATGTAGTATTTATTTATTATTTTTTACGTCTTGTTTTTTCTGCTTCATTCATATCATTCTCTCCACTAAAACTAACATCATGGCTTGTGGTATGAATCCACGATACCCATAGTTACAGGGGACCCCACAAAAGCTGCAGATGATTTGGGAGAATATGAGGAGAACAAAAAAAAAGACAATTCAATCTCAGTTTATGATTATTGAATAAATATGAGCAATGTAATTGCTAAAATTTGCAGCCAAGAGTGACTTATCTCAGTTCTTATCAGGGATTTTAAAAAAGCAAATGTCCCTGCTCTTCAAAGATGGTTGTATCTTTCATAGAGTTTTATAAACACTAGCAGGGCATCAGATACTCTCAACTTCTTTGCTCAATAATTCTGGACAAAGCCAACTATAATGCACAAATAATGGTTCAAAGGGACTTGTTTAAAATATTGCTCTAATTCTGTTAAAAGATTACAGAATAACATGTTTTTTTTCTGGATGATAAGAAGTATAAAACTCTGATGTGTCATTACTGTCATTCAAGGTTTGTGTGTGTGTGTGTGGGGGGGGGGGGCACACAAAATATACTGGACAGATGTATAACTCTTTGAGGCAGCAGTAAAAATGCAGTTAGCAACTGATTACCTATCAAAAATAAGGCATAAAATATATAACAGAATATCCAGACCCATAGAGCTTCTAGAGGTTTTTTGGCCTCCTCACCCCAGACTATATAAATGGATTTTGTCTTGGACTTAATGGTGGTCTTTCCTTCAATACCACTCATTCAAAACTGGTGCTGCTAAAAAGTTTGTGTGTGTGTGTGTGTGTGTGTGTGTGTGTGTGTGTGTGTGTGTGTGTGTGTGTGTGTGTGTGTGTGTGTGTGTGTAAGGGGGGGTCATTATTTCTTTAATTTTCTTCACAATCAAACATTAGAGGTGTGCACAGGAGCTCACTATAGCTTGTGCTGGTGCTGTGTCACAGTGGTCATTTGGTCATTATTTGATTTATTTCAATCACAGACCTTAGAAGTGTGCTTATGTAGGCAGCATACTGTCTAGGAACAACACTTTGGAATACTTTGTGGTGGTCAGGCACATATACAGGGTGCTGCCTCTTGGGGTGAGGGCAGAAGAAAGCATACTTATGTATATGTATGATGGCAGTCACTTGCGATACATGTGTCCCTGTCTGAAATGGGCCAACATTGTGGAGTACATGGCCTGCCATAATGTCAGAACATTGCAGCTACACTTCATTGTGTGCATACTACTCAGTCTTTGCAGCTTGAGCTAAAAGGCTGCTTAGGAAGGGTGGCAACAACCAGGTGGTACTAAAACTGGAAGTGGCCTGCAGCCCCCAACTTGACACTTGCTGGGGGCCCCTAAAGTCTTAACGCAAACCCTGTCTGTGGTCTATACTTATTCAGGCTCACTCATGAAGCACATCTTTGGCCTTAAATATTAGCCTCCCGTCATTTTTATTTATGTTTTTGTTTAATTCTTTATATTTATTGTTTTCTTAGGCCAGAAATACCTAAACAAACTTGAATTTCAGGCTGAATGCATCATGCAGGCAAATAGCCATGGAATGACATCATGTGGTTATATTGCTGCTGAGCACAGCCATGACCGTTTAACAGAGTTACATGATTTAGATGCATTACAGCAACAGCGTGAAAAAACAATGGTGAGGGGCTGCATACATTTGAGTAGGTGGCAAGGGGAGACATTTACATTATGGATAGGACTGTATGAGTAAGGCATGTAACATGTTACCTTGCACTTCAAAAGTAATGTTGCCCACCTAATGCAGATGTAGATGATAGGACAAACCCTCCATCCCCAAATTTTTTCCTGTGTGCAGGTAAAACAAGCAGATGCTGCCAGTGTCTGTTTTATAAAATGAGCATTTCAGACAAGGAGAAAAAAATCACAGATCCCTTTTTCCATTTGTGTTCTCACTGATTCAACACACATCAAGGATTTTTCCCGTTTCCTAGGATTTAAAATGCAGCATACATCTTAGTTTCATAACATAAGAAATCTGTAATTCAGTACAAGTAACAAAAAAATACTTCATACAGCAACACGCCCACTTTCACGTCATATTTCCACAGAAAATGCACATATCTCTAGGGCTGACAGGGGTGAAATCCTCAAGCCTTTAAGGCCCAATGAAACTGCATCCACCTGCAATAATGTTTTAATATAGGTGACTCCATTGTCAAGCATACAGTTACTACAGATCAGAGACCTACAGTAGATACTCTAGTTTAACATTTAATTGCAAATTGCGTGTACTGGAGATAAAAGCAAAAACATTAAGACAGGTGAGTGTAATTTATAACAGCTTTGTCTGGAGATCCAGTTATTTTCAAAACTTTATATATTTCAAAAACTTGAATATATGTTCATTTTGTAAAGGACAAAAAAAATATTAAAGGGAGTACAAAGACAATAAACAAAGAGAACTGATGAGATAAAGGGTTTTACTTACATAGATATTCTAAAGTATCTTAACTTGGGCATTATTTTATACATAATTGTAAGAAACAAGTTAACTTTATCTTACAAAGTAGTGAGCAATTCTTCTTTAAGAAAGAAATTAAACCTTAAATTGATCTCTTGGTTTCCTGGTATATGAGACAGAGGGCTACGTTTCAAAATAAGTAGGAATTAAACTATTAAAAATAATTCTTATATAACACAAATGATTCCAAATGAATGGAACAAAATACTGTTAAAATTAAGTACATACTTCTTTGTGTGAATTTTAATTAAAATGTGATAATTACATGGGAAATAAGTATAGTGCTGGAATTAGTGAGTCTGCGATATAAAGGATGTAAGTGACTGCTTGCAGCATATACTGGACTATAAAGTACTATGAACTACTCTTACCAGAATGGTTAAGAACCTATGGCAGATGTCTTTAAAGAGACTGAATACAGCAAGGCCTCTTAGATTATTACTTCCTGGCAAATATGATTATGACCTGGTATTGGTAATGTGGAGATGAATAATTTGGACACTCCCATTAGTGTCATCTTGCCTCCTTAAATGAGTCCTTAAATTAGCGACTCTTTCCTTTATAAATAGTGCTACTTCCTTATGCAAATATTTCTGTGTTAAGTAGTGTTTCCAAAGTAAACCATCATCAGTTATTTGCTGACCTAAACAGATTCTGCTGTAAATCTTCTCTGTTTAACCCCATTGATAAAACTATTGTTTACACCTCAACCTTATCACCCTCTCCCTCTCTCTCTCTCTCTGAACAGGTTGCATTTGACTTCTAGAGTGACCCCATGGTAAGTCACTGCTACAGAGTTTACAAGGCAAAAGGGAAAATGGAAGTAAGTTGCCAGTTCTATCTTCTGGATCACACATGCCCTCACTGACAGCTATGAATAATTTAGACTCCGTGATCCACATTGTGGCAGGTCTTTGGAATGGAGGAGAAAACTGAAACACTTTGCCGACTCCCATTTAAGTTGCTTTGATAAAGTAGTTCCTATTCACACAAAATGTAATGGGAGATTTAAAAACAACCTCCTTTGGTAGAATACCCATATAAATTAAGTATATAACTAGAGAAGGAAATTAGTTAATGCTTAATAAGAAGTCTCAATCTACCTACCTTAAGAGCACATTTAATCATACTAGCAAACAGCTTAAGGATGTCATTAAGAAGCCCGAAGTTGAATCGAACTTAAAAAGCTACTGAAAAAAATAGTGACAAATGTGTCATTATATGTGCCCTGAAATTAAGAACTAACACCCAACAATATTCAGAGCACGTCCCCAGTAATACTACTCACTCTGACCCAAAGAATACAATGTATATTCTAGCTAACAAATGTTGTGCAAAATTTGCTCCATGCATAGTTAGAAATATTCCTCAGATTCATCAGTCCTGCTCAGCCTTAAAATTATGATAGCACAAATCCTCTCAACCCTGTCAAAAGGTAACAACTCTTCATCCATGGATCCTGATAAAGTGCATTACATGATTATCTGTAGCAAATATCTATCTGAACCCATATACTTATTTAATGTAAGCCTCTCCTCAAGTTACATGCCCAATAACTAGAAAAAAAAGCCATTTAAATACTATTATACAAGGATGGTCCATTCATGGACCCCAGTAATTATAGACTCATTGGTCTCACTTCTCTAATATGTAAACCTATGCAATATATGGAATATATTAACTTAGTCCTCATTAATCTGGACTTTGAAAATCTCTTAATGCTGGAGCATTATCAGTTCAGCTTTAAAGACAATTCCTGCCTTCTTAACCTTATTAAGTTGTTTGGAAAAGATATCAAAACAACAGATAGTGGTTATGGAATAGATGAAATGTATCTGGACCTGGCCAAGGCCTTTGACTCAGTTCCTCATGCTCATGTTATTGATGGCTTTGTAAATGTCAATATAAATCCATATGGTGAGTACTGGATAGCTAACTTGTTGTCAGACAGAACTCATGTGGTTAGAGTCACAGGAGCCACTAGTGAATGTGAAAAAGTGGTGCACCACCACAGGACTCGGCATTAGGCTGTTTCATACCTGGTATCTATTTTTAGACGTTTGAGCCAATTGTGAATGAAAGA
This sequence comes from Protopterus annectens, assembly GCF_019279795.1. Taxonomy (NCBI): domain Eukaryota; kingdom Metazoa; phylum Chordata; order Ceratodontiformes; family Protopteridae; genus Protopterus; species Protopterus annectens. The sequence goes on from NC_056725.1 coordinate 886,320,754, forward strand.
GAGACAGAGAGAGAGAGAGAGAGAGAGAGACAGAGATAGAGAGGAGAAGAAAAATATGCAAAAAATATAAAGAATCAGCAGGAAAGTGAGAGGAGGGACAGCTATCCCTTCTCCACAGATTAGACACATATGGATTTCATGCAGGTTTGCTCTGAATCATTTCTGGTGATGTGCATTACTCTAATATGGGCAGGCTGACTGTAAGTTCTAATCAACTGATGAGAGTTAAGATAATGTGGTTCTTAAATGAATCACAAATGATACTCACCTGAGTGTGGACTATCCACCATTATAGGTTCTGTGTGTACCAGACTGGTGACTGGCTGGGAGTCCCTTTTTCTAGATTAAGACTATGTGTAATTTATGAACTGTATCCCACATGTTTTGAACCTTGTCTGCATACATGCATGGTCTGGTTATTCATCATGTCTTCTGTGATTTGTTCCTTGAACCAAAGTGTAATGTTGCTGTTCCATAGCAAGGAATGTACATCATGTGATGTATGGCCGGATCAGTGCTTAAAATTATACTTTAATGAACTTCTCCCTCATCTAGCATCCTCCACTGTGTCTTGTACCATCTCTCACTAGCTGAGCTTGGTGTTTTATCATGGTTTCATTTAAAATTAGCTTGAGCAAGTGCATATGATCACCATGTATAAAATACAGCAAAGCAATATAAAGCAAATGAAAATTCAATATATTTAATATGCAGTACTTTGTAAAATGCATCTATGTAGAAATTCTTATTTCTTTCTGTAACATAGAAAACAGTAAAACTGTACAGGACAGTCCCAAAATATTATAGCTAAAGTAAGGTAAAAAGAGGATAGGCATTTTATATTATTTATTTAATACTAATCAGGTAAGTGGTTAGATTATTTTTTTTCTGGCCAAAGATAAATGCATATTACAGTCAGTAAACGGAATATATAAACATAGAAACATATTTTATAAGCAATAAGAGCAACATGTGTTTATTTTAGTCAGACACATAGTCTGGTCCAATATGTAACTGGGGCAAAGCTGGAAATATAAAGTGATGAATAACGTAAATGTAAAAAGGGAAAATAAAAGCATATACCAATGTTCATTGTTCAATCAATAACACATTTATGGAAGTTTAACAGAGGTTTGCAGAGTATTACACAAATCAAATAGTTTAATTTCATTTTTAATTATTTCAATGAAAACTACCATTTGATTTATACACCACTGTAACTTCATTCTTGTTTTTCTTTTTTTAATGTGTTAGGGTAGGGGTGCATCCACTTATGAAGTTTAAGCACACTAAGGAATATATATATTTTTAATTAAGACATATTGAGGAAGTCCTGAGATCCATTAACTGGAATGAAGAAAAATGGCCCCAAACTGAGAGTGCTCATTGCTCTAATGAACAGATGCGTTCTGTTCTGTTCATGGAATATTGCAACTAGTTAATCGGGCTAATCAAGGAAAAAAAAAGAAATGACAAAGACTGTTTTGCTGCTAGTTTCTTTGTACATTTTAATTAGCTTTCCTTTAGGAACCATTGGCACACATAAGTACTCTGCCTTTGGATTACTTAAGGCTTGCAAAATGAGCAGCCTTTTTATAAACATTTATTTATTTATTCATTTGAATATTTTAATAATTAACTTTGTATAATCCCTGCACTTTTACTTTTGTTTTCCAGGCACATTTTCTAATTTCATTCATTGGTTAAACTGCCTAGTAAAACACCTGTGTGGACATGGGATTACACCAAGGATCAGCTCTGAGCCCTTTCTTATTTGCAATGGTAATGGACAGGTTGACAGACGAGATCAGACAGGAGTCCCCGTGAACTATGATGTTTGCAGATGACATTGTGATCTGTAGTGAGGGCAGGGAACAGGTGGAGGAGACCCTGGAGTGGTGGAGATATGTTCTAGAGAGAAGAGGAATGAAGGTCGGCAAGGCTAAGACAGAATATATGTGTGTGAATGAGAGGGAGGATAGAGAAATGGTAAGGATGCAAGGAGTAGAGGTGGCAAAGGTGGATGAGTTTAAATACTTGGGATCAACAGTTCAGAGTAATGGTGAGTGTGGAAGAGAGGTGAAGAAGAGAGTACAGGCAGGATGGAGTGGGTGGAGAAGAGTGTCAGGAGTGATTTGTAACAGACGAGTACCTGTAAGAGTGAAAGGGAAGGTCTACAAGAGGGTAGGGAGACCAACTATGTTATATGGGTTGCACTGATGAAAAGACAGGAGTTAGAGCAGAAGGTAGCAGAGTTAAAGATGTTAAGATTTGCATTGGGTGTGACAAGGATTGGCAGGATTAGGAATCGGTATATTAGAGGGTCAGTTCAGGTTAGATGGTTTGGAGACAAAGCCAGAGAGGCGAGATTGCATTGTATTGGAGATGTGCTGAGGAGGGATGCTGGGTATATTGGGAGAAGGATGCTGCCAGATAAGAGGAAAAGGGGAAGGCCTAAGATAAGGTTTATGGATGTGGTGAGAGAGGACATGCAGGTGGTTGGTTTGACAGAGCAATATGTGGAGGAGAGGAAGAAATGGAAACAGATGATCCGCTGTGATGACCCCTAAGGGGAACAGCTGAAAGAAGAAGACAAAGTTAAAATGATTGCTATCGAGTAAACAAAGTCTATATGCAAATTTGCTCAGACTGAGCTTAGTTTTTAAATAGTATTCAATGACTTTATATAAGGCTGGCCAAATGTTACCTTTTACTCCTTCTGAAGGGAAATACATTAATAGTAACAATGACAGGCATTTTCCTTCCTTTTTCTGCCCCTCTCGCTTCCTTTTACAGGACTAAGATGTCATTTCTAGGAGAGTAGTTACCGAGCAAAGGAGAAAATAATATGATTATTAATGTTATCAGTTCTACTAGGAATCAGGAGAACCAGCGAAAGAGGTTAATAGAGACAGGACAAAGTATAGCAAAGTCACCAACCATTTAAGGAAGGTTAACACAGTGGTAGAGATGAGCAAGGATCTCAGACCTTCATGGACATTTATAATGTAGTTTCTCACAAGATACATTTTTATTTACAGGTCAGAAAGCATAAACGTATGTAGAGGTTCAACTATTTCAAGAGAAGAAAATGGAAACTGTATTGAAATGCCATTCCATCCTATTTCATTCAGGACTGGCAAACAGAAAGAATGAATAGTGAAAGTGTTTTTATCCCAGCATTAATTCCTATTCTAGCCTTGATGCAACTAGAATAAATTTAATGCAAATGGTAACAGAAAGTAATGCTTGAGTCAAGTTTAAATCAAACTTCATGTATCATGAGGATGTGAAGAAAGTAATAACAAAATTCAGACCACCACACTGTAAAATACCAGTTGTTTATTAAGACACTCAATGTAAGCGCTTTCAGATGAAGTACCCTCCATCAGACAATTCACAAATAAACTGAATCATATTTAAGACACAAAGTAGCCAGTCACAGTCAGTATTGGTCTCTCCTCATCTTGAGGTGGGTTTAATGGGAATAACCCCATTCATCCCAGGTGGTTTGTTTGCACATATCTCTAGAATCCATTTACTTTCATAGTATTCTGTCAAATTGCCTATGTCACCCCCTCTTCTGGATAACTTAACAGTCTGTAACACCATAACATCATAGGTATGCCCAGTATGTTCACTTACATGCTGATATAGAGCATTGTGGGTATTACCTGTACGTATTGCTGATAAATGTTGCAATATTCTATTTTTTAATTTACAGTTGGTTTTACCCACATAGAACAAATAGCAGTCCTTGCACTGAGCTAAGTAGACAACATCTGTTGTATGACAATCTGCATATGATGCCAATGAATATTGTTTACTGGTAGCAGGATGGATAAATAAATTGTTCTTCCTAATATATTTACAGGCATTGCAATGCTGACATGGGGAAGTTCCCTGACGTGTAATATTATTGGTACATCTCCTAGATCTCTCATTACATAGCAGATCTTTTAAGTTTTTATTTAGTTTAAAACAGAACAGTGGTTTGTGAGTTATAATTTATTTTAATCTATCATCTGTGTTTCCTAATTGTGTGTTTCTGAACAGTGTACTCTGTCTGTTTGCTATAGAGGGGTGGTATCATCACTTCTTTGTTATCTGATATTTAATAGCCTAAAGGGATTCCTCTGTACTTTAAGTGCTAGCCACAAAATTTGAGAAATCATTTTATGCTCAACTCCTGAGAGACTTGCTTGGCTGCAAACATCTGCATTAGAAGCTGAAGCCAAGTGAAACCTGCAGTAGTGCATTTAATATTGTACAAACTTGCAGTTTTAAAAGTACTGTATATTCTTTTTTTCTGTTTCCTAATTGTGTGTTTCTAACAGTGTGCTCCGTGTCTGTTTGCCATAGAGGGGGTGGCGTTATCACGTCTTTGTTATCTGATATTTAATAGCCTAGAGGGATTCCTCTGTACTTTAAGTGCTAGCCACAACATTTGAGAAATCATTTTATGCTCAACTTCTGAGACTTGCTTGGCTGCAAACATCTGCATTAGAAGCTGAAGCTAACTGAAAGTTGCAGTAGTGCATTTAATGTTTTGCTAAGTACAAACTTGCAGTTTTAAAAGTACTGTATTTTCTTTTTTTCTGTTTCCTAATTGTGTGTTTCTAACAGTGTGCTCTGTGTCTGTTTGCTATAGAGGGGTTGGTGTTATCACTTCTTTGTTGTCTGATATTTAATAGCCTAGAGGGATTCCTCTCTACTTTAAGTGCTAGCCACAAAGTTTGAGAAATCATTTTATGCTCAACTCCTGAGAGACTTGATTGGCTGCAAACATCTGCATTAGAAGCTGAAGCCAAGTGAAACCTGCAGTAGTGCATTTAATATTGTGGTAAGCACAAACTTGCAGTTTTAAAAGTACTGTATTTTCTTTTTTTCTGTTTCCTAATTGTGTGTTTCTGAACAGTGTGCTCTGTGTCTCTCTGCAGTTAGTTTCCCACCGTCCCTCCCTTCCTGCTCTTGTGTTGCTGGGTCTGGAATTGCCCGCCCCTCCTGTAAGTCTGTATTAGAACACTCCTCCTGGGTCCATCTCATTTGCACACTTAGCCAAGTACAGTCAGATCATATTCTGAGTCTAGTGTTCACTCTACCTAATACAGAGAGTTGATTGGAGAAGGCCCCTCAAAAAAATTAATTTGCTTTTACTGTAGTTGTCTTTCCTCCTACTTTATTTTGCTTTTCTTAAAAGTACTCAATTGTATTTATTCTGCTGCATTTATTACTGCTTGGTAGTAGCCTGATTAAATTGTAACTGTTATTCTAAGTCTTTTGGTTTAAGCACTTGGGCTTCATACAGGCAGTTTTACATTAAGAAGGTTTGTGGTCTCCACTGTTGTGGCAGGACAGGTAGCTTACATCCTTCTAAGCTGGGAATTGCTGATTGAATGCCCAGTGTCTGCTATTCTAAAAGTGCATTAGTTCTGGCTTAAGTACTTGGGCTTCAGGTCAGTTATTCTACAATAAGAAGGTTTGTGGTCTGCACTCTTGTAGGAGGAGAGGCTGGATTCTACCCTTCTGAGCTGGGAATATCTGGTCACAGGCTTATTGTGCCTGCTTATTTGAACTGTTTATTTCTGAAACTGGTGCAGCTTGTTGCTGTAGCAAAGACCAGATTCAGGCCTGCTGAATCTAGCTAAGTTTGTATAACTTGAGCACTGATCCAGGCCATCTTTTTTGGAGAAGGTTCCCCTGCACCCTAGTAAGCAGGGGTGTGCAGTTAGAACATGTCTGACTGAAGACTGCTGGAACAGGGCTCAGTTTTGAGCTTTTTTCTGGTTAATTGGGTAACTTGTTTAAATCAGTTTGTTTGTTTTCTATTGTTTTTCATATATATATATATATATATATATATATATATATATATGATTGTACTTTATTCATCTGCTTTTACTGTATTTGTTTCTTCCTACTTTATTACTAGTGGCATTGACTACAACTCTGATCTGCAATATGTAACAATAAGTATCCTTTTCTGTGCATTTAAAGTGTTTTTTGAGTGTATCTGCTTTATTTTCTAAAAAAAAACAAAGAAAAAATAAATATATATATAAGTATATATATATATATATATATATATATATATATATATATCTATATATATATATATATACTTGTTTCCCGCCTTTCTAAGCTAGTATAGTCCAGTTTTCAGGTTAGTTCTGAATTCAGGGCTGTGTTACAAATCTGTGTGTTTGCCCATACCTTACTTGGATAGAAGGAAGTTCTCTGTTCACCTCTGAGAGAGGGGAGCTTTGAGCAGCCTATTTGTCCCTGGAGGAGTGGTTCCAGGCCAGAAATTACCCGGCTCCACAAAGTCTCCTCTTCAATTTTTCCCTTCTAACTAGACAAATGTTCAGCTTAAGCACTCAAGCCACTCATTTCTCAGCCTGGCACTTACTCAAAACTTGTAGCAAGCACTTATAAACCATAGCACTAGAACCTCCTGTACTGTACAGAAGGACAAGGCTCTCTATTCGACCTTACCAGCAATCCAGTAAAACAGTTCACTGTACCTATCCAGGCATGTGCAAAGGGCAGTTTCAGGTGTACTCTCCAGTCCAACTGGTGAATCTGGGCATTTTGAGGCAATGTTACAACTGCCTCATGTACACAGACAACCCCCTCCTCCTACCACTAAACACTAATACATGCGAGAGATGCAATTATACAGCCATACTGGTGGCTAAGCTCTGTCAACACAGGACTGGATCAAACAGTCAAGAGGAGAAGGGAAATACTTGCATCACACCACCAGTCTCACATAAACCCATTAAAGCAGCACTGGGAAAAAAACAAACATAAATACATGAAAACAAACTCGGAGGCTCTAAATAAAAATCTGCAAAACCAACAGAGACCTCCAAGGCAAACATCCAAGCAACCTCCACCCTCCAACACAAACCATGAAACACATACTTCACAAAACCAGTGTGCCATGCAGTCACAGCCCTTAAGGCAAAATAACATACCCAACATACTAGTAATAGGTGACTCTATAGTCAGGCACACTGATGTCACACTCACTAGGCTGAATAAGGAGAAGGTTACTGTTAGCTGCCTGTCGGGTGCCAGGATCCACCACATAACATAGTGAATGACCTGAGCCGTACGTCTCTGGACTACATGAAAAGAGACACGGAAGAGCTCTCTGATCATGTAGCCCAGGCCGGTATGACCCTGACCCTGGGTAGTATCCTGCCCTCACCAAGAATGATACCACGGTATAAAGAAAAAATTCTCAATTTCAACAATTGGCTAAGTTTCTGGTGTCATTCAAAGGAGATCCAGTGTCTATCTGCCTGGGATGACATGCTCGACAAACCACACTGCTTCACTAGAGATGGCTTGCACCTGTCACCCTTAGGCTTTTGAATACTGGCCAAGGCTCTTGCCACCCTCATTGTGCCTTTTTTAGGCAAGGTTCAAAAGACAAACCTACCGTCATAAATAGCACAAGTAACAAAAAACTGAGGGTAGTGCTACTCAATGCCAGAAGTTTAAACCTCAAAATGTATGTACTCGAGGCACTCCTCAGTATGGAGAAAATCGATATATGTGCAGTAACAGAAACCTGGTTTAAGGCTCCAGAGAGCACCCCAGCACTACTAGGCTACAACACATACCATACATTTTGGCCACAGAACCCAAACCGAAATACAAAAGGCGGGGGCATATCCATATTCATCAAGGATATCCACACCTCCAGGTTAGTGGCACAGCACGATGCTTCAGAGATCATCCACGTGCAACTAACAATGGGCAAAATGGCAAAAGTCACACAGGAAGCCTTTTCCTCTGTTGAAACTTGGTTATCCAATGCCCAGTTAATACTCAACCCAGACAAAACTAAACTAATCATCTTCCAACCCACCAAACATACTCAAAACAACTCTCACTTTAACATCACAGCAAAAGAGAACATCACTATATACCCAACTGAACACACCAAATTGCTAGGAGTGGAAATAGACAATAAACAAAAATTTGACATTCACATTTCCATGACCATAAAAAAGTCCACAAAAAACTAGGAGCGTTATACAGAAATAAGCAACATCTCACCAAAGCAGCAAAGATTTCATTAGCAAATTCCCACCTTATCTCCACCCTACTTTATGCCTCTCCAATATATACCAACCTAAGGCAATGCGATCTAAACAAGCTAGAGACCTGCTACAAGAAAATCGCCAAATTCGCCACAGGGGTATCTTACCATAGTCACCACTGTCTCTCACTTGCTGAACTGGGTTGGCTTGAACTCTCTCAGCTCCTTCAATGGTATCAACTCTCACTCGCCCACAAACTAGTAAACCATCGACTAAATGTCCCATCTCTCCGGAATCTACTCCAACCCTATCACACCACCAGACCACTAAGATCCAGCAACAAAAATCACTTGCAGATCACTAAAGCCAATAACTCTGCTGGTGAAGCACTATTCTCTTGTGCCATAGCCAAATTGTGCAACTCCCTCCCACCCTCAATTACCTCCATACCATCATGCACCCACTTCAAAACTTTACTAAAAGCGCACATAAAAACATGCTGGCCATGCCCTTGCAACTCCCACTCTAATATCACCCACCCCATCTAACCATTACCTTTCTTTCCACTCCACTAACTACCTTGATTATAGCAAGCTCAGATGCTTGTAAGCCTAGTACTTATTATGCAGCAGGAACTTCTTATTGTAACATTTGTTAATGTCTGTTATGTACTTCACAGATAAAGATTCTAGTTGTCTACTGATATACTATGTTCTTCATCTGTAAATATGTTGTAAGTAATTGCTATGTAAATTGTTAATCGCTATGTAATCCAATGTAACTACTGTCTGTTTGTTTTGACTGTGGAGCTTTTCGCCCCGGGCCTCCGTTGAAAATGGACTTCCAGTCGGACACTCCTGGTCAACAAATATAATTAAATAAATAAATTCAAATTGTAGCTTGCTACAGATCACCCATCATGTCCCAGGACCCCCATTCCACATTCCTGGAAACACTGAAAGACATAAAGGTCCTACCAAACACCCTAATATTGGCTGATATCAGTTATCCAAACATTAACTGGGAGAACTACTCAAGTACTAACTCCCTTGCCCAACATTTCCTAGAATTTATAAACTCAAATGCCCTGGTTCAACTGGTCAACACTCCCACCAGAGGTGACAACATATTGGACCTGGTCATCACCAACATGGGCGACCGGTGTTCCACACCGGAGGTCAACCCCTCGCTGGTTAGATCTGGCCATAAACAAATCACTTTGGATATCCACATTCTGCCCCCACCCCCGGACAAGAAAACCACTGTGAAAAACATTTCAAAAGCAAACTTCACGCTACTTAAGACCGAGGTGGAAAGTTTCAAAGCCCCCATGCTGAAGGATAATGCTGTCCAAGCTGCAAAAATCTTTACTAATGCATTGTACAGGCACCTACAAGAATGCATGGATCATGCCATCCCAAGCAAAACCAAGACTCACTCCTCCAAGAAAAGGAAACCAGTCTGGTGGACTCCTGCCATAAACAAGATATACAAGAGAAGGAGGAAACTAGTACAGAAAAGAGTAAAATCCCAAGAAGGGAAGACATCCCTGATCAGTATCAGCATGAAACTACGATCCCTCATAAAATCATCCAAGGCGAGTTTCGAAAGAAAAATTGCCAAGGACTCCAAAGATAACCACAAGGCATTCTTTAGCTTTGTCAAGAATCTAAGTGGCAATGCTCAGATCTGCTCGGAGTTAGTGCAGCACGGCACAAAATACACTGAAACGACCGATATCGCCAACATCCTGGCAGACAGGTTCAGCGCAAACTTCACACCCCCTCTCACTCCCAAAAGGGCCCAAAACCATACCAGAAGAATGTACTGCCCCTGACATCACAGACACTCAGGTTAAAACAGCCCTCTCCAAAGCCAGAAACACAGCATCAATGGGACCGGACAGTGTCCCAGGCTGAGTCTTACATGAGCTCAAAGACGAGCTAACCCCTCACCTAAACACACTGTTCAAACTCAGCCTCTCCACAGGCTACGTACCCATAGAGTGGCACACAGCAGCGGTTATTCCACTCCACAAAGCTGGAGCTACAACAGACCCTGGGAACTATCACTCTATAAGCCTGACTAGCTTGGTCTGCAAGGCTATGGAGCGCATCATCATGGAACTCATTAACAGAGACATTGGGAACCTCCAAACACTGGAGCCTGCCCAGTTCGGCTTTGTTAAGGGCAGATCATGTTCGTGAACCTGGTGGACTTCTTTGAGACAGTTACCAAGGCTATAGATGAGGGTAAGGTGGTACACGCAGCCTACCTAGACCTCGCAAAGGCCTTCGACACCATTCCCCATTCTGGTATTATAGACAAGCTCACCAGCCTGAACATAAACCCCTACATCACAAGATGGGTTGCCAAATGGCTCACAGACAGAACCCACATGCTGAGAGCTGCGGGAGCTAGGTCCGACTCTAAATCGGTTACAAGTGGAGTTCCCAGGGCTCAGTCCTAGGACCCCTCCTGTTCGGCATATACGTCTCAGAGGTACAGGCAAGGACAGGAGGGCTATGGCTGATCAAGTTCGCAGACAATTGCAAACTAGGGGCTATAATTGACTCTCCGACTGACACAGACATTCTTTAAAAGGGTCTCACTGAGACGGATACCTCGTGTCAAAATCATGGCCTCAAGCTAAATGCCAAAAAGTGCATAGTCATCTCCTTTGGAAAAAATAAAGTACCCACAAACTACCACATAGGTGGTAGTCCCCTAAATACGGAAAATGTAATAAGGGATCTGGAGACCCAAGTAGATAGTAATCTTAACTTTGATAATCACATTGCCAAAGTGGTTAGAAAATCCTTCTACATGGCCCACCTAATCACAAAAGGGTTCGCATTCAGATCAAAAGAGGTCATTGTACCCCTCTACTCATCGCTAATCAGACTCATCATAGAGTACAACGCCCCATTTGGGATGTACCTTACAAGACACCTGCAACAGCTGGAAAGACCACAGAAGTACCTCACCAAGAGGATCACTGGCCTCAAACAGATGCCCTATGCAGCTCGATTGAAGAAATTACAGCTGTACTCGGTTGCATACCACCTACTCAGAGGTGATCTCTGCCTGACATACAAGGTCATGTCCAACCCAGAATTGATGGACATGCTCTACCTAAAGAAAACCTTATCCCCGCGAGTCACATGCTCTAGGGATCTAAACCTCACCACAACAATAAATAGGATGTGCTGGAGGAATAGATTCCTGTCCCAGAGACTTCCCATGCTTTGGAACAAGATTCCAATCTACATTAGGTGGAGCTCCTCACTAACACTCTTCAAAAGAAACCTTGATGAGTGGATGGAAAACAGAAAGTTTCCCTCGGGGATCACTTCAGTGGCTCTGCTGGACAGAGGCACAGGGAACGAATCTAAGGGGGAAGTGAAAGCCAACACATTCTGGCTAGGCTTATAAATGCCTTCAGACAGATAGCCAAGTACCTGCCTATGAACCTATGAACCTATAATATAGCCCAGTTTTTCCTGATGATATCACAAATACCTCCTATGTTGTTACTATACTTCAAAGTTACTCTTACAGGTTGTTTCAAACTCCTTGTATTATTCTGGTAATCAGTTTGATAACCATAAAAACAAGGTTTAGTCTTAGTTCATCTTTTGTTAGTACATTCCTGATAGGCTGTTTATTTAATCAACCTTGTAGCCTCTCTCATGAAAAGTATGCTTTAACTCTAGTGATTTTTGTTTAAAACACATTTCATTGTGCATAGCCTAGATGTTCTATAAAACTGTCCCTTAGTTATATTATCAAACACATGCCTAGGATGCATGCTATCGTAGGGTAGAAGCGTATTGCACCAACAGTCCTTCCTATATATCATGGTGTCAATTACATCATAATAATTTCTAGTTAAACGAACATCTAGAAAATCTATACCGCTATCAGAATAAGTCACCTTAAATCTTAAAAAAATCTGTGTTGTCTCCAAGTAGGCTATGAATTCATATAACTCATCACTAGTACCTTCCCATAATAACAACAAGTCATCAACAAAATGTGTATAGTGCTTCAGTTGTTGCTGCCATCTAAACATATTGTTGTCAACTATAACCTGATGCTCCCAGTATGCCAACACGAGGTTGGCATATGAGTTCGCACGGGGGGTGCCCATGGCTACCCCCTTATACATTTCTTAAAACTTGTGAAGCAGATTTGATGCAATTTTTTAATAATAAGCAGCAACATGTTTTTCCCAATCTGACTAAGGAACGAAAGCAGGCGTTACAGTCATTAGTAGCTAATACTGATATTAACATCAAGCCATCTGACAAAGGAGGGGCAGTCATTGTGATGAGTACTGACATTTATAACAATATGGTTTTAGACATTCTGATAGCAGTATAGATTTTCTAGATGTTCATTTAACTACAAATGATCATGATGTAATTGACACCATGATATATAGAAAGGACTGTTGGTGCAATATGCTTCTACCCTGCGATAGCATACATCCTAGGCATGTGTTTGATAATATAACTAGGGGACAGTGCTACAGAACATCTAGGCTATGCACACATGAAATGTATTTTAAACAGAAGTCTCTAGAGTTAAAGCATACTTTTCATGAGAGGGGCTTCAAGGATGATAAAATAAACTTAGCCTATCAGGAATGTACTAACAAAAGACAAACTAAGGCTAAACCTTGGTTTTCTGGTGATAAAACTGATTATCAGAATAATACAGGGAGTATGAAACAACCTTTAAGAGTAACTTTGAAGTACAGTAGCAACATAGGAGGTGTTTGTGATATCATCAGGAAAAACTGGGATATATTACACACAAATGATAGATTAAAAGAAATTATAACTCACAAACCACTGTTCTGTTTTAAACTAAATAAAAACTTAAAAGAGCTGCTAGGTAATGAGAGATTTAGGAGATGTACCAATAATATCACACATCATGAAAATTTCCCATGTCAACATTTCAAAGCCTGTAAATACATTAGGAAGAACAATTTATTTATCCATCCTACTACCAGTAAACAATATTCATTGACATCATATGCAGATTGGCATGCAACAGATGTTATCTGCTTAGCTGAGTGCAGGGACTGCTATTCATTACGTGTGGGAAAAATCAACTGTAAATTAAAAAAAATAGAATATTGCAACATTTATCAGCAATACGTACAGGTAATACCCACAATGCTTTATATCCGCATGTAATTGAACATACTGGGCATAACTTCGATTTTATGGTGTTACAGACTGTTAAGTTATCCAGGAGAGGGGGTGACATAGGCAATTTGACAGAATACTCTGAAAGTAAATGGATTATAGAGATGTGTGCACACAGACCACCTGGGATGAACGGGGTTATTCCCATTAAACCCACCCACAAGATGAGGAGGGTCCAATATTGACTGTGATTGGCTACTTTGTGTTTTAAATATGATTCTGTTTATTTGTTATTTGTCTGATGAAGGGTACTTCACCCAAACGTGCTTATGTTGAGTGTTTTAATAAACAACTGGTGTTTACAGCATGGTGGTTCGAATTTTGTTATTACTTTTTTCACTTGTTCTGGTTGCTGAATTCAAACCTTTAGTGTTCTAGGTCCTGTTTTGACTCTTATGCATCATGAGGATGCCAGTAACAAAAATTTCAAAATAGGTGTCTAACATTTCAGACATATTTTGGGTACTGGTTGCATCACTTGCAATCAATTTAGAAAGCAACACTACGGACAAGAAAACGATCAGTCTAGCCTTTAATGAAAGGAGATAAAATATGATGTGAAGTAGTCTAAGATAGATCGAGCATTACCTAAAATGAAAAAAGGGAGGAAATACTGACAAAATAATCAAAGGGTGGAGCAAACAGGAACATGAGAACTGCCTTATTATACAGAATAATCAGATTATAAATTCAACAAAGCTTAAGCCTGGTAGATCTAGAAATGCTGTAGCATGAAAGCAGGCAAACAACAGCCAAGTATGGATCAGTAAAGAAAATGTGCTAGTATTCTAGAGCCAAAGCCGGAAGGGGTTATGTGAAAGGAATAAAAGCTAAACTGCCATGAAGACAGTAGCATCATCTGTTATCAAACTTAGGAAGTCTGAAAACTAACTAAAGTTCCAGTTTTCTATAACTGATCTGTTGAAACAAATAGCACAAACAACTGTGCACTGACAAATTAGAAAAAAAAAAGTGCACAAAAAGCCTTCTCCAAATGAAGGGAAGGAACAATGCTTTACATTCTTTTTTTCTAAAACTTTACCTTTCTGATCCAAAGGTTGGTGGCTGAAAGTGAAATTTCTGACCACAGCAACCTTGGTTGGCAAACTATTTCACTAATACTAGTAAAAACATTTTTAAACACAGCATTGTTTGATTCTGCATGCATTACAGGAATGTATGTTAAATTATTCTTCCACATTCGGGTGTGTACCAAGTCCACTGAGCATACTGACTGGTTTCAAAGAAAAAAGTAAAACTATACTTTTCTATCAAAAGGACAAGTAAACTACTGAAAAACAAAATTAATGGTCACAACTAATTCAATACCTGTAAGCAAAATACATGATAACATAGCAGCAGTTTAAACCCTGCATCTACTTTCATAACTGTTGGTAATAAATGATCCCTTGTGATCATTATTTCTTCATTTTCAGTCATCTTTTGTGGTTCACGTTCTAATGTAGCTCAGCTACTTGTATATTATAATGTTTTCACAGTCTCTAGTGTAACAGCCTTGCAACATTGTTGGACCTTTCAATTTAATCTACAGAAAGCTGTGCTATTCTTTCTAGATCTATGCTGCAAAACCTACATTTGTCTGTATCCCCTACATTTTCTCGATATTTTGTGAGCTATTGAATAGGTAGCCAACTATCTTGAACTAACATTGTCAAAGATCATGTGCAGAGGTGTGTTCTTACTATTAGTTTTTGCGGTACTTAGCCTCTTGCATTTAAAGGGAGCTTTCAGATTCTAAAATATATGGATTTTACTTTAGTGTGTTTAGTATAACTTCATCTCTTACATTTAATAAAGTTGTGTTTGTATTTTTTGTATGCTGAGCAGCTTCCAAATACTTCCTCATTCTGAGTCATGTAGCCCTCCATTCTGATGATACAATAAGAGGGGGTGATAAATAGGTCATAGCGGATAGGTTTGCTTTCAATACTCTGAAGCAGATTTCAACACATAATGTAACACTGCAGCACAATCAATCACTCACTCAGGTAATCAGACAATAAATCAGTAACTGCATGCATTAATATTCAAATTAACAAAAACAAAAGAGAAATGGAACAGGATAAAGTTCTTAATAAAATATATAATGTTTGGCATACATTGTAATAACACATATATAACACTGTAATTAATAGTTACCTACCATGGGATGATCACTCAGGACGAAAGCTAGGGGTAAGTGAATCTTTGCACTTGATCTTTACCTTTCTCACTTTGGCTCAAATTCACCTAACCTAATCAAGTCTTGATCAACATGTAGCTGTTCCAGCAATTCTCTATCCTTACCACTGCAATGGTTTCTTTCTTTATTTATTTCTTGTTCTCTTTCTCTTTATTTTTTATGTTCTTTTCATTCTTTTTTGCACTTTATTTCGCTACCTGTTTTTGTCCTGCTCTTGTTTGATTCCTTTCCTGCTCTCTTATTAAACATTTCTGCTAAACTGAGCAAATATGTCTTCTTAAATGTATTTCCTTCATGGTTTTCAGCTTTCACTATGTTTGGATCATATTATATCAACAAATATGCATGCAGTCCATCAATCCCTAACCTATTCATATAGTCACATGTAGTCACTTTCAAGTAGACGGTGCTTCCTTCAGACTGAGGGCTGTATAATCTTGCTAAGCTATGCTTGTTGTGCATTAGTCAATATGCTTGAAGCAGGTTTCTTGTTTTCCATGCCAACTGCTCCACTTTTTAAGGTTAATTGATCACACCAAAGATGAAACAGCAGGGAGGCCAAGCTGATTTATAGACAAACCTTCATTCCTAGATGTCAAAGTGGTTTTCTGTATTAGTTTCTGTCTTTTAAAATATATTTTATTAAGCTTTGTTCTCATTTGTTCATGTTGTATTGCTGCTGCCCTTCATCTATTCCCAGATTTTATTTGTTTCCTATTATTTCATTTCCTTTATTCCACAGTCCTCTCCAAGTTTGATGTTTTCTTGATGATTTTCTTTGCTCCTGTTACAAATGTTGCTTCTGCTAACTTGTCAAGACCAAGTGTAATTTGTATGTCATCTAAGAGGGTTTTAACAATTTGTAGCTGTCTTTTCAGTTGTTTGTCAGATAGGCTGCACAGTTTCAGATCCTCTACAGCAAGCAGATATGATATTGTTTGATACAACTGTTTTGAAATCAAAGTGTAATCATACCTTTTTCTGCTTCAGAGAGAACTTAAAGGTTTGAGGGCAAGACAAAACAGTTATAATGACAAAAAAAAAAAAAAAAATCACCTTAGAATACTTCCTGCTAGATTTTTTTTCATTCTGGATAGTAACTTAGCATTTGTCTTGGTTCATTGTGAAATACTTTATCACTTTTTCACAATAATTTCAATATAATTTATTGATGTCTGACAAATCATATGGATCTGTTAGCATTCTACAATCTAGGAGTATATATTGCTTTCAAATGCTTTTCAGTAATCTCTCCATGTCATAATGAGATCCCTATCCTTTTACATGTCTCCATTATGGCTTTGTCTAGTAAAAGATGAGCCTTGCTTCCATATGAATTTTCTATTGCTCCCTGTCTGTTCTAGTGCCATGATGAAATGTAATCTAGATGACACAGCTGATGATGTGACAAATGCCAGAAGAAAATAATGCAGTATATTTCATAGGAACAAAATGGTGTGCAGACAAACTGCAGAAATAAAAGCACTAAATAATTACATCTGTCTTTATCACACAATGGTCAGCATTGATATGACAACTTGACTTTATATGCAAACAAAATAAATAAATAAATAAGGGGAGAAAGGGGGTGATGGATGGATGGATGGCATTCTTGGTTGTCTTCTAATGGGGCAAAATGGACTTTTTCATAGAAAAAAATGACATCTAATTTGAGTTGTCATTTAATTGCCTGTTTTGTGTCCTCTCAAGATAATGTGAATACATATATGTCATTACATACCCATAGGTTCATAGGTAGGTACTAGGCTATCAGCCCAAGGGCCTGTGTAAGCCTAGCCAACAAGGTTCCCTGGCTTATGCCACCCAAGGAAGTTATTTTCCTGTGTCACTGTTGAGCAGAGACACAGAAGTGATCCTCAGGGTGTATTTCCTATTTCCCATCCACTCATCAAGATTTTTCTTGAAGAGTGCTAATGAAGAACTTTGCTTGACATAGATGGGTAGCCTGTTCCAGAGTATGGGAAGTCTCTGGGACAGGAATCTATCCCTCCAGCATGTCCTGTTTATTGTGGTGACAAGGTTTAGGTCCCTAGAGTGTGTAGCTCAGAGGGATTGGGATTTCTTTAGGTGTAGCATGTCCAACAGCTCTGGGTTTGACATAGCTTTATATGTTAGGCAGAGATCACCTCAGAGTAGGCGATATGCTACTGAGTAAAGCTGGAGTTTTTTGAGACAATCAGTGTAGGGCATTTGTTTGAGGCCAGTAATCCTCTTTGTGAGGTACTTCTGTGGCCTTTCCAGCTGCTACAGATGTCTTGTGAGGTACATTCCAAAAGGGGCGTTGTACTCTATAATGGGTCTAATGAGTGTCGAGTAGAGGGGAATGATGACCTCTTTTTTCCTGGATGAGAACCGTTTTATGATGAGGTGTGCCACGTAGAAGGACTTCAAGACTACTGTAGCGATGTGACTATCAAAGAAGATGCTACTGTCCACCTGGGTCCCAAGGTCTCTTATAACACATTCGGTGTTAATTCGATTGCTGTCTATGTGGTAGTTCATGGGTACAGAGTTGTTACCAAAGGGGATGACACTGCACTTTTTGGCATTTAGCTTGAGGCCATGGCTCTGTCACTAGGCATCTGTCTCAGCGAGGCCCTTCTGTAGGATGTCCACATCATTTGGAGACTTGACTATGGCTCCTTGTTTGCAGTCATCTGTGAACTTCATTAGCCAGAGGCCTTCTGTGTTAGCCTGTACTTCAGAGAAGTAGATACCAAACAGGAGAGGACCCAGGACTGAACCCAGTGGTACTCCACTTGTCACTGCTTTGAGGTCAGACTTGGAGTCTGCAACTTTTACAGTGTGAGTTCTGTCAGTGAGCCAGTTGGCAACCCATCTTGTGACGTAGGGATTTATAACTAGTTTAGTGAGTTTAGCTATAATTCCAGAATGGGGGATGGTGTTGAAAGCCTCGGTGAGGTCAAGATAGGCTGTGTGAGCCACTTTACCCTCATCTATGACTTTGATGACTGCCTCAAAGAAGTCAGTCAGGTTCAGGAGGCATGATCTGCCTTTCACAAACCCGAACTGTGTTGGATCCAGAGTTTGGAGGTTACCAATGTCTTTGTTTATGAGTTCCATGATGATACGTTCCATGACCTTGCAGACCAGGCTCATCAGGCTAATAGGGCAATAGTTCCCCGGATCAGTGGTGGCTCCCTCTTTGTGGCGTGGGATAACTGTTGCTGTGCGCCATTCAGTGGGCACAAAGCCTGATGTGAGGCTATTATTGAACATGGTGGTTAGGTGGGGAGCCAGTTTGTTCTGAAGTTCATGTAAAGTGCAGCCTGAGATGTTGTCCAGTCCCATGGATGATGTATTTTTGGCTTTAGAGAGTGCACCTTTTACCTGCGTAGTTATGATTACAGGGACTCTGCATTCTTCCTGTATAGATATGGACCCTTTAGGGGGTGGGTGGGTAAAGTTAGCACTCAATTTATCTGCCAGGATGTTGGCAATATCAGTTGGTTCTGTAATTTCTATGCAGTTGTGCTGTAACTCAGAGCAGATCTGGGTGTTCCCATCGAGATTCTTGATATAGCTATAGAATGCTTTGTGGTTATCCTTAGAATTAGTGGTGATTTTGTTTTCGTAGCTAGCTTTGGAGGATCTTAAAAGGGATCTCAGCTTCTTACTGAGGCTGACCAGGGACCTCCCCCACTCATGGGATTTTACTCTCTTTTGCAACAGTTCCTTCCTTCTGTTGTACAGTTTGTTTAAGGCAGGGGACCACCAGATTGGCTTCCTTTTTTTGGAGGATAGCGTCTTGGTTCTGTTTGGGATAGCACAATCCATGGACTCATGTAAGTGCTTATAGAGTGCATTTGTGTAGGATTCAGCAGTTGTAACTGTATTGTCCATCTGCATGGGTGTCATGAAGTTCACCACTTCTGTCTTAAGAAGCATGAAGTTGGCTTTGAAGAAATTTTTTACCATGGTTTCTTTAATGGGGGGTGGGGGCGGGATGTGGCTATCAAGGGTGATTAGCTTATGGTCGGAGAAGACTAACAAGGAGTTGACTTCAGGTGTGGAACACTGGTCACTCATGTTGGTAATGACTAGGTCTAGGATATTGTTGCTCCTGGTGGAGATGTGGATAAGTTGACCCAGGGCATTGGAGTTTATGAAGTGTTGAGCTAAGGAGTTGGTACATGAGTAGTTTTCCCAGTTAATGGTGGGGTAGTTGAAGTCGCCCATTATTAGGGTGTTTGGTTGAACCCCAATATTTTCCAGTACATCAAGAAAAGAGGAGTGGGAATCCTGGGGCATGGTAGGGGATCTGTAGCAAGCTAGAATTTGGATTGCAGTTTTGCCCAGAGTTAGTTGCACTTGGATAACCTCGGATGCATTATGCTGAACAACTAGCCTGGAGGTGTGGATATCCTTAATGAATATGGACACACCTTTGCCTTTGGTGTTTCGGTCCAGGTTATATGGCCGAAAAGTGTTGTATGATTTATAGCCTGGTAGTGCAGTGGTGCTCTCTGGAGCCTTGAACCAGGTCTCAGTCACTGCACAGATATCGAGTGCCTTCAGTGAGTGCATTTTGAGATTTAGACTTCTAGCATTGAGTAGCATTACCCTCAGTTTCTGCTTGCCTGTTCCTGTTACAGTGGTGAATTTGTCATTTGAACCTTGCCTAAAAAAGGCACTATAGGGGTGGTGGGAGCCTTAGCCAGTATCCGAAATCCCAGGGGTGACAGGTGCAGGCCATCTCTGACAAAGCATCGTGGTCTGTTGACCATGACATCCCAAGCAGACAGATACTGGATTCCCTTAGAATGACACCAGAAGCTTAGCCAATTGTTGAAGTCAATCATTTTGTCCTTGTACTGCGGTATCATTCTGGGCGATGGCAGAATGCTACTCAGGGCTAGGGTCATACCTGCCTGCGCTACAAGATCGGAAAGCTCTTCCATGTCTCTTTCTATGTAGTCCAGGGAGGTACATCTCAGGTCATTCACACCAACAAGGACAGTGACAGAGTCATATTTGTACTTTTTGTGGAGTGACCTGATTGCATGGGTTATGTGGTGGATCCTGGCACCTGACAGGCAGCTGACAGTAACTTTCTCCTTGTTCAGCCTGGTGAGTGGGACATCAATGTGCCGGACTATAGAGTCACCTATGACTAGTGTGTTAGGTACGTTGTTTTGGCTTATTGGCTGTGGTTTAGTGGCACAGTGAGTCTGTAGGCTATGTGTCATTTGGTTTGTGTTGGGGATAGAGGTTGCTTGCGGTTCTGCTTTGGAGGTCTCTGTTGCTTAGACAGATTATTATTGAGAGCCTCCACAAATGTTTTTGTGTTACTATGTGTGGATTTTGGTGGTGTAGATTTAGTGAGACTATGTGATGAGTGTGGTGTGGTGCAAATGTTTACCTTCTCCTCTTGACTGTCAAGTTCAGTCTTAGTTGGAGAGAGCTTTACCTCCAGTTTGGCTAGTTAATGCATCTCTCACAGGTTGTAGTGTTGGGGTGGTAGGAGGAGAGGGTTGTCTGTTGTATACATGAGGCAATTTCTACATTGCTTCAAGATGCCCAAATTCATCAGATAGACAGGAGAGAACACTGGGAGCTGACTCTTGGACATGCCTGAATAAAAAACTATTTTCCTCTAGATAAGCGAGGAAAGTGAGTAGAAGAGCTGTTTTTCCTCTAAGCAAGTGAGAAATGTTAAGTACAAAAATTGTTTTCCTCTAGGTAATGAGGAAGGTTGAGTTTGATAGTAATTAGTAGCTTATTTAGTGTTTACAAGTTCTGAACAAGTGCTGAGCACGAATAAGCAAATTTAAGTGCTAAAAATAAGAATCTGTATCTGCACTAGATGAGTTACAAGACAGAAACAAGTGCAAAAGCAAGCTTTCAAATCAGAAAGGTGAGAGAGATAGAAAAGATTGCCCAAACGGCCAATAACTACAATTTCTGGGTCAGAACCACTCCTTATGTGGTAGACAGGTTACCTAGTGCTTACCACTCCCACTGATAAGCTAGAAGTCTTCCCTCCAACACAGAAAGGCTTGAGGGGCTCAGAAGCTTACATACAGTCCTGGATACAGCAAATCTGTATCTGGACTACACTAGTTACAGGAAAGGAAGGTAAGGAAAGGTTAGTAACAGCCTGCATTTCATTGCTGGAACCTGTGTTCTGAGAAACTGCTTTTCAATCAATCTGGAAATATACAGAGCTAAGTATATTTTTTTGGTTTTAGTGTTTGTACTGTTAATTGTTGCTTATAGTTTTTCATATCTTTGCTGAAAGTGTTTTCCCCACCTCCCCTTATTTTCTGCTATGATCTCAGTTGGTATAACTGTTTTTTATAGCTTGCGTGTTATCTAACTCAAGGATCACTTGCATAAAATTAGACCTGTTAGTAACAGCCTGGATTTCATTGCTGGAACCTGTGTTCTGAGAGACTGCTTTTCAATCTATCTGGAAATATACAGAGCTAAGTATATATTTTTTTGGTTTTAGAGTTTGTACTGTTAATTGTTGTTTATAGTTTTTCAGAATTCTGCTGAAAGTGTTTTCCCCACCTCCCCTATTTTCTGCTGTGTCTTCGGTGGGTATAACTGTTTTTTACAGCTTGTGTGTTATCTAACTCAAGGATCACTTGCATAAAATTAGACCTGTTTGTAACAGCCTGAATTTCATTGCTGCAACCTGCGTTCTGAGAGACTGCTTTTCAATCTATCTGGAAATATACAGCGCTAAGTATATTTTTTTGGTTTTAGAGTTTGCACTGTTAATTGTTGCTTATAGTTTTTCAGATCTCTGCTGAAAGTGTTTCCCCACCTCCCCCTATTTTCTGCCATGTCTTCAGTTGGTATAGCTGTTTTTTACAGCTTGTGTGTTATCTAACTCAAGGATCACTTGCATAAAATTAGACCTGTTAGTAACAGCCTGCATTTCATTGCTGGAACCTGTGTTCTGAGAGACTGCTTTTCAATCTATCTGGAAATATACAGACCTAAGTATATTTTTTTGGTTTTAGAGTTTGTGCTGTTAATTGTTGCTTATAGTTTTTCAAATCTCTGCTGAAAGTGTTTTGTCCCACCCACCCTCCTTATTTCTGGCTTGTAGTTTAAATTTGGTTGCTTTTGCAGTTGCCCGCCCCACTGTAGATTTGATCTGGGACACTCCCCCAGTCCCATCTCTTTATCGCATTCTACCTAATAAACTCCTTCTGCACTTGCTTTTAGTCCTTTTTAATTTAATTTCATTTTTTAAACGTGTTTGGTCTAATATTGCTACATAGGTTCATAGGTTCATAGGTTCATACTAGGCTATCTGCCCTAGGGCATTTATAAGCCTAGCCAGAGTGTGTTTGGCTTTCGCCACCCATTTTAAATTAATTTTGCTATGCCCTTTTTCGAGGTTAGTATACTGTGCCTCTGTCTAACAGTGACACAGAAATGATACCCGGGGTAAACCTACGATCTCCCATCCACTCATCAAGATTCCTCTCGAAGAGAGTCAATGAGGGGCTCTGCATAACCTGGACTGGGATTTTATTCCAGAGAGAAGGGAGCCTCTGGGTTATGAATCTGTCCCTCCATCATGTCCTATTTATTTCAGTGCTGAGGTTCAAGTCTCTCGAGCACGTAGCTCGATTGGATTTGGATTTTCTGAGGTGCAGCATGTCCATTAATTCCGGGTTGGACATGGCTTTATATGTCAGGCACAGATCGCCTCTGAGCAGGCGGTATGCCACTGAGTAGAGCTGGAGTTTCTTTAACCGGGCAGCATATGGCATCTGTTTGAGCCCTATGATCCTCTTGGTGAAGTACTTTTGGGGTCTTTCCAGTTGCTGCAGGTGTCTGGTAAGGTACATCCCGAAAGGGGCATTGTACTCAATTATGGGCCTGATGAGGGATGAGTAAAGAGGCACGATGACCTCCCCTGATCTAGATGTGAATCCCATCATGATTAGGAGGGCTATATAAAATGTTTTTCTAACCACTTTGGCCACGTGGTTGTCAAATGAGAGATTGTTATCAACTTGGGTCCCCAGGTCCCTAATTACTTCTTCTGTACTTAATGGATTACCACCTATGTGGTAATTTGTGGGCACTTTGTTTTTGCCAAAGGGGATGACTATACACTTTTTGGCATTTAGCTTGAGGCCATGGCTCTGGCACCAGTTGTCTGTTTCTATGAGGCCCTTTTGGAGGATGCTTGTGTCGGCTGGAGAGTCAATTATGGTGCCCAGTTTGCAGACATCTGCGAGCATAGTCAGCCACAGTCCTTCCGTGTTGGCCTGTACCTCCGAGAAATACATACTGAACAAGAGAGGTCCCAGGACTGAGCCTTGTGGGATGCCACTTGTAACTGGTTTGGAGTCTGACATGGCTCCAGCAATTCTAACCATGTGGGTTCTGTCCTTGAGCCAGTTTGCAACCCATCTAGTGACATAGGGGTTTATATTTAAGCTGGTGAGCTTATCTATAATGCCCGAGTGGGGTATTGTATCAAAGGCTTTTGCGAGGTCCAGGTAGGCTGTGTGGACCACCTTCCCCTCGTCAATGGCCTTGGTGACTGTTTCAAAGAAATCAACCAGGTTTAAGAGGCAGGATCTGCCCTTAACAAAGCTGAACTGGGTAGGATTCAGTGTCTGTAAGGTCCCCAATATCTTTATTTATGAGGTCCATGATGATCCTTTCTATAGCTTTGCAGACCAAGCTAGTCAGGCTTATGGGGCGATAGTTTCCAGGATCCGTTGAGGCACCACTTTTGTGGAGAGGGACCACTGTTGCTGTATGCCACTCTTTGGGTACATATCCTGTAGTAAGGCTGAGATTGAAGAGTAGTTTTATGTTTGGGTTTAGCTCTTCTTGGAGTTCATGTAGGACGCAGCCCGGGACACCGTCTGGTCCCATTGATGCTGTGTTTTTTGCTTTGGAGAGGGCAGCTCTTACCTGAGCATCTGTGATGTCAGGGGGGCAGCACTCTGCTGGGATAGATATTTGCCCTTTTGGTGGGGAAGGGGGGGAGAAGTTTGTGCTGAACCTGTCAGCTAGGATGTTGGCAATGTCTGTGGGTTTGGTGTATTTTTTGTCATTTTGGACGAATTCTGAGCATATCTGGGAATTCCCACCCAGGTTCCTAACATAACTAAAGAAAGCCTTGTGATTATCCTTAGTGTCCTGTGCATTTTTTCTCTCGAAGCTGGCCTTAGACGATTTTATGAGTGCCTGTAGTTTTTTGCTAATACTGATCAGAGATGCCTTCCCTTTTTGGGATTTTGCTCTGTCATGTAGTAGTTTCCTCCTTCTATTGTATAGTTTGTTTATGGCTGGGGTCCACCAGACAGGACTTCTGCCTTTGGAGGACTGGGTCTTGGTTTTATTTGGGATTGCATGATCCATGCATTCCTGAAGGTGTTCATAGAATGTGTTTATAAAGGATTCTGCGGTCTGGGATGTATTTTTCACAGGCCTGGGGGCTTTGAAGGATTCCACCTTGGTTTTGAGGAGTGTGAGATTTGCTTTAGAGAAGTTTTTCACTGTGGTTTTCAGGGCAGGGGGGTGGAGTTGGGATGTGAATATCCAGTGAGATTAGTTTATGGTCTGATCTTACCAGTGAGGGATGCACTTCTGGTCTGGAGCATAGAGTCCCCATGTTGGTGATGATCAGGTCCAGTATGTTTTCCCCTCTTGTGGGAGTGATAACAGGTTGTTCCATAGCATTTGAGTTTATAAATTCTAGGAACCTTTGGGCTAGGGTGTTGGAGCTAGAGTAATGCTCCCAGTCTATGTTTGGGTAGTTGAAGTCGCCCAATATAATGGTGTTTGGAGAGACCTTCATATTTTCCAGTGTTCGTAGGAAGGCCGAGTGGGGTTCCTGGGTTTGGGAGGGTGGTCTGTAGCAGGCTATAAATTGGAAGGCAGTTTTACCCACTGTTAGTTGCACATGGATAGTCTCTGATGCTTTGTGCTTTACCACCAACCTGGAGGTGTGGGTATCTTTGACGAAATTTGATACTCCCCCTCCTTTTGTGGTACGGTCCAAGTTTTGGGGCCGAAAAGCATGGTATGAGGTATAACCTGGTAGTGCTGGGGTGCTCTCGGGAGCCTTGAACCAGGTTTCTGTTACTGCACAGATATCGATGTTCTCCATGCTAAGGAGAGTTTATAGTGCGTGCATCTTGAGGTTTAAACTTCTGGCATTGAGTAGCATTACTCTTAGTTTCTTATCCCTTATGATACCTATGGAGGTGGGTTTGTCTTTTGAGCCTTGCCTGAAAAAGGCACTATGGGGGTAGCAAGAACCTTTGCCAATATCCGAAAGCCCAGGGGTGACAGATGCAAGCCGTCCCTAGCGAAGCATCATGGCTTGTCGAGCATGTCATCCAAGGCTGACAGGCATTGGATCCCCTTTGAATTACACCAATACTTAAGCCAATTGTTGAAATTGATCATCTTGTCTTCATATTGTGGCATCATTCTTGGTGAGGGCAAGATGCTACTCAAGGTCAGGGTCATACCGGCCTGGGCTACATGCTCAGAGAGCTCCTCTATGTCTCTTTTCATGTAGTCCAGGGAGGTACGTCTCAGGTCATTCACACCAGCATGGACAATGACTGAGTCATATTTGTACTTGCCTTGGAGTGACCTGAGGGCTTGTGTTATGTGGTGGATCCTAGCGCCCGAAAGGCAGCTCACCGTGACCTTCTCCTTGTTCAGCCTGGTGAGCGAGACGTCAGTGTGCCTGACGATAGAGTCACCTATTACAAGTGTATCAGGTGTGTTGTTTAGCCTTAAGCACTGTGACTGTTCAGCACACTGGCTTTGTTAGCTATGTGTTGCACGTGTTTTGTTTTGGGGTAGCGGTTGCTTGGGTGTCTGCTTTGGAGGTCTCTGCTGCTTAGGCAGATTTTTATTTAGAGCCTCCGAGTATGTTTTTGTGTGTTTATGTGTTTGGTTTGCTGTCGTTGTAGGTCTATGTGAGACTGGAATTGTAGTGAGTGTGGTTTCCTTCTCCTCCTGACTGGTTTCACCAGTACTGAGTTGAGAGAGCTTAGCCTCCAGTATGGCTATATGGTTGCATCTCTCACATGTGTTGGAATTTGTTGGGAGGAGGAGATGGTTGTCTGTGTACATGACGCAGTTGTAACATTGCCTCAAGATTCCCAGATTCACCAGCTGGAGCGGAGAGGAGATTGACAACTGACCTTTGGACATGCTAGAATAGTATTAGGAATTCCTTTATAATTGAAAAAAGGGCCAATGGGGAACGAGGTACTCAAGGGGAGTTTGTGAGGGTGTAGTGCTTTTAATATTTTAGTGCTGACTTATATAATTGCTTTAGTGAGCAAGTGCCAGGTAACTTAAATGCAATGTGTTTCAGGTAACTTAAATGCAAAAACGACAAATAGTAACTTTCTTTCAAGTGAAACAAGGAAATAAGTACAGTAAGCAATGCAGATATCACTAGGGATCCACAGAAGTGCCGAAAAGCTGTGTTTTAGGTGGAATTAGCATTTCAGGGAAATAACAAGCAAGCAAACAAGCAGCATACAAATAAAACTAGATTCAGCAGGCCTGGATCTAGTCTATGCTACAGCAAACAAGGTGTACCAATTTCAGTAAGAAACAGTTCAAATATGCAGGCCCTATAAGCCTTTAACCAGAAATTCCCAGCTCAGAAGGGCAGAGTCCAGCCTCTCCTCCCACAAGAGTGCAGACCATGAACCTTCTTAATGTAAAATAACTGGCCTGAAGCCCAAGTGCTTAAACCAGAACTAATACATTTTAGAATAACAGACACTGAGCCCTCAATCAGCAGTTCAGAACTTAGAAGGATGTAAGCTACCTGTCCTGCCACCACAGTGCAGGCCACAAACTTTCCTAATGTATAACAACTGGTCTGAAGCCCAAGTGCTTAATCCAAAAGACTTAGAATGATAGCTACACTTTAATCAAGTTACTACCAAGCAGTAATAAATACAATTGAATACTTTAAAGAATGCCTGGATTAGTGCTCAAGTTATACAAACAAAGCTAGATTCAGCAGGCCAAGATCTAGTCTATGCTACAGCAAACAAGGTATACCAATTTCAGTAAGAAGCAGTTCAAATTTAACCAGAAATTCCCAGCTCAGAAGGGCAGAGTCCAGCCTCTCCTCCCACAAGAGTACAGACCACAAACCCTTTTAATGTAAAATAACTGGCCTTAAGCCCAAGTGCTTAAATCAGAATTAATACACTTTTAGAATAACAGACACTGAGCCCTCAATCAGCGGTTCCCAAAGTAGAAGGATGTAAGCTACCTGTCCTGCTACCACAGTGCAGGCCACAAACCTTCCTAATGTAAAACAACTGGTCTGAAGCCCAAGTGCTTAATCCAAAAGACTTAGAATGATAGCTACACTTTAATCAAGTTACTACCAAGCAGTAATAAATACAATTGAATACTTTAAAGAATGCCTGGATTAGTGCTCAAGTTATACAAACAAAGCTAGATTCAGCAGGCCAAGATCTAGTCTATGCTACAGCAAACAAGGTGTACCAATTTCAGTAAGAAGCAGTTCAAATTTAACCAGAAATTCCCAGCTCAGAAGGGCAGAGTCCAGCCTCTCCTCCCACAAGAGTACAGACCACAAACCCTTTTAATGTAAAATAACTGGCCTTAAGCCCAAGTGCTTAAATCAGAATTAATACACTTTTAGAATAACAGACACTGAGCCCTCAATCAGCAGTTCCCAAAGTAGAAGGATGTAAGCTACCTGTCCTGCTACCACAGTGCAGGCCACAAACCTTCCTAATGTAAAACAACTGGTCTGAAGCCCAAGTGCTTAATCCAAAAGACTTAGAATGATAGCTACACTTTAATCAAGTTACTACCAAGCAGTAATAAATACAATTGAATACTTTAAAGAATGCCTGGATTAGTGCTCAAGTTATACAAACAAAGCTAGATTCAGCAGGCCAAGATCTAGTCTATGCTACAGCAAACAAGGTGTACCAATTTCAGTAAGAAGCAGTTCAAATTTAACCAGAAATTCCCAGCTCAGAAGGGCAGAGTCCAGCCTCTCCTCCCACAAGAGTACAGACCACAAACCCTTTTAATGTAAAATAACTGGCCTTAAGCCCAAGTGCTTAAATCAGAATTAATACACTTTTAGAATAACAGACACTGAGCCCTCAATCAGCAGTTCCCAAAGTAGAAGGATGTAAGCTACCTGTCCTGCTACCACAGTGCAGGCCACAAACCTTCCTAATGTAAAACAACTGGTCTGAAGCCCAAGTGCTTAATCCAAAAGACTTAGAATGATAGCTACACTTTAATCAAGTTACTACCAAGCAGTAATAAATACAATTGAATACTTTAAAGAATGCCTGGATTAGTGCTCAAGTTATACAAACAAAGCTAGATTCAGCAGGCCAAGATCTAGTCTATGCTACAGCAAACAAGGTGTACCAATTTCAGTAAGAAGCAGTTCAAATTTAACCAGAAATTCCCAGCTCAGAAGGGCAGAGTCCAGCCTCTCCTCCCACAAGAGTACAGACCACGAACCCTTTTAATGTAAAATAACTGGCCTTAAGCCCAAGTGCTTAAATCAGAATTAATACACTTTTAGAATAACAGACACTGAGCCCTCAATCAGCAGTTCCCAATGTAGAAGGATGTAAGCTACCTGTCCTGCTACCACAGTGCAGGCCACAAACCTTCCTAATGTAAAACAACTGGTCTGAAACCCAAGTGCTTAATCCAAAAGACTTAGAATGATAGCTACACTTTAATCAAGTTACTACCAAGCAGTAATAAATACAATTGAATACGTTAAAGAATGCCTGGATTAGTGCTCAGGTTATACAAACAAAGCTAGATTCAGCAGGCCTGGATCTAGTCTATGCTACAGCAAACAAGGTGTATCAATTTCAGTAAGAAGTAGTTTAGATATTCAGGAACTATAAGCCTTTAACCAGAAGTTCCCAGTTAGAAGGGCAGAGTCCAGCCTCTCCTCCCACAAGAGTGCAGACCACGAACCCTTTTAATGTAAAATAACTGGCCTGAAGCCCAAGTGCTTAAAACAGAATTAATACACTTTTAGAATAAGAGACACTGAGCCCTCAGTCAGCAGTTCCCAACTTAGAAGGATGTAAGCTACCTGTCCTGCCACCACAGTGCAGACCACAAACCTTCCTAATGTAAAACAACTGGTCTGAAGCCCAAGTGCTTAAACTAAAAGGCTTAGAATGAGTTACACCAAGCAGTAATAAATACAATTGAGTACTTTTAAGATGACGCAAAAGCAAAATAAAGTAGGAAGAAACACAAATACAGTAAAAGCAGATTTTTTTTTTTTTTTTTTTGAGTGTGCAAATGAGATGGGCCCAGGAGTTACAGGACAGAAACAAGTGCAAATGCAGGCCTTCAAATCAGAAAGTTGAGAGAGATGGAAGACCACCCAAATGGCCAATAACTACAAATTCTGGGCCAGAACCACTCCTTATGTGGTAGACAGGTTACCTAGTGCTTACCACTCCCACTGATAAGCTAGAAGGCTTCCCTCCAACACAGAAAGGCTTGGTGGCTCAGAAGCTTACAAATAGTCCTGAATACAGCAAATCTGTATCTGGAACACTAATTACAGGAAAGGTAGGAAACAGGCTTACAATTTTTTTTTCAGAAAAGTAGCAAAAACAGTAGTAAAAACAATTCACATGCAGTGCAAGCTGGCACACTCGAGTATGTAGCAATATTAGTCCACACACCATTTGAAAAAATGTAATTAAATTAAAAAGGACTAAAAGCAAGTGCAGAAAGGGTTTATAGGTAGAATGCGGTAAAGAGATGGGACTGGGGGAGTGTCCTAGATCAAATCTACAATGGGGTGGGCACTGCAAAAGCCACCAAATTTAAACTACTACCAGAACAGGGGGGGTGGAATTTCAACAGAGATGTGAGGAATCAGAGTGCAAATTATAAAGCCCAAAAAATATATACTGATCTCTGTATATTTGCAGAACACTAAGACAACAGATATCTAAGCAACAATTTAGCTCTATAATACAGAATAATACAGAAAAATATAGTCAGCTCTATATATTTGCAGATAGTCTTGTAAGGCTGTTCCACTTTAAATGCAGACTGCTGCTAGTAACAGTTCAAATTAAGGGAACCTTGAGTTATCAACACACAAGCAATAGAAACCACAATGAGAGGTGGGGGTGGGGAAGAAAGTTTCACAGAGATGTGAGGAATCAGAGTGCAAATTATAAAACCCAAAAAATATATACTGATCTCTGTATATTTGCAGAACACTAAGACAACAGATATCTAAGCAACAATTTAGCTCTATAATACAGAATAATACAGAAAAATATACTCAGCTCTATATATTTGCAGAAAGTCTTGTAAGGCTGTTCCACTTTAAATGCAGACTGCTGCTATTAACAGTTCAAATTAAGGGAACCTTGAGTTAACAACACACAAGCAATATAAACCACAATGGGGGTGGGGGGTAGGGAAGAAAGTTTCAACAGAGATGTGAGGAATCAGAGTGCAAATTATAAAACCCAAAAATATATACTGATCTCTGTATATTTGCAGAACACTAAGACAACAGATATCTAAGCAACAATTTAGCTCTATAATACAGAATAATACAGAAAAATATACTCAGCTCTATATATTTGCAGAAAGTCTTGTAAGGCTGTTCCAATTTAAATGCAGACTGCTGCTACTAACAGCTCAAATCAAGGGAACCTTGAGTTAACAACACACAAGCAATAGAAACCACAATGAAGGGGGTGGGGAAGAAAGTTTCAACAGAGATGTGAGGAATCAGAGTGCAAATTATAAAACCCAAAAAATATATACTGATCTCTGTATATTTGCAGAACACTAAGACAACAGATATCTAAGCAACAATTTAGCTCTATAATACAGAATAATACAGAAAAATATAGTCAGCTCTATATATTTGCAGAAAGTCTTGTAAGGTTGTTCAACTTTAAATGCAGACTGTTGCTATTAACAGTTCAAATTAAGGGAACCTTGAGTTAACAACACACAAGCAATAGAAACCACAATGAGGGGTGGGGTGGGGAAGAAAGTTTCAACAGAGATGTGAGGAATCAGAGTGCAAATTATAAAACCCCAAAATATATACTGATCTCTGTATATTTGCAGAACACTAAGACAACAGATATCTAAGCAACAATTTAGCTCTATAATACAGAATAATACAGAAAAATATACTCAGCTCTATATATTTGCAGATAGTCTTGTAAGGCTGTTCCACTTTAAATGCAGAGTGCTGCTATTAACAGTTCAAATTAAGGGAACCTTGAGTTAACAACACACAAGCAATAGAAACCACAATGAGGGGAGGGGGTGGGGAAGAAAGTTTCAACAGAGATGTGAGGAATCAGAGTGCAAATTATAAAACCCCAAAAATATATACTGATCTCTGTATATTTGCAGAACATTAAGACAACAGATATCTAAGCAACAATTTAGCTCTATAATACAGAATAATACAGAAAAATATACTCAGCTCTATATATTTGCAGATAGTCTTGTAAGGCTGTTCCACTTTAAATGCAGACTGCTGCTATTGATACTCAGGTGTGCTAGCTTGCACTGCATGTGAATTGTTTTTACTGCTGTTTTAGCTACTTTTCTGTAAAAAAAAAATACTGTAAGCCTGTTTCCTACCTTTCCTGTAACTAGTGTAGTCCAGATACAGATTTGCTGTATACAGGACTGTATGTAAGCTTCTGAGGCCCCTAAGACTTTCTGTGTTGGAGCCAACTAAATTAACACATTAAGAGAGTAAGACGATATTTGATATAGCTATGAATTGTAGCACTTAAGATTTAATGAGATCTGTAAACTTGTCACAGATCATGTAAGACAGATAATATAAGTAGCAAAAGATAAATTTGTAAAAAATCCATTTATAGTGCTGCTTAACCTCCTGATCCAAACCTCATAGCTGCAAAGCAGTTACCTCTTAAATTCACATTATGTCATCCAGACAGAAAACTTATTAGCAATGTCATTGTCATTTGTAAGTTTAGAATACACTTAGGTACCAAGTATGTATTCCTGTTATAAGTTCAAGGCATGGGAGCACAATCCTCAGAACTGGAAAAAAATTAAGTGGCATTTGGTGAAAATGTATACTAAGTCTGAAATTCTCATATTTTGAAGAATGGGCTCTGCTCTGGAGGGTGCATTGAGGTTTGCCCTCCAATAAAAAATGCTATTAAATATATAAAAACAACCTTCATAGTTCACTACAGTTTCTTAGGAATGATATATAATAGTTTCTTTATTTTTTGTATTTTTTGATCTTAAAGTCGAGTCTTAAAATTCTAATAGGGTAGCACTATATACAACTCTTAAGTGCAAGCACTCAGATAACTCAAAAAAAAAAAAAAAGCACCCCAGAGTTGCATTCAAGCAAACATGTAGAGCGAAACAGAAGTTTTGTTTAAACAATGTCAATTGTATGTTATGGTAATGATTGCATTCTTTTTTGTAAGTTCTTCACTGTAGTAATGTTTTTACTTATAAAACTTAACCCATTTACACTCACATTGCAGTTGATTTCTGCCACCTCAATCTATATGTCTGCACGCTTGCTAAATAGTGTTGCCATAATACATTACATTTAATAATTCTATACACTATTCAGCTGCCATCTCAATTACCTGTTCAGTGCTATGTACTCCATACATTTGCTGTGTTTTGTTTCTACATATGTTTGGCTTGGGCTCTGACTGAAAAGCCATTAGACCAGCCAACCCCCCCCCCCAAGTTAACAAACAAGTAAAATTAGTCTCCACCCACACTCACTATACTGACTTTATTATATATATGAAATCACCACTTTAGGAGATACTATCAATCTCTTTATTTTACAAAAAAAAAAAAAAAACTCTGAATTTCTACATATTTGCACCACAAAAGAAGTTATTCTAAATACTAATTTAATAATGTCCTTGACATAAAAATAAATCTTTTTGAATCATGTTGTAAAGTCTAGTCACTGAGAATTACTATGAGTCCCATTCTCTTGCCTTCGATACCTAACCTAAGACTGCGGAAGATAAGACACGATTAGCGCAAATAATACATGCGTATATTGCTATTGCAGTTACTTAATGTCCTTTAACTGAACAATTTCATTATCGGCTTTTATTTCTAAAAGACACACATGCCTGTTTGTGTCTGTTATATAGCTAGATATCAAATCAAAAACGTCATTACTGTTCCTGAAAAATAGTCTAGGTTTTCAACACCCCTGAATCACTTTATAATGTGCTTTAAAACCTCGGAATTAAAAGTCTGCATTGACTAAATGGCAAGAATACCATATCTAAATAACAAGAAAGAACTCTGAACCACTGAAAGCACGTTTCAATGTGACAGTTATATTTATCATTATTATTATTACTATTATTACTTGGTTTACTGGAGTATAGTAATATTGATCTTTCAGTCCAATTGAAATGGATGTTTCACATTATTTGATGTGTTTTTTTTTCTAAACCTGTTTCTCAAAAAACTACAAGTATAAGATGGCATGCTAATTAAATAATGATATAAAAGCAAAATAAAGAGATGAGAAGAAGAAAAAAGAAATCAGGAAATTAAGAGGACGATGAAGTTACCAAAGACAGCGCAGCAGTCAAAAAGTACTGAATAAATGGCACATAGAGACAAAAATATATACTGCTCAAATATAAAGTTATTAAAGCATGATAAATGTCTAAAAGAAAGTGGAAGAAAATTGTGTCAGTTTCCATTATACATCTACTGACTGGTATCTCAAATGATTTTAGTTATGTTGGGAGGGGTTATTAAATTTGTTGTATAAAAACAGAAAAGACTTGCTGAGACTGATACATCAATCTTTGGCTTACTAATTTCAAATTCATAAAAGGGAGATTAACTGAATATTACCATTTCCCTACTGTATGTGCAGTAATAATCTTAGCGGTAGAATGTTCTTCTACAAGAGTCGTCACACCCCATATATTTGATACTTTTCTCCCACTCACATTCAATTTTAAGTTTTCTGTTCCAGCTAATTTGAATTGCAATATGTTCCTGCCATAGGGATAGGGGTCGCAGTATAAGCACTTATCTCCTTCAAAACGCCAGGCATCTAACGTGATTATGTTCTTCTCATGGGCAGACCAGGGTCATGGTCAAATGGACCCAGAGGCAGGATAATAGATCAGACCCCCTCCCCATAGCAATACTTCCCTCCTGGCAGCCATTCTAGTGTCCCATTGCTTGGCTATTTCTCCACAGTTACCATATACACTGTTCAAACATGTTAGTATGCATGCTATTTTCTTCTTCAATTCTAGAATAATTACATTATTTGGATTTAATTTTAAACTATGACTCTCTTAAGGTAGCCACGGGCTTGGCAGAATCAGCAGGGAAAGAAGACCCTGTTGAGCTTGACTCTAGTCTGGCACTTCGGGGTAGGAGGTTGGCATAATGGTTAAGGTGTTTACCTTACAGAAACAAGGTGCAGGGTTTGATTCTCACATGGGGTAATTCCCTAGGCTTAAAATGGCTTGCAAGGGTAGTTAGTCTAGTACTAACCTATGAACTTTTATTTAAAATTTTATAGCACAAGCACTGATAGTCATTTGATAAACAAACAATACAGTGTCACAATGAAAACAGACCTAGCATGAGCAAGAAACTTTTCTACTCTTGAAACTCACAGTCATTAAAACTGACATTCAAACCCACATTCAAAGAAAATACATCTGGCCAGTGGTGATTAAATTTACCTTTTGGCTTTTTTCAAACCATAGGCTTTTTTGCGCATTTTTAGGATCAAGCATAAATGCATGTGTTCTTTGATTCACCTTCCTGATTGTATTAGTACCACTTGTTAGAATGTGTATTAAATTTGTAGTTTTGAACATTCTGCCAGTAAGCAATGAGACAAAATAAATAAATCAATTATGATAAAACTATTAATTTCAGAACATTTCGACTGTAAAAGGCCATTCAAACTTCTGTCATTACAATCCACCAGTATTATTTAATGTGCACAATCTCTGCAGAACTAAAAGTCATCTGAATAATTTCACATTATAGAGATCTGTAACTTATGAAGAGGTAGCTACTAGCAAGCAACATTACATTTCAGTGTTTCATCAACAAGTTCAGAGCCTGCTACCCTTGAAGAATTAACTGCCTATGTAATTGCCACTGTTGAAGTGACATCCTGACTCCACATGCAAAAATGTGAAAAAGGGGTTAAGGATGGATGGATGGATACATTAAAAAAAGTTGGTAAGCTGGTAATATTGCAATAAAGAATGGCTGGCAAACTAACAACAAGTTCATAGTTACTAGGCATCTCATCCAAAAGAGGACACACTGAGGAACGTGGCACCCCCATATCCCTTAAAGTGCACCGTGGTATCAGAAACTCACAATTCCTTCAGCAGTCTGGTATTTGGTGTAGAGCATTCAGGCTCTAGTCTCCAGTGAAACTCACAATCTTTTGAGCAGTTTAGTAGCTGGTATAGAGGATTAAGGCTCTTGTTTCCTGTAAACACCGTGCAAGATTTGAGCCTGAGTAAGTTAATTGGGGTGTTTTACTTACTCACACACACAAACACACACTCTGGTTATGCAAGCTTAAATTCCACGCATCTCTGTCTCACACAGCAACAAGTGCATGGAATACACATGCATCAAGAGGCAAGGTAATTTATGAAGGGAACTGTTCCTCAAGTTTAAATTCCTTGTGTGTGTGTCTCTCACACAGCAGGAAGGATGCGGAATTTGTTTACATTACATCTATGTGTGCATGCTTTGTATTAAAGATGCATGCATGGATTCAGAGCATGTGTGCATCTTCTTACAGAAGAAGATGCTGCTGTGGCACACTGAAAAATAAATGTTATTAACTTTTTGTTTTTTAATTAATTCAAAAGTAAGTGTGGAAGCCCCTTGGTCACTCCCCACCCCAGCTACTATGCCCTAGGCAGCTGCCTAGGATGCCTAGTGCTGGATACAGGATATACTGAACAAAGCCAAATAAACTGAGTGCTTTTTGAGAGGAGGGCCATAACATTTCTTGGGGTATTGTCACATGTCAGCAATATTTTAGTAAATTTTGAATAAAATTGGCTAGGCTTAAAATGGATCTAGGCTAGTAACCTATGAACCAAAGTAACTTATAAACAGAACCAAGCAGGACAAAGGGGCATATTCTTTATTTAAATAATCTTTACTGAATGCATTAAAATAATTATCATTCAATCAGTATTCTGCAGAAATCCCAGGTCATCAGTTTACATTCAGATTTAATTTCAAAAAGTCTGCCATAACCTGAGAACTTTGCATGAGTATAATTATCTTAAATCTTGACAAAATTCTAATGTATTCACTAACCAACAGAGATATCTCATTAAACATTTTAACACTCATCCAATGATATAGGTGGTTTTATGTGAAAATATACACTTACCATTTCTGTTTGCTTATATGTAGTGACATTATTTGTCTTTATGTCACGATCATTTAAAATATCCATTCCTCCTGTCCCTAGCTAGCAGATACACAATATCTGAACAGTGACAACATAATGCCAGGCCCCCTTTTGTTAGCACCATCACTTTAATTCTTTTTATCTTTTCTAGATATGATATGGTGATGCTATAATAGCTAAGTCACTATTACATGCATGATCAGTATAAAAACCCTTAAAATCCATATGCAAATTAATCTTATCATCAGGAACCAGAAAACTGTTATATCAATTCTTATATCTCTCTTTTCTGAAGCTCTCTTCTCATTATTCCATCAAGCATCACGATCAAAACATCTAACTTCTAATAAATTTTAACAACCCTTTTTAATAACACAGTATCTTCAGTATACAAAGATAAAATTATCCTCACTCCAGTCCTAAAATCATTTGAACAGCTTTTGCTAATATTAAATACTTGCAATCAGGTCTGTGCTCTTGGGTTAGATAAAAGTTCACATTCATACATAATCTTAACTATTCAACCACTCCTGTACACCTCTGGCATTTTCCCAGTAGTATCATGATGAGCTGCCAACCTATCAAATGGCACACAGTCTATACTGCTCTCTTTCCACCTCTTTAGTACTTTAACCAGATTATCCCACTTAAACATATGAAATGCAGCTATAATTAAATTAGTTGGCAATCCAAAACAGCTATCCATTAATTAAGAAAAATGCATAATAAAACATGACCGCATCAATTTCTCTATTATAAACCTGAATTATATGCTAATTTGAAGATCTAAAATATTGTTCAACAACACAAATGATTAACTAAACATATTTATATGTTCATTATATTTTGTTTAACAAATCACACAAACATGGGGAATTACATTTGTTTTAAAATGTATAACTTAAATAAAGAGTCTTATTATTTTTGAGGTTATATTATGTTTGCTTGATAATACAATTAGGGGAAATCACTTTCTCCTCACACTGAACTCTATCTCCACTGAGTAAAAAGTGAAACATACTTCCTTCATAGCCGTCATCATTCTTAAGTCTTGCCTGGCTCTTTGTGCATTGATGAATCGTGTTTAAAAGATTGTAAAACTGAAGCTTAACTTATGGTCACCCATAACTGAGTCTCTTTATAGACAGCAATCATCCCTCTGTCAACTGCAAATTCTTAAAAACTGAACACCACTTGAGTCAAATCTTTTTAGTACCACTTGGAAAGTCAATTTATATCCATTTCTCCTAGGCTGTCATCTTTTTATTACTCCCAAAAATTGAATCCTTTGCATCAATGTATTTTCAGAAAAGCCACAGTGAACACATACCATTCACCCTTCGACAAAAAACTTTTAACCCAGCTACCAAATTCATCACAGTTCCTGCACCTACTCATAGCATATTACAAGCTGCACCTGAATTATCCAGTGTTTCCTAACAACACTTTCTGTCAAAGTCAGTAATATCTGTGTACTTTTATAGCTCCTAAAATTTATGGGGGGAATCGGATACTCATTGCCACTTTTTTTTTTTTTTTTACACAGTACAAACCTTTCTCTCTTCCTGGCACTCCAGTCACCTGCAGATTTCTCCTTCTAGCTTTATCTTCCATATTCACTGTTGTTTTTCAATGCAATCCATATTAGTATTGATTTCAGATATTTTATCTCCTATCTCTCTTGATCTTTGCTGCAGTGGTGAAGTGGTAACACATTGGTGATAAACTGATTCACTTCTGTTCAGCTGCTTGATATACACCAACATCTAATACACCAGGAATCATGCCTTATTCAAGATAACCTTGACTAGTATATACATCATTTTAAACCACCTTTATAACTTTGTCTGCTATGCCTGCTTCTTAAGCCATGTTTTTGTTGTATTTTTTCATCATGGTCAGCTTGTTCATCTGAGCATGGATCCCCACAGTCTAAGATCTTCTTCTAAACTTACATGGAGATTTATCCAGAGACCATGTTTCTTCAAAGAAGAAGTAATAAACTAATAAAGTAACATACATTTAACTTGATTTTTATTTTTAATTTTGACTATCAGCAAAACACAAATTATTATGTTTATCAAAATGCAGTGACTGCAAAAGGTACCTTCATCCTGAAGGGACATCACTGTTAAGATTCAAATTGAAATGTATGAAACTGCAGAGAAGGGTCTGAAGAGCAAATAATAAACACAAACAGTGTTACTCTTTCAAGATTCATAGGTTCACAGGTAAGTACTAGGCGGCCTGCCCTTGTACGTCATTTTAAGCCAAACCAGTTTCCATTTTTATGGTCAAATAACTTACTCCATTTGGATAGAAATCAGTTTTACCCATCTCATGGTCAATAATTATATATTACTCGTAATGAGAATAATTGGGAGCATGCCATAGATATTTTGAGAGGACCCATGCATGGCATAAAGGATTTAAGAACTGCCTCAGTGCATTAGTAGTACAGGGGGCAGTCCTGGCATGAATTTTCTGTTTCCCATCCATAGATCCAAGTTGTGCTTGAATATGGATAGAGATGAGCTTTGTTCTATGTGGATGGGGAGTCTACTCCACAGCAGCGGTATCCTCTGTGAGATATACCTGTTCATCCAAACCATTACGTTGATGTTGCAGAAGAGGTTTAGAGCCTGAGACTGAGTATTTCTGATATCATTTGACTTGCAGGAAGTTTTAGTTTTGGGACTATGTTTTCTTGAAAAAGGCTATGTGTAATTTTACGAGGACTTATATTTGCAGCTAAACTTGATCTACAAAATGAAAAATAAGAAAAAATGTGTTTTCTTAGTGTAGTACCTCATTTTTTTATTTCTCTTATACTGAAATTATTATTCTATATGGTTTGTTAATAAAATTTAATTAGAAAAAAAAGAGCAGAGAAAATATATTGAATAAGAATGTGTATGCATGTATTTATGTGTTCTGTGTTTATGTGTGTGTGCATGCTTTGGTTTTGTGTTATCAAAAGGTTCATACATAGCAATGGCATGACCACAAGTACTTCCTTTTACTTCCAATGACACTAGTCCTTGTACTTGCAGAAATCTACAGAGAAAATGGTACTGACGTCTCATTTCTACTCATCTATTGTCAGGTCATGGATGAAAAGGGGACCATTCCACCTAACCAGTTACCTACTAGTAAGGAAATAAACAAATAATAAAAAGTGTTTAACTACTCAGTTCATAGTTAAGTAGTCATTTTATCATGTTAAGCGTTCATGGTCTCAAGATCCATATAATTTCAGAAATGAGTTCTACTCCAAACAGTCAGCAATAGAAATACAGCAGAAACAGAAGTTGAACTAATTTTTAGCACTTGATACATGATTTTATTAAACAAATGCAATGGATTAAATTCCAAGCAAGCAGAGTGAGAGATGTTGTATCTGTGGACTGTATTAGAACTGCAGATCTTGGATGAATGCATAATATAATCTGCTTAAATTTAGTTCTACTTATATGATAATTTGAGCCTTCAGCTGCAGTAGTTTTATATTTTATAGATCGCACGTTCATTTCATGCTTCAATAAAATTTCCATGTGAGCCCTTTGCAATTTCTTGTTTAATCTTTTAATTCTTCAGTCTTAGAGGTGTAGAAGTAATTGAAAAGGAAATATCATATTCATGCCACAGTGCCCTTATTTTTATTTTAAGTGGAGTACGTGTACAGTGACCTATAATGTTGCAGAACAGTGTTTCCAAAAGTAAAATATCCTGAAATATCAGCATAATTTTAATAATTGTTAATCAAACAAATTATTCAACACTCTTACGGTGGAGATGAACAACCTAGTTTTTTTTTTTAAACTGTGATCTGGGTATTCCCTCAGACGTGTGTGTGTGTGTGTGTGTGTGTGTGTGTGTGTGTGTGTGTGTGTGTGTGTGTGTGTGTGTGTGTGTGTGTGTGATACTACTCTTGACTGCATTGCACATCATGTGTTAATTTTGTATTTCTTATCTAATTAATGCATTAGCAGTGATCTGACTGTTCTCAGAATATGTTTCTATTTATTGTTTTCTCTCCTGCAAAGTAGCGAAAAATGTGGCCACAGCTCTGAGCTACATGATATCTATTCATTATCTAGAGTGGTTATGGATGGATAGAAGCAGAGCTGTGACATCTGTTTCTAGTGGACTGTGGGCTTCAAGGGACAAATGGTGTAGATCAGCTTTTCATCCCATGTGTACATCACCTGTTTGATACACTGTTTGGCACTGTGAGTCAAAACCAGTTTAAACTTCATAATTTTGTTACAGGTATACAGGAAAGCTTTCATCCACAAACAAGATACCAGCCAATCACAAATCATAATATGTCAACAACTTCAATAAAAATGTTTTTCATCATTCCTTGTAATTACATTGCAAACATGTATGACAGTATGTGTGTGTGTGTGTTGCTGCATTTGAGAAACCGACAGATGACATAACTGCTAATGCTTTATAGTCTCATGCTAGAAATAAAAAAAAAAAATACAGGAGTTTATTGTTCCTGTCTCATAATAAAACAGTACAATGAATGTAACTTTCCAGATGACATAATACCTGTGTAGCTGACTACAAAGCAATGAAACATGCCTGTAGCAGCACTGGGATTTCCTGTTTTCAGTAATACATGTACCAGAACATAATTCCAGGGAGCAGGAGTTGGAAAAAAATCTGAGCAGTGAGTAAAAGAAAACATGAGATTTACCTATTTTTACATTTATGTTGAGGTTGAATGTTTATAACTTTGGCTTTCAT